>NC_056745.1:1368344331-1368684331 GCF_019279795.1 Protopterus annectens
AATGTTGACGTTACAACAGCTTTTACCTCTGCTGGGCAAGGATCACTGGATGGTAACTTTGGATCTCAAGGAGGCTTACCTTCATGTTCCTATCAGGCTAAGTTGCAGGAAGTATCTGCGTTTTCGGACTGGGACTTCACACTATCAGTTCTCTGCATTGCCCTTTGGCTTATCTACTGCGCCCAGAGTATTTACGAAAGTTCTGGCTCCAGTGATAGCTTTCTTCAGGCTGAAAGGAATACAAATCTATCCTTATTTGGACGATTGCCTGATTCTGGCTCAAGGAAGGGATGAGCTTCTTCGTCATTTGGAATATGTGATAGCAGTGCTAAGATGCCTGGGGTATTCTGTGAACGAAATAAAGTCCAGTCTAGTACCCTCTCAAGACATGTGCTTTCTCGGTGTAAGACTGAATACAGCATCCCAGATGGCCTTTCTAAACCCGGACAAACAAAAGAATCTTTCCCTTTACTTCCATCATCTATCTCTTCAGTCCGGGCTGACTGCAAGGACAGTCCTTCAAGCCTTAGGGTTCATGGCATCTTGTATTCTGGTGCTTCCCAATGCCAAACTGCATATGAGGAAGTTGCAATGGTATCTCAAAAATGTATGGACACAGCACTGCCAGGATCTGGACACTGTCATTCAAATAATACCTTGCATTCAAAAGGAATTTTTGTGGTGGGCTCAGGAATGTCACCTAAACAAGAGACTCTCTGTGACCCAGCCAGAGGCGAGTCAAATTTTAACGACAGATGCCTCGGACAAAGCTTGGGGAGCTCATCTAAATGGAAAGTGGATACAAGACAAGTGGCCTGTCAGACTACAGCATCTACATATCAACTTGAAGGAGATGTTAGCAGTCCAGTTTGCATTAATAGCTTTCAAGGATTTACTTCTTCCAGGGCAGGTGTTGATTCTAACAGACAACACAACTGTCATGTGGTACATCAACAAGCAAGGGGGGACACATTCTTATCCTCTATGCAGGCAAGCAATGATTTTGTGGGAGACTGCTCTCAGTTTACAACTAAGTCTTCAGGCAAGGTTTCTGCCGGGAGCACAGAACTCCTTAGCAGATGTGTTAAGCAGACAAATCATGGATCCCCACGAGTGGAAACTGGATCTTCATGTATTTCAGAAATTGACAGTGTCCTGGGGAACTCCAGACATAGATCTGTTCGCTTCTCCACTAAACCACCAGCTGCCAAAGTTTTGCACGAAGAGGTTTCATCCCACAGCTTGGAAAGTGGATGCTCTTTCTTTCAGTTGGAAAAATCTTCATGTGTATGCCTTTCCACCTCTGCCTCTCCTCCCAAAGGTACTTCTGAAGGTCAGACAGGACAAGCCAAGGATGATTTTGATAGCTCCAGATTGGCCTCGACAGCACTGGTACCCATTACTGAGAAGTCTAGTACGGAAGCCTCCATGGCCTTTGCCTTTGATTCCACATCTGTTGTCCCAGGAGGACAGTCATTTGCTCAATGTCAAACTTCACTCTCTTCACCTAACAGCCTGGCATATTCTGTTTTAAACCATAGAGGGTCTCAACTTCCACAACAAGTTTTGAATGTGATTTTGGAAGCTAGAAGGCCTAGTACAAGGAAAGTGTACACAGATAAATGGAAGAGATTTTTGTTTTGGAGTGCAGCTAAGGATTTGGATGTTTCTGAGCCTGATTTAAGTGTGGCTCTTCAATATCTTACTGAGTTGTTAGACAAAGGTTTGTCCTTCTCTTCTATTAAGATTCATGCTGCAGCAATTTCAGCTCACTACGACTGTGACCCACCATTGTTTTCTCATCCTTTGTTCAAGCAATTTCTTAGAGGGGCAAAGAATATAAGACCCCCACGAAGGGCTCCTACTCCTGCTTGGGATCTCAATTTTGTGTTGGAGAAACTCACTCTACAACCTTTTGAGCCTGCAGCTACTGCTGAGTTGAAATATTTGTCATGGAAGACTGCTTTTTTGTTGGCCATTACCTCTGCAAGAAGGGTTTCTGAATTGCAGGCCCTTATGGCAATTGAGCCTTTCTTAATTTTCCATAAGGATAGGGTATCTTTACGTACTAATCCTTCCTTTATGCCTAAAGTGGTTTCTAGCGTGGCTTTAAACCAAACTATTCATTTGCCTACTTTTTATGCAAATCCCCAAAATAAAGGGGAAAAGATTTTGCACACTTTAGATGTACACAGGCAGTTGCGATATTATTTGGACAGAACTAAAGGGTTCAGACAATCTCAGCAGTTATTGGTTTCTTTTGCTTTGTGCTCTCAGGGCAAGGCCGTGTCAAAACAAACTATTTCTAAGTGGATTGGATTTTGCATTGCTTTCTGTTATTCCCATCATGGCAAAGAGATTCCAGCTGGGATTAGGCCTCATTCCACTAGGGCTACTGCCACTTCAACAGCTTTTTTGAGGGGGGTGGCAACTAAGGATATTTTGGAGGCAGCCACTTGGAGTTCAGTGCATACCTTCTCTAGGCATTACCACCTTCCACTGTACTCTAAATCCAGGGCTGGTTTGCCACTGCTGTGTTGCAGGGCATTTTGGCAGCTCCTGCTTCATTGTAGTTTAGCCATCCTCCCTTACCTCTGCTTTGGGATTCTACCCAAGTGTTAGGACTGCAGCAATGTGAGATGAAGAACATAGTACAGTTTTGTACCTACCATAAATGTAGATGTTAGAAGATCCACATTGCTGCAGTCCAATTTACCCTCCCTCCTTCCCCTCTGTAGTTTGAGGTGGTTGTGTGGGTTGGGTTATCCATCTGAGGTATATTGTGTATATTGTATATATTGTATATATTGTACATATTTTTGGTGTTAGGCTGGTTGGTTGTTTAGTTGTTGTCTATGGGTTTTGACCTTTCTTTTTAGGGTCTTCTGACATCTGGGGCAAGAAAAGACTGAGGATATGACGTCGGTCATGCGCACTTGTACCCTGACGTTCTGATGTCAGTCAAATGCGCCTTGACCGACGTCAGCCTTATACTCTGATATTCGGGCCGACCGAGGGACAGCGGACTACCCAAGTGTTAGGACTGCAGCAATGTGGATCTTCGAACATCTACATTTATGGTAGGTACAAAACTGTACTTTTTTCCTCTGGTGTATTCTGTTGTCTATGTGCTAAATGATACCATGTTGGATTGATTTTCTTGTATGATTGTAAACTTTTTCCTACCCTCTCTTTCCTAGATTGTCCCATACTACTTATCTTTGTTTGTTCTTTTGATCTGTCTCTTGCAGTAATGTTAAACCAACAGTTTTACAACATTTGATATCATAAACTCATTGTTTATTTCTTGCATCCCTTCTTCTCCTTTACTTGACTTATTTTCATGTGATTTTAGGCAGTGAGTCAGTGGCATAGAACATTTTTTACCAGAATGTAGCATTTACTTATCCTAGAGCTTCATGTTGTATGTTATAGTCCACTCACAGTAGTGTTTCAAATTGTTCAAAACTCAGAAGCATGCGTCAAATTTCCTACTGTCCATTCCCCAGTGTCCCATGTGCATAGTTAATTTTCCTTTTCATTCATGTAAGATAAGTTCACTGTTATTGTTACTCCACTTATCAGGAAGTTAATCTTCTATTGTTTATTCTGTCCATTTTCTTATACTGAACCTCTTCTACTAGTATTCCTCCGCCTGTCTTGACTCTCTTTCTTGCTTTTTGGATAATTGAAGCTTTCGTTTTTTAGATGTTGTGACAGCATCATACATTGTTTATTGGCAGAAAGTTGAAATATTGGACAAAACAAATTGATCTAATTAGTCAGTACAGCATCTTAATGCAAATTACCTATTGTATATGGAAACGTGATGTTATTGATTGTATACTTAGGCAATTGCATATAGTTTCTTTTGTAAATAGTTGACTAGTTGATTGTTATATTATTTTATGTTTCACTATTTATGGTTCAGTCTATTTGAAAATTTGGAAAAAAAATTTAATAAAAATTTCTTTGAGTAAAAAAAAAAATTGAGAAAATGTCCTTGCTGTTTCTTCTTTCCCAGTCTGTCTTTTTCACCATTTCTGCTCCTTCTGCTGCACCTTCTACACTCTTCACTTTGTGATTTACCTATTTATGCAATAATTTCTATTGTTGAGACTGGGTCTGAGAATGTATTTTTCTGGCCATGAATAAAGATTTGTAGTTTTCCTAGCAACTGCCATCTAAGGCCTCTGTTTTTTCATATTTCCTCACCATGTCTCCATTGAGTAATCTTGGTCTATGAAAATTCTCTGTTCTTCCATCATAATTCTCTTTCTTGGCTTCTGCACTTCCTTCAGAATTCTTTCCTTAAGTTCATACAATCCATAGTCATTGGTCATGGCTTCACATTTGCCTTTCAGTGGATACCTTGATAAACAGTTGACCTTCTCAATCCGTAGATTATCAACTGGTATTTTGGCCATTGGTCCACCTATTCTCTTAACTGTTATGCAGTCTACTCCTCCATTCTGCACCGGCACCCTAACAATCTTTGTATTTTGTCTTCTTGACCTATCTTCATCGTCCCTTAGCTTGGCTTCTGCCCATGCCAGCCTTGCTTCGGCAGATTATGCATGCACTTTCATTTTAACATTTTCTTTGATAATCTGTTGTAGTGCTGTAGGGTTTTCATTGACGGTCAAGTCTACTTCATCTGTTCTTTTTTCATGATTATTTTGTTTTTCTTGGAGGACTTGCTTCATTTCCTAAATCTTGTTCCAAATCATGGTGAGAGTTATCTGATGCTCACGAGGGTCCTTTCTCCTGACTCTCTCACTGTCTCCCTCCTCCTTTTCAACCCTATTTTGGTTTCTTCTATTATTCTTGACATTCACCCTTCTTATAGCGTGCTTGTCTCTCTGTGTTTCTTAAGTTGCTGGAATGTACTCAGTCAGTTATTTTCTCTTTATTTCCCAGTATTTCTTGGGTCGATAAGGAGTGACACATTTTTCCTGCTGTTTAGTGAGCCGCCATGCCAAAAATCCGTTGTCCTGGAAAACGTTAGTCAAAGTCAAGTCAAAGAAAACTTTATTGTCATTCAGAACTACACAGCAATGTAGCTGAACGAAATTACAATTGCTTCGTTCTCAATACAGGAAACAGTTGCACATATAAACAGAGAGAAATTAATAAAATATCACAGTAGAAATGTAATAAGTAGCAATTAGTAAGTAAAGTAGGACAGCAGTAATCCACATCCATCCCAGAACAGGAGACAAGGAAAACAATGAACAATATGAAGGTAATATTGTCAAAGTAAAATTTAAACAATAGTAGCATATCTATGATTATTCAAGAATCCAATCATTATGGCAGCAGCAAGGATGTGCTAGGGCAGGGGTGTCCAACCTTTTCAGTTGCAAGGGCCGCATTGGGTTAACAAAAATGGTCTGGGGGCAAACGGCCGGGGACGACCAAAAAAAAAAAAAAAAAAAAGGTCTCACATTAACTGAAGAGCAAAAAAACACTGCTTTATGTGGACTAATGTGGCTGTATTGTAGGTTAATTTGAACAATAAATAAATTAATAAATAATATAAATAAATTAATAAATGCATAAGTATTTAACCTTAATACAATAAAAACTACTTTATTTGCATGGTTGAATACCACAATTTGAATACCACAATTTGCACAACCATATTTGCAGGTTTGAATACCACAAACTTTCTGTTCCTTGAATATCACACAACATCCCAATATGGGATCAGCATAAAAGCATGACAAAAATCATGCATTTTCATAACATAAGGTAGTTGACATTCAGTTGTACATTGTTATATTACTCTACCTAGTCTGCCCAAATGCCCAGTCTATTTAGATGTCCCATTGTAGGCAGAGGGACACAGACCTGCAGTCAAAACAAGAGGCAGTCACAAAATTACTACCTGAAACAATCAAAAGCATTTTTCACCATTTTTGCACATTCTAATGCATATTCCAGCAGTGAGTTAAAACATTTGGCCATTTAGGCGGAAAGTTTATTGTTTTTAAATCTAGTGAAGTTCTTACAAAACATACTGCAAAATGTTATTTTGAGAATGCTGAAGTTGGGCCCATGGCTAGCCAGTTACTGACTAAATCAGTGACAGATATATTCAGCTGCTGTCAGATGACATCCTTAGGTTAATACTGCTTTAGCCTCATGCCATTTTACAAATAAAATTAGCATACCATTAAGTCAGATAAGGAATGTAAGCTCCAACCCTATAAGCAACTATGCTTATGAACAATGATAAATACATCTTCAAAATACAAACATGAACATTCTTATTATCAAATCCATATAATCCATAGTCATTGCAACCCTTGGAAGATTCATTAACTTGCATGGTTATTACACCCTACTTTCTAATCAAAATTCATAATATGTATACCTGACTCTCCACTTGTTAAACATGTTATTAACCTTGTAACCTTGCAGAACTCCTTTATCTGTATAAGCATTTTACTCCTTCATTACCCACCACAGGCTGACTAAACTCTAACAAACACTACTAGAACATGAGCAAGCAATCTTACAGAGCCTGATGTCAGACTATTTTAACAAAGCAATTTACATCAAAATAACTAAACTTAAGTATAGCTTTAGTACTCTGTTACCTTGAATTATACAGATGAAAAAAAACAATTTGAATGACATTTCTTAGATATCTGTACATGTAGTCTGTAGGGTTTTCATTGACCAGACCATATTAAAAAAAAGTCTACTTCATCTGTTTTGCCTACCAGTTTTAAGCATGATTATATTAATGTTAAATGGAGAACTCTGTCATTTCCTAAATATGAATGTTCCAAATACATGGTTGAGAGTTATCTGATGCTAAGACATAGCAGGGTCCTTTACAATAGTACTGATCAAAAGCATATGTAACTGTCTCCCTCCTCCTTTTCAACCCTATTTTATTCTTCAATTTTTCAGAGATTGATTTATTGTTTCAGCCCCAACTTATAGCGTGCTTGTCTCTCTGTGTTTCTTAAGTTGCTGGAATGTACTCAGTCAGTTATTTTCTTTATTTCCCCAAAAATTTCTAGAAATGTGTACCAGGAGTGACACATAGCAACTGTTTGTCACCAGCTGTTTAGTGAGCAACATCAACCACAAATGTTAATTACAGAACAGCGTTAGTCAAAGTTAAGTCAAATTCATGAATTTCATTCACTTGGGCATTGTGTGATGCATGTGGATGGAGTTCTTTACTAAAATAAATTAATTATTGGAGGCTGAGCCTTCCTCTTGTAAATTACAATTGTTGTAATACAGGAAACAGTTGCACATATAAACAGAGAGAAATTAATAAAATATCACAGTAGAAATGTAATAAGTAGCAATTAGTAAGTAAAGTAGGACAGCAGTAATCCACATCCATCCCAGAACAGGAGACAAGGAAAACAATGAACAATATGAAGGTAATATTGTCAAAGTAAAATTTAAACAATAGTAGCATATCTATGATTATTCAAGAATCCAATCATTATGGCAGCAGCAAGGATGTGCTAGGGTCTAAACAGAATGTCCACTGACTGGCTTCTTTTCCAGATAGTCTCAGCATCATCCATGGAGAAAATACTCTGTATAAACCTGCGACATGCTTGAGGGATTCTCTGTCTCTCAGTTGTCATGGGAATGCTTGGTAATGGCCCAGGATGAAATGTAATATGTTTCTGGAAAAAAGGACATTTTTTCTTCCTTGTTTAGTTTGTTCCCAGTGTGACTTTCTCTAGGATAAGTGGAATGAAGATGAAGATTTTGACAGCCCTTCAAAATGTACATGCACATATGTCACTGTGTTCATTTGTATGAAAACAGGTCTTTCATAGTGTAAATCACTTAGAGATAGGTGGAGCATTTGGAAAAATGAATGCAGTTATACTGCTCACTAAATTCCTTTTAAAGCAAACAACAGGTCTGCCATAGGATCTGGTAGCTTTTTATCGCATGTGGTAAAATTTGCTGGTTAACAGTGTTGTCAAGAATATTCTAACCTGGGTTAGCAAGTGTTTTAAGTATTTTCTGCTTGCAGAGTGATAACGTGGAGCTGTAAGAAAAAGATGTTTTGAAAGCTTACCCTCCTATATGCTTTTATATACAGCAAATGATTATAAGTAAAAGTATATATGGTGTACATAAAGACTGAAGAGATGATAGAGAGTGTATGGTAGAATGGAAGTGCTGATAACCATAGACATTCTTTGGGGAGGTAGGAGATAACCATGAGCACTATTACAGATAGTCAACCTCTGTTCTTAACTTATTTATAGGAGATTAGTATACTTTAGTATGGATCTTGAAGACCAAATTTGAAAAGGACTGTTTAGGGACTAGATGAGAAAAAAATTGGGATGTCAGAAATGAGTATTAAAAAAGGGAAAATGCTTACATGAGGTGAGGTGGATTGATGACAGTGTGTCAGTATGGGGAGTACAAGCCTCTCCATTTATCTGCTGTCATGTATGCAATTAACCCAACCTGCAGCTTTGATCTTCTTTGATTAGAATACAGTAGATTTAGTAATGTTTCCATAGATGGATCAAAGGACAGGTATTACCAATGATAATTGTTGAACTTTCTCTCTTTTGGAGAAATAAATGTATGCAGCTGCAAAATAGATACGTTCAGTGATCCCTTCCCCATGGTAAATCCAAATGTGTTTCATTTTAGGAGATGACTTTTCCAGAGGGGAGCAGTTTTACTGGCCTGTTTTGTCTTTTAAACTCCCTCGACAAATTACCCCACCCTCCAGCAGTCTTATTCATATTTGTACTTTGCTCAAGGGATAATTAGGGCTAATTTTCTTGGCAATGAAAAGGGTGAGTAGCAGTAAATGAATTTTAAAGCATTTGGCAAGGGCACAGAGCAGGCCTTATTCATTTGCTAGTTAATATTGATGAATACTTTTGGCTTGTTTCAGCTATTTGCTAATACTGGACGAATAACTGTAGCACAAAGGAGGCTGTTTCAGTTTTGAAGATAATGTCTTCCTTGTACTTAGATCTATAATATATAACATTAAGTATCCTGTTTTTTGCTTATTTTTAGGGTTATTTATAGCACTTTGTCTACTGTATACTTTTCTAGCTGGTTTCACTGTGTGTGAGGTATTAACTGAAAATTGTCCACTTTTATTAAGCATCTGTTTGGGTTGTTTGGTTCTGATAACTTGTTTGCAGTTAAAAGCTTTCTCTAGTGGCTCCTTTATCTGTTTAAAACTTTCATTTAAAGGCTCACTGCTGCTTTTTTCTGCTGTGAGAAACATTCCTGCAGTTTGTTTCTAAGTAGTGTGGATATTTGTAGCATTTGCCATATTCAGGCTTGTGTTTGGGCCTAGTGTTTGTGGAGGCTGTCTGAGCACATGTTCAGGGACATCTTGGTTTAGCCAAAGCCATTAGGCATTTCAGTGAGAGAGGATTGTTTAAGGTCATTGGCTAACTGAGGTCACCTGGACTACAGCTTAGAGTAAGCACCTCATTCGTTCTTTTGAGCTTGTTTTTAAAAGTTGTCTCAGGTTTCAACTTTCTGTTACCTAAGAAGTTAAGTTTGTGAGTGCTTCTGCCATTTCACACTGAGCTAATCGAAGGAAGAACACTGAGCAAACTCGGATCTATAATATATAACATTATGTACCCTGTTTTTTTGCTTATGTTTTCAAGTTATTTATAGCACTTTGTCTGCTGTATACTTTTCTAGCTAGTTTCACTGTGTGTGAGGTATTAACTGGAAATTGTCCACTTTTATTAAGCATCTGTTTGGGTTGTTTGATTCTGATAACTTGTTTGTAGTTAAAAGCTTTCTCTAGAGGCTCTTTTATCTCATTTAAAGGCTCACTGCTGCTTTTCTGTTGTGAGAAACATTTCTGCAGTTTGTTTCTAAGTAGTGTGGATATTTGTAGCATTGTCCATATTCAGGCTTGTGTTTAGGCCTAGTGTTTGTGGAGGCTGTGCGTCTGAGCACATGTTCAGGGACATCTTGGTTTAGCCAAAGCCATTAGGCATTTCAGTGAGAGAGGATTGTTTAAAGTCATTGGCTGACTAAGGTCACCTGGACTACAGCTTAGAGTAAGCACTGCATTGGTTCTTTTGAGCTTGTTTTTAAAAGTTGTCTCAGATTTCAACTTTCTGTACCTAAGAAGTTAAGTTTGTGACTGTTTCTGCCATTTCACACTGAGCTAATCGAAGGAAGGACACTGAGCAAATTCCGAAATATAATATATAACATTAAGTATCTTGTTTTTTTGCTTATTTTTTCGAGTTATTTATAGCACTTTGTCTACTGTATACTTTTCTAGTTAGTTTCACTGTGTGTGAGGTATTAACTGGAAATTGTCCACTTTTATTAAGCGTCTGTTTGGGTTGTTTGATTCTGATAACTTGTTTGCAGTTAAAAGCTTTCTCTAGAGGCTCCTTTAGAGGCTCACTGCTGCTTTTCTGCTGTGAGAAACATTTCTGCAGTTTGTTTCCCAGCCTCCCTCCCTATTGGTATGCTATTCTTGTAGTTGGTGGCTTTGCAGTTGCCCGCCCCTACTGTAAATTTGATCTGGGATCTGGGACACTCCTCCCAGTCTAGTGTTATTACCTCATTCTACCTAATACAGCGAGAAGATTTTGAGAAGGCCAATCCTCCTTTCTCTCTTTCCACTTAGAATTTTTTTTAAGCTTGTTTCCTGCCTTTCCTGTGGGTAGTCTAGTCTGGATACAGATTTGCTATATCCAGGAATGTTTGTGGGCTTCTGAGCCCCCAAGCCTTTCAGTGTTGGAGGGGAAGTCTTCTAGCTTAATTTTGTTTCTTAGAGCTAGCCAGTTTTTTAGTTTCAGCACTCAAGTCTGTTTCTTTGAGCTCAGCACTTGTTCAGAACTCGTAAGCACTAAATAAACTACAAATTACTACAGCACTCAACTTTCCTCACTTGTCTAGAGGAAAACAGTTTCTAGTACTTAACAAATATGCACTTATCCAGGCATGTCTAAGGGTCAGCCCCTGGTGTTTTCTCCTGTCTACCGGATGAATCTGGGCATCTTGGGGCAATGCGGCAGTTGCCTCATGTACACAGACAACCCTCTCCTCCTACCACCCAACACTACAACCTGTGAGAGATGCACTTATATAGTCATACTGAAAGCAAAGCTCTCTTCACCCAAGACTAGACTAGACAGTCAAGAGGAGAACATAAACATTTGCACCGCACCACATTCATCACATAGTCCCTCAAAACCTACACCACCAAAACACACATATAGAAACACAAAACACACACCTACATTCACGGAGGCTCTCAGGAAAAACCTGCCCAAGCAACAGGGACCTCCAAAGCAGAAACACAAGCAACCTCCACCCCCCCCCCAACACAACCCAAATGACACATAGCCCATAAACTCAGTGTGCCACTCAATCACAGCCCATAAGGCTTAACAACGTACCCAACACACTAGTCATAGGTGACTCTATAGTCAGGCGCACTGATGTTCCACTCACCAGGCTAAACAAGGAGAAAGTTACTGTCAGCTGCCTGTCAGGTGCCAGGTTCCGCCACATAACACCTGCACTCAGGTCACTCCACAACAAGTACAAATATGACTCTGTCATTGTCCATGTTGGTGTGAATGACCTGAGACGTTCCTCCTTGGACTACATGAAAAGGGACATGGAGGAGCTGTCTGATCTTGTAGCCCAGGCAGTTATGACCCTAGCCCTGAGTAGCATCCTGCCATCACCCAGAATGATACCACAGTACAAGGACAAAATGATTGACTTTAACAAATGGCTAAGCTTCTGGTGTCATTCGAAGGGGATCCAGTATCTGTGTGCCTGGGATGACATGATCAACAAACCACAATGCTTTGCCAGAGATGGCCTGCACCTGTCGCCCCTGGGATTCCGGATACTGGCTAAGGCTCTAGCCACCCCTATTGTGCCTTTTTTAGGCAAGGTTCAAATGACAAATTCACCATCATAACAGGTACAAGCAAGCAGAATCTGAGGGTATTGCTACTCAGTGCTAGAAGTCTAAACCTCAAAATGCACTCACTTGAGGCACTCTTTAAAATGGAGAGCATCAACATCTGTGCAGTGACAGAGACCTGGTTCAAGGCTACAGAGAGCACCCCTGCATTACCAGGCTATAATTCATACCACACCTTTCGGCCATCTAACCTGGACCGAAACACTAAAGGTGGAGGCGTGTCCATATTCATTAAGGATATCCACACCTCCAGGCTGTGTTGCTTAGCATAATTCATCCGAGATTATCCAAGTGCAACTAACTCTGGGCAAGACCGCAATCCAAATTGTAGCTTGCTACAGATCTCCCACCATGCCCCAGGATTCCCACTCCTTATTTCTTGATACACTAGAAAATATTAGGGTACATCCTAACACCATAATAATGTGCGATTTCAACTACGCCATTAACTGGGAAAACTACTCATGTACCAATGCTTGTGCTCAATGTTTTCTGGAATTCATAAATTCCATTGCTTTAGATCAACTTATCCACACTCCCACCAAGGGCAGCAATATCCTAGACCTGGTTATTACCAACATGGGCAACCGGTGCTCCACACCAGAGGTCATTTCCATGGTGGTCAGATCCGACCACAAGCTAATCACCCTAGACATTCACATCCCTCCCCCGCCCCCCCATTAGGGAAACCACCATAAACAGTTTCTCCAAAGCCAACTTCACACTTCTTAAGACAGAAGTGGCAAACTTCATGACACCCATGCTGACAGACAATAGGGGTATGACTGCTGAATCTTACACAAATGCACTTTATAAGCAGTTACACGAGTGCATGGATCATGCAATCCCGAACAGAACCAATGTGGTGGTCCCCTGCCATAAACACACTCTACAACAGAAGAAATAAACTGTTTCAAAAAAAGAGTAAAATCCCATGATTGGAGTAACTCCCTGGTCAGCCTCAGTAAGAAGCTGAGATCCCTCATAATATTCTCCAAAGCTAGTTATGAAAACAAAATTGCCACTGACTCTAAAGAAACCACAAAGCATTTTATAGCTATGTCAAGAATCTCAATGGCAACACTCAGATCTGCTCTGAGTTACAGCACAATGGCACTAAATATACAGAACCAACGGATATTGCCAAGATCCTGGCAGATAGGTTCAGTGCTAACTTTACCCCTCCCTCTCATCCCCTAAAGGGACCAACTCTATACCGGAAGAATGCAAGGTTCCTGTAATCACGGCTGCACAGGTAAAAAAAACACTCTCCAAAGCCAAGAACACAGCATCCATGTGACCTGACAACATCCCAGGCTGCATTCTACATGAACTACAGAACATACTGGCACCCCACCTAAGTACTGTGTTCAATCAATAGCCTCACCTCAGGCTATCTGCCCACTGAATGGCGCACAGCGACGGTTATCCCACTCCACAAAGGGGGAGCCACCACGGACCCTGGAAACTACCGCCCCATTAGCCTGACGAGCCTGGTCTGCAAGGCTATGGAACATATCATCATGGAATTTATAAACAATGACATTGATAATCTCCAAATTCAGGACCCCACCCAGTTCGGGTTTGTAAAAGGCAGATCATGTCTCCTAAAAGACTCTTTGAAGCAGTCACCAAAGCCGTGGATGAGGGTAATGTAGTTCACACAGCCTATCTAGATCTCACCAAGGCTTTCGACACCATCCCTCACTCTGGAATTATAGATAAACTCACTAAACTAGGTATAAATCCCTATGTCACAAGATGGGTTGCCAACTGGCTCACTGACAGAACCCACACTGTGAAAGTAGCATACTCTAAATCCAACTTCAGACCAGTGATAAGTGGAGTACCACAGGGTTCAGTCCTGGGTCCTCTCCTGTTTGGTATCTACTTCTCTGAAGTACAGGCTAACACAGAAGGTCTTTGGCTAATGAAATTCGCAGATGACTGCAAACTAGGAGCCATAATCAAAACTCCAAAAGCTGTGGACATCCTACAAAAGGGCCTCACTGAGACAGATGCCTGGTGTCAAAGCCATGGCCTCAAGCTCAATGCTAAAAAGTGCATTGTCATCCCTTTTTCTAAAAACTCTGTACCCATGAACTACCACATAGGCGGTAATCTACTTAACACCGAAAGTGAGATAGAGACCGTGGGACACAGGTGGACAGTAGTCTCTCCTTTGATAATCACATCGCCACAGTAGTCAGGAAATCCTTCTACGTGGCGCACCTCATCACAAAAAGTTTTTCATCCAGGAAAAAAGAGGTCATTGTTCCCCTCTACTCATCACTCATTAGACCCATTATAGAGTACAACTCCCCTTTTGGTATGTACCTCACAAGACATCTACAACAACTGGAAAGGCCACAGAAAGAGGATTGCTGGCCTCAAACAGATGCCCTATGCAGACCGTCTCAAAAAACAGCAGCTTTACTCCGTCACATATCGCCTACTCAGAGGCGATCTCTGCATAACACACAAAGCTATGTCAAATCCAGAGCTTTTGGACATGCTCCACTTAAAGAAATCCCAATCCATCCAAGCTACACGCTCTAGGAATCTAAACCTTGTCACCACAATAAACAGAACATGCTGGAGGGATAGATTCTTGTCCCAGAGACTTCCCATACTCTGGAACAAACTACCTATCTAAAGCTCCTCATTACACTCTTCAAGAAAAATCTTGATGATTGGATGGGAGATAGGAAATTCACCCTGAGGATCACTTCTGTGGCTCTGCTCGACAGTGGCACAGGAAAATAATTTTCTTGGGTGGCGAAAGCCAGGGTACCTTTTGGCTAGGCTTATATAGGCCCTAGGGCCAATAGCCTAGTACCTACCTATGAACATGTTCTGTTGCAGCCTTGATTCTGAACATAGTGTACCTTTGGGTGTAAGTATAAAACAAGTAAAAAAAAATTAAGCTGGGGCCCAAAGACTGATATCTGCTGCTTCTATTTACTGGTGAAAAGACTGACAGTTGTCTGTTTTAAGGAACCACATACGATATGATTCCAGATTCAGTCTGGATTTTGCTTTTCCAACAGTCATTTACTAATTTAGTAATCTGACCTAGCAAATGTATGTATTTGGGACTTTGTATAATTACTACTAAACACTTTTGCACCAAAAATATTTTTTGTTTTATACTGGGTGGTGCAGCGGTAGCGTTGTCCCCTCATACCAAGAGGTTCTCCTGTTCGATTCTTGGCTGGAGCGCCTACTGTGTGGAGTCTGCATGTCCTCCCTGCGGTCGAGTGGCATTCGAAAAACATGCGTGAATGGGCGTGCCTTCGTTGAAGGTTGAGCGCTGAGGTGGCACCTCTGCACCGTAAAAATCTACTGCTAATCATTAGTGGACCAGAGTTCCACTGTGGCGACCCCTAACCGGTAAATGCCGAAAGAACAACAACTGGGTATTATGATAAATAATGATTTCTAATTAACGCTGGCAGATCGGAAACATAGCTGTCTGTTTCTGTGCTCAGGAATTTTGGACAATGCCAAAAATAAGGGGCAATAATGCCGGACAAAGTTCACACTTCTTATTTTGCATGTTAATGCAAAACCTGTTCTATTATTTTTTAAGTGAATTACAATAATATTTGCAAATTGTCCCTGTTTTGGGCCTTTGCCCCCGCCTCTTATTTTTGGCAAAATTCCTGTTTACCAGAAAATCAAAAAATTACAAAGAACAGGGAAGAAATAATAGCCAAAATGAAGGATGTTCTTCAGACTCATAGACAGTTGAGAGCTCTGCCAGGAAATCCTAAATTAAAGAAAAAAAGATTCTAAAGTAAGAGCTAGTATAATAGTAGCAAGCTATGCAGCAAAGACATTTTTTGAGATACTGAGCCTTCCCAGAAATTGTCAGTCCATGGATAAGGGGAAAAAACTGAGGCTACATAGAAAAGCACTGGATAACAGTCAGATGATGCAAAAGATACGGGATGTGAGGTAACATGGTTAAATAAGTAGTTAATAAAGTGTGGGGGGTTCAAAACAGGCTGCAGTAATGGTGCATGAAAGTGTTACTGTTATTATAAAATGCAAAGCTCAGACTGCTAAAAACCCAAGATGATATAACCATTTCCCATCATCAAGCTCGCTGGTACATACTCGCCTCCCCTGATACACTTGTATCTCATTAATAAACGTAACTGAGAAATGAAGAAAGTGTAATACAAGTAGATTAATAACAAAAGTGGTAGCAGTACATGTAAAACATTATGCAGGATTTTACTGCATTAAATCATACACAGAAAGCATCTGCTTTAAAAGAAAGATAGTCTCTCTAACTTGCACACTTGCAGTAGTGTTATATGAGTAGCACTGCCTTACATAAAAAGCAGATTAAAAAATAAAATGCAGTTTCTAAAACTAGGGCATCACTGTTAGCTGATCAAAGGGCTATGTAGTCATAAATGCAGTCAGATCTCTCAACTGTCCCTAATTTGGAAGCAAGGCCCTATTTTGGGCTTGATTTACCCCTGCACACTATTTTCTGATACCCTCATCATGTGATTTTTGAAACTGCCTAATATACAGAAAACTGCATTTGATGACCAACATAATAGTGGCAACAATAATTTAAAGAAAATGGAGGCACAGCTTACAACTCCTTTTTTCTGAAGAAAAAGTAAATGAGTTTGTGTGGTAGAATTTTATGATTGGGTCATTAAAGTCTACAGATTTTACGTCTGTTTTTTAAATGTGTTTGAGTAGTATCTTACCTTACTGGAAATACAAAGAATTATGTGCTGTTTGATTTTCAGATTTTATGCTAATTAGATCTTCCATATTTTTAGCTGGATGTTCCTATTTTCAGTGTCTGCATTTTATAAGTGTGGTGAACCATTCATAAGCAATGATTGAACTAACAAATTACTGTAGTATTTCAAGTGAATGCAGTAAGCAAAAATTCGTAACATTAGTGACACAGTGCAAGAAAAAAAGTGATTCACTTTAAAATCTAGATTGAATTCATCAGCAGTATAATGTGTCTTTAAAATTCCAAGCAGTGAGTAACTTTAATAGCAAGGTGAAGCGCTTTAAAATGAGGAATATAGTCACCAGCTGTATGCTTCACCATGAAGTTAAAAGGTTATTGAAACATAAGCACAAAAACGCATGAGCACTTTTAAAATCAGGGTTGCTGTTAATTTTGGACTGCCTTAAATGTAGCTGTCAATGGTAAGAAGGTGCTGTTTTTTTAGCAAAAGCAAGAGCTGAAACTTCTTGGATACCACTTGCATTATTGTCGTACAATCACTCTATGAAATAAAAGATTTTACAGTTGGAGGTGGAAGTGGATGAAGTTGACGGGTGAGGATAAAACAAGACGGACAACGTTGCATGAAAAGTTAACAGGGCAGATTTATAACATAGGACACCAAGGCTTGAAACAGTCAGAATAACTTAGTGTTATGTTGTCCTATCTCGCCTTCATTCTTACAATGATGGGTTCAGAGCCAATCCTCGGCTCCGACTCAGCTGAATACTTAGCTGAAAGTCTCAAACCTGGCTCGTGGCAAGTAGGTATCCCACAATGCAGTGGTATATTTCCAAAGATCTCATTTGCCGCTTTACGAGGTGGGATGCGCTCATCTTGGCCGTGGCTAAGTTGTGATATTTTTTTCTATTTACCTTTGTCAAAACTTGCTATGTTTAGCTTTATTATTACTAGGTTTAACTCATGTCTCTTTGCTGCGTCTTGTTAAATAGTAATATTTTTTTCCCCTTTAGCACGGCTTTTGCCGTCGCTTTCTAGGCCCTTTGGTATCCCATGTAGTGGTGGTTGTTCGTTGTTAGTGTCTCTTATAGCTCATTAGTTAGACAGCTATATGCCCGTTTAAATTAGAAGGCTTGTACTGTTTATTGTTTTGTGTGGAAAATAGAACCGTTTTAGTTAGAGGTTCTATTTTTCTTTCCCTGGTTGTTGCTCCTTGTGTTGTCCTGTAATAACCTTTAGTTTAGCTTTAGCATATTAGTCTTAGCTAATATTTTTTTGTTGTTGTGGTTTTCCTATCGCTCTTAAGGTCTTATTTGGAAAATGTCTAAAGACCAAAGAGGGAGAGAACATAAGCCTTCAGGCTTTAAAAAATGTCAAAAGTGCTTGTAAAAAATGTCGATCACAGATGGACATGTTGTTTTTGTTTATTGCCTTGGTGCCATTCATCTCCAAGAACACTACACCTTCTGTCATTCATTTAGTGCTAGAGTTCTTCAGGAAAGAAGAAACAAGTTGATTCTAAAAGGACTCTTAAAGCCTTCTTTTGAGGAAGCCATTCATAGCTCTTCCTCCTCCTCTTCTTCGTCTCCTTCTTCAAGAAAGGATAAATCTCATAAAAGAAAATCTCCAGCTACATCGGCTCAGTCGGAGCCGCCAGTCAAACTATCAAAAATTTCAAAGGCCACTACTTCCTTGGCTCCACAGTCCTCGGAGCCATCGAAGTCATTTTGGTTGCTAGGCCTGGTACTTAGGCTCCAAAGCCTTCGGAGCCGCAAGATATCTCCACTCAGAGCCGGCCCATGGAGTTTTTGCCAGTTTCTCAGACCTGCATATCGCCAATCCTCCATGGGTCTCGATCTCCTTCCCTGTCTTCCAGGTCTTACAAGAAGCTTATCAGATGATGACATGGAACGGGTGGTGCGTAGACTCTTCAAGTCGCCGGCGCTGACTAAATTATTCTCGGCTCCCACCCATTTGGTTTTGGAGCCTGCTGTGCCCACTGTTGGTTCTATTCTGAGCCAAGCTGGTCCTTCGGAGCTGAAGTACTCAGTACCACTTACTGTGGACCCGTCAGTTCCAGGACCCCCTTCGGTGTTCATGGAGCAGACATCTGCTCTGACTCTCTCGGCGCTGTCTGGTGAGTCTGAGAGCCGGGGTTCCCTGGTTGGCCTTGGGGGGGGGGGGTTCAAGGCCCCGATCCTCTTCGGTGCCGAGCCTACCCCATGGAGCATCTGCCCAGGTTAGCTCGGCTCGGACATCAGCCTCGGGTCTGATCTCATTGGCTCCATTGCCTTCCTCTGTCTCCTTCAGAGCCGAGGGATACTTCGGAGCCAGCGGGATCCAGCTTTGAGCTGATTAGGTGTGTGTTGTCTACCCATTCAGCACCACAGAGGGATACCAGTACTTTGTACCCCAAGGTACCAGATACTGTTTCAGCACCACCTATTCCTCAAGACAACAGAGACCCAGAACCTCAGGATCCCCCATTGGGCAAACCCCCTCTCATCTGAGGCCTCCCCAGAATTTCCTTCTGAGGAGCCACCTCGGAAGAGAACCTGCAAGAGAAAGCATGTTGACTCCCCAGATGAGTCCATCACTTCAGACACTGACCTTGATGAGTCGGAAGGGTCCCCATGGTCGTCCTCTGACGATATCTCATTTGCAGAAATTTTAGAGATCCTCAAGCAAAGAGGCAGCTGGCAGACCACCACCCCTTCTGATGAGTCAGTGTACCTGAAGGCTTTTGGGTCTCAAACTTCAGCCTCCTGGGTGTCTCTGCATTTCGATAAACTAATGGACCTGGTTAGTCGAAAGGCGTGGAAGTCACCCGACACTACGGAACCAGTGCCTCGGAGGCTAAACAAATTTTTGTGAGCTCCTTTGGGCAAGGAATTTCTAACAAATGGGGTACCCATAGATGCTATGGTGGTGGCAGCAGCAGCCACCATGAAGGAACTTGCAGAGACTTCCATCTGTTCATCCTCTGAATAAAGACTCTTGAGTGATGGACAGATACAGGAGGCTTATCTTTTCTTCAGTGACTTTCTCACTCCGATCGCTTAACTACTTATCCCATTTCACAAGGCTAGAAAGAGGTCTCCTGAAAGAGTTAGGAGATACTTTACAAGGTTCATTGAGAAGGTCTCCCCCCCAACTGTCTACCTTAAATTCCATTGTCAACCTCTCCATGAGGCTCATATACGCAGCAGATGGGGCGAGCAGGGCAGCGGGTCCTGAAGTTTCCCTTAGGAGACACTCCTGGATGCGCTTGTTCAGTTTTGCAGAGCCCTTTAAGTTTACCTTTACTAAAGCCCCTTTTGATGGTTCCTCACTCTTTGGACCCAAAGAAAAAGACACTCTAACTCAGTCAGAGCAGGAAGGGAAAACTCTCTCTGCCATTGGAGTATGTTTTTTTGTACCTTCAAGACCTTATCCTAAAGGTCAGAAGAGCGGAAAGATGTGGTTCAAAAGATCCCAGAGATTTTTTCCAAGACACACGGGGTGATACCTTCTCCAAGGGCAAAGGGGGAGGTAATAACGGTAGACGCTGCCCCAGAGGCAGAGGGGACCCGCAAATCTAGGGTCACCGTGATTCCTTTTGCGGATACCCTTATCAGCGCTCCTGAAAGGAGGCCTGACTGCTCTACTCTGGAGGCAGTTAGGGGACATTTATCAATGTACCCAGAAGCCTGGTGAAATATCACAAACGACAAATGGGTACTAAACATAATATTCAGATGATACTCCATCCCCTTTTCCAAACCTGTCCCACAGACCAAAACACTCCCAGATGTCCCACCCAATCTAAGAGAACAAGCAACTATAGAGATTCAAATGTTGCTCCACAAAAGAGTCATCCAAGAAGTCCCCGCAGACCAAGTAGGATTCGGAACTTACTCAAGATTCTTTTTAGTGCCAAAAAGAACAGGGGACTTGAGGCCCATATTAGACCTAAGCAAGTTAAACGAATTTTTCAAGAAGTCAAAGTTCTGAATGGTGACACTGCATTCTATACTTCCCTTTTTAGGGAAAGACAATTGGAGGTGCTCAATAGACCTTCAAGATGCTTACTACCCACATAAAAATGGACAGGACATCAAGAAGATACTTACACTTCCATCTGGGAGCCAGCCATAACCAGTTCAGAGCTCTGCCCTTTGGTCTCATTACAGCCCCCAGAGTGTTCACCAAATGTATGGCAGTAGTCACGGCTCACTTGAGACGTATAGTATTCCGTGTGTTTCCCTATCTAGACAACTGGCTCCTATCTGCCAACACCAAGCATCTACTTCTACAAGCCAGGGACCTAATTTTGGACATATGCAGTCAACTGGGCATCACAGTAAATTTTCAAAAATCTGCCTTGTTGCCTTGCCAACATACTACATTCATAGGCGCAGATCTAGACACTTCATCTATGGTAGCACTTCTTCCTACAGAAAAAGTTATAGCACTCAGACAGCAGATACTTCACCTCCTTCCCAAGAACAAAGTGAAAGCAAAGATAATTCTACATTTATTAGGAACAGTGGCCTCCACAATTACACTGGTTCCTCTTGCCAGAATGCACATGAGGATTCTTCAATGGCTATTATTCTCCCAATGGTCACTTAGAGCTTCCAGTGTCTCATCTGATCAGAATAACGGAATCTTGCAAGAATGACTTGAGATGGTGGATACACTCCACTCATCTCTTGTGACAATGGGCAGACCCTTTGTTCCACTTTAACCAATAGCTGCAGTGACCACGGATGCTTCCCAGATAGGGTGGGGGCATTATCTGGGAAGAACAGTCCAAGGTACATGGCAGGAACACGAGGCTCACTTGGATATAAATGTTCTCAAGATGAGAGCAGTGCTTCTTGCATTGCAAGCACTTCAAGACTCTCTCCCTGTAGGGACTCTTGCGATCCTGTCAGACAATATGTCTGTGATTTGGTACATAAACAAGCCGGGGGGAACCAGATCTTATCCCCTTTGTCGAGAAGCCCTAAAAGTATGGCAATGGGCAGTTTCTTCCCAGCGCTTTCTAATCACAACTCACAATCCGTGGAAGTCCAATGTGATAGCGTACAAGCTGAGCAGAGCAATCCTAATGCTTCACAAGTGGTCTCTCAATCAAAACGTGGTGGAAATGATTTTCCAAACATGGGGACAGCCTTGCCACTCCCATGAATGCCAAGTGCAGCAACTACTTTACCCTAATTCCCCCTCCAGGGGAGACACCAAGAGAGACTCTTGCTCACGATTGGCCCTCAGGACTTCTATATGCCTTTCCACCATTTCCTTTCATACTCAAAGTTATTCAGAAAGCACAAAGCTCGGGAAGCAGGATAATTCTCATTGCCCCTTACTGGCCTCGCCAAGTTTGGTTCCCCTTCCTTTGGCCTCACCTTCAGGAGAAGCCTTGGATTCTGGACCCAGTGCCAGATCTGCTGACTCCTATGTTAGGGGAGCTTCAAACTTCTCTCCACACCCTAAAACTGACAGCTTGACTGCTCTACTACCCAGTTTAGTCAGGCTTCATAATTTCACGCCTACGGTTCAACATGTCTTAATGTCCTCCCATAAAGCTTCCACTAGAAAGCTGTATTCTTGTAAATGGAAGAGGTTTTCCCTTTGGGCTCAAGACAAGAACATTGATCCTTTCTCTGCACCAATTCATTCTATTTTGGAATTTTTGGCAGAACTGTCATTCTTACGAACCTTCCCTCCTTCCCCCTGCCAAAGACTCCTTGTGGACCTGGTAGATTTCCAGTACCTTCAGGAGTTCTTTGTCTCAGCTTGTTTCTCCTTCCCATACATATAGTAGAGACTTAGATATATGTTTATATGTATATGTTTGTAGCTATGGATATAGTGTACATATTGTTCAGTATTAGCAGCAAACAAGATCTGGGGAATTATACCACTGCATTGTGTGATATATTCTTGCCACGAGCCAGGTTTGAAACTTTCAGCTAAGTATTCGGTCAAGTCGGAGGTGAGGATCGACTCCGAACCCATCATTGTAAGAATGAACGGCGAGATGGACAACAAACATGGAATGTTATGGTGAGTACATAACTTCTTTTTTTTAATTCTACAGCATAAGAAAGATGTCCTTAGACTTAGTTTTTGAAGTAGCAGTTCTGTAGGTTGTTCAGCTCTGATAGGAAAACTGGAGACAAAAATGGTTCCATATGCGCACTGTGAGAAAATAACTCTGGAAGGCTGGACTTTTGCACATTTGAGTAATAATGTAGTAGCCCTGACTGAGTCTGTGAGTGACTATTGTAAAATACCAACTCGAAGAAGACCCACAGGAAATCCCAGTCAGTTTTCGAGAAGCAGGAAAGAGGAATACCTTCTCTAGATTGTAAAGTCCAACAAGACCACAGAAGAGCCCATTCTTACTTATTTTTTTTATTATTTATTAACTATGTGGAATGATTTGGGGAACATTTTCCTCTACTGGGCCACACACATACAAACGTGTAAAGTTTAAGCTTGGTGAAGACAAAGGTAAATTGTATAGAAGTTAAAATGTCAGTAAGTTCAAAATTACAGAATTCATTTGGCAGAATACATTAAGAACATCTTGGTTATAGCCAGCATTGGTGGTATTGAGGGTAAAACAGCCCTCAACAGCCCAGATGACCCAGGATCAATTGACTACTTGGGATCCTGAGGGAACTGGCCATAGAAAGGGGAGATGTGAGTAGATGCTGCTGGCTCTAATGAGGAAGAGAGGCATCTTTGGTGGTGTGCAACTTGGGTGATACCTAGTATGGGGGCTAAGTATTGCACCCATCACACGAGTCTATGAGCACACATTGCCATTGTACACATGCACTCAGCCAAGTATGTGGAGACATGCTTCCTGTGGTAGACAGCAGTTGTGGAGCTCAGAAAGCTGGTATGGGGAAAGAGGGTGCTCCACAGGGGAGGACTCTGCAGGAACAGTAAGTCCACTGCCTGCCATCCAGTTCTTGCTATTGGAGAAAGAATAGACCAATTGAGATACAAGGGCAGGAATGAATGGGGGCATAGGGCTCTAATCTAGTGGAACAAATGATGTTCTTCATGTTTCACTGTTGCAGTCACATTTGCGTTAGCCCTGCCAGGGTAGCCCTCAGCCAGCCCGAATACCAAAGGCGTAGTATTTCTGCATCGGTTGCTGTTGCTTGAGGACTGACGTCAGATTGTCAGTATAAAGTAAGGCAGCCAGTGCCATTACATCAGTCTTTCTTGCTGTGGAGCCTGAAGCAGAAGCAGTTCGCACAAGTGCTGGTCGGCCGCTACCTGAGTTTTCGTCTACTGAACTGAAGTTGAAGTTTCTAAAGCTAAGTACCCCATTGGGGATCCTTTTTTCTTGCACTAACCGATGTCAGAAAAAGTTAATTGTCTCGCCTGTGGAAAGCAAATACCACACCAAGACTTCCATTCTTACTGCGTCACTTGTTTAGGCCCAGACCACAACGTCCCCCGTTGTCGCTTTTGTGCTTTGTTCAATGCCAGAACTATCCATCATCAGGCCCTTATTGTAGCCGGATATTTTTGCTTTCAGTCCTTGAATTCTGATATGGCTTCCATAAGCCATCCAACAGCAGATCTTCCAAAAAACATAAAGATAGAGAGAGACAGACTGCACAGGTCCAAACCTACCGACGTCCCTTCCTTTAAGTTAGTCGTCAGTTCTCCAGTACTCAGTGAGGCATTTTCGCAGCCCCTGATGCCTGCTTCTTTGGATTCGCAGGCCACTACCAAGGCCCTTTCGGAGTCCGGTATGCTGCAAATCTCTTCTTTGACTAAGGATCCTGCGGTCGTCTCTACCTTGGATGGGTCTGGAGCCACTGAGCAGGTACCAGCGTCCGAGGAAGGCCTTCGCACTACCGATTCTCGACACAAACTGACGTCTTCTTTCGTGACTGCTGTTCTTTCAAAAATGGCCGAGTGTCTTAGGCCCAGGGTACGAACCACACCCAAGAAACCGACGACCCACTCTCAGGCACCTGCTACCTTGCCTCAGTCTCAAATGCTTAAAATGGCGGAAGACCTTATCATGCTGATCAGGGAAAGTCAAGCTACCCCCTCCAAAAGGAAGAGATCTGTCCCCTGTAGTTTTGTCTGAACAAAAGTCAGATGAATCTGATGCATCTGACTATGAAGACATGTAACCTTTCTCCACTTATGAGGATTCTTATGCAGAGGATTCCATTCCTTCAGCCTCTCCCCCAGAGGATTTTTCTTTGGGGAAACCCTTCATACCTTAAGGGAGCATTTCCAATGGGAGAGTCAAGACTACCCTCAGTCTAAAAAGAGACTCTGGGAATTCCTAGATCTTCCACAACACAGACCCTTGGCCATCCCCCGAGTCCTGGATGTTGTGGAGGATGTTTTCCTCGAATCCAGCTTGACTCCCTAACACCCCCCCCCCCTCCTGCTCCCAGAAAAACAGACCGGTATTACAGAGTCCCTGACTCTCACAAATATCTTTTTAAAAATCCTACATCTGATCCCGAGGTCATTTCTCAAGGGCCTAAAGGGATTAAAGCAACCTGTGCTAAGAATTCCACCCCCTCAGACAAGGATTCCCGAGCACTGGACAGATTGGGTAAAAAAAGTATACACCTCAGCTACTCTAATAAGGGCACAAAATTGTCAGTTCCATATGCTGAAATTTCAGCAACATACCTTAGAACTCTTAAACAAAAAATGTCTTCCTTTCCTGCTTGGGCAGAATCTACAGAATTACAAGAGTTAAAGCATTCTGCAAGTCAAGTAGCTAAACACACTTTGCATTGTGGTTTTGATGCCCTAGAAGCTTCTTGCAGGGCAGCAGTCACTAGATCTGTCATTAGAAGGCATGCATGGCTTAAGGAACAGCCCCTGCCAGACCATGTCAAATCTAAATTGTTGGATGCCCCCTTGCACAAAGATAACTTATTTGGCATTAAGGCAGAAAAGGTCTTAAAAAAGATGGAAGAAAAAGCAAAATCTATGGAAACAGTTAAGGATTTCTTGCAAGTCCAGCCCCCTAGGTTCAGCAGGCATTGTCCCTCCAAACACTGTTCCTTTCCTGCTCCCAGTAAACCAACCCAGCCTAGGTCCTGTGGAAACAGACCCCCCCCCAGACAGCAGGCACAGGGAATGCAGAGATCTAAGCAGTGGACTACCTCCACTTTGAAACCAGGGAGTTCTAAGCCACACTGTTATGGTAAGAACTCACAATGACTCACCTCCTCCACCCCTCCCTCTGCCCACCTTCACTTAACCCTAGGAGGAAAACTCTCCTTTCACTCAAGCACCTGGGCCACCATTACCAAGTACCACTGGGTTCTGGACATTGTGTCTCAGGGATACAAATTCTCCTTCCACACCCTTCCAACCCCAAAAGGGTTCCCAGGTCTAGCACCAAATCAGTGGGCAGAGGCTCAAAAGCAAATCCTTTCCATGCTCTCTATGAGGGCAGTAGAGCACGTTCCTGCAGAACAGATAGGCCAAGGTTTCTACTCCAGACTTTTTCTGGTGCCCAGAAAAGAGGGGGACCTGGCACCCCATCCTCGATCTATCCATTGTAAGCACCTTCCTGGTGATCCCAAAATTCAAAATGCTCACCCTCCAGCAGCTGCTACCCATGCCTTCCAAGGATGCTTGGCTAGCCACCCTAGATCTAAAAGAGGCCCACCTCCACATTCCTGTCAGGGAATCATGCAGGAAATATCTCCGCTTCAGGGCAGGATCGCAACACTTTCACTTTTCTGCGCTTCCCTTTAGCTTATCTACTGCTCCCAGAGTTTTCACAAAATGTCTGGCTCCGGCCATTGCCTTTTGCAGACAAAGAAATATTCAGATTTACCCACACTTAGACGACTGTCTTATTCAGACAGACAGCCAGGCAAAGCTGCTCAAACACCTGTCCCTTTGTAAAGACCCTACTAACCTCCCTGGGGTACACAGTCAATGAAAAGAAATCCGAACAGGTGCCCACTCAAAGGATAATCTTCCTGGGAGCAAGTCTGGACACAGCATCCCAGATGGCATACCTTACAACAGAGAAGCAAATTTCCCTTACAGCCTACTTCTCTCAACTAGTCACCAGGCCCCAGCTGTCTGCAAGGAAGATCCTGCAAGCTCTGGGGTTCATGGCATCTTGCATATTACTCATTCCATATGCCAGACTGCATATGAGGAAACTTCAGTGGTAAAGAGCCTTTGGTGTCAACACTCTCAAGACCTGGAAACTCTTCTATCTATAATTCCTTGCCTCAGAAAAGATTTTCTTTGGTGGCCATTAGCATGCTCCCACAACAAGGGGCTGCCTTTCTCCCCACCCCCCGCATCCCAGACAATCACCACAGATGCATCAGACTATGCTTGGGGTGCACACCTGGACAGCAGGTACATACAGGGCCAATGGAGCCCACAGCAAATCCCTGTGCACATCAGTCAAAAAGAGATGATGGCTGTGCAGCACGCCTTGATAGATTTCAAGTGCTTTCTTTCTCCAGGGGCTCTCCTGATCAAAACAGACAACACCACTGTGATGTGGTACATCAACAAGCAGGGAGGGACTCACTCCTACCCTCTGTGCAGGCTGGCCATGACCCTTTTGCACACAGCCTCTGCCATGAAACTACACCTGTTAGCACAATTCCTACCAGGCTCTCTCAGCTCTCTGGCAGAGCAGTTAAGCAGAAATCTTCTGGACCCACACGAGTGGCAGCTCATCAGAAGTACCTTCACCCCAATAACTCAAAAATGGGGAACCCCGAAGGTCAACCTCTTTGCCTCCCACACCAACCATCAGCTCAGCAAATTCTGCACCAGGGAGCATCACTGCATGGCTTGGAAAGTGGATTCCCTGTCCTTCCCCTGGGTCAATCTATCGGTCTATGCCTTTCCTCCACTACCTCTCATCCCTTTATCAAAATAAGGGAGGAAAAAAACAAGGACCATTCTTATAGCTCCAGACTGGCCCCAGCAGCACTGGTACCCCTTGCTGCATAGTCTGTCCGTGCTACCTCTATGGTATCTTCCTCAGATTCCAAACCTCCTGACCCAGAGGGAAGGGGAATTCATGCATCCCCAATTCCAGACACTCAATTTGGCAGCTTGGCTTATTCCCTAACCCTGAACCAATCCGCCAACCTCAGTATACAGGTTTTGGATGTTGTCCATGAAGCCAGATGCCCTAGCACCAGAAAGTCTTATGCTGATAAATGGGAAAGGTTCTGCACCTGGATCCACACTAAGTGAGCCAATACGGCAGAGCCCTCCCTCCCTCTCATCCTGGACTACTTGGCTGACCCACTACACAGGGGCCTGTCTTTCTCCTCTATAAAAATTCATGCCTCTGCTATTTCTGCTCATTTTCCCTCTGAGCAGCCTCTTTTCTCACACCATTTGATCAAACAGTTCCTAATAGGGGCTAGCAACTTGAGGCCACCCAGAAGGGCACCAACACCAGCTTGCGACATTAACTTTGTATTGGAAAAGCTCACCCCCCCCCCCTTTTGAACCAGCTTCTTTTGCAGAGCTAAAATTTCTCTCCTGGAAGATAGCATTCCTTCTGGCCATCACTTCAGCCAGAAGAGTCTCTGAGCTGCAAGCACTCATGGCTGTGGAACCCTTCATCATCTTCCATGCAGACAGGGTATCCCTCAGAACTAACCCATCCTTCATGCCCAAGGTGGTGTCCAGTGTGCCTCCCAACCAATCCATTCATTTGCCCACCTTTTTTCCTAATTCCCAGAACAAGAAGGAGAGGATTCTGCACTCTCTAGATGTGCACAGACAGCTCAGATTCTATCTAGACAGGACTAAATCCTTCAGTCTGATCAACTGCTGGTTAGCTTTGCTACAGGGGCAGAAGGCAAAGCCGTCTCCAAACCATTTCCAAATGGATAGCACACTGCATCCATTTCAGCTACAAACAGCATGGAAAGCCTCCCCCAAGATAGTCAGGACACACTCCATCAGAGCAGCCTCCACCTCTGCAGCTTTCCTCAGAGGAGTCCCCACCAGGGACATCCTGGAGGTTGCCACATGGACATCTGTTCACACTTTACCAAGCATTACCACCTGCCTCTCTTCTCCAAATCCAGGGCAGGGTTTGCCTCTGCAGTCTTGCAAGACATCCTTGCCAGCCCCTAGTTTCCTTGACTGCCTCCACCCATTTCCTCAGCTTTGGGAATCAACCCAAATGTGATGACTGCAAGAGTGAAACACGAAGAACATAGTACAGTTGTGTACACTTACCATAAATGTAGATGTTCGAGTGTATTCACTGTTGCAGTCCTGGTTTCCCTCCCACCATCCCCCTTCTCTTTCCTTACAATGGACATATTGGTATTTATTTCCCACTGGTGGGGTTCTTCCACCAGAACCTGGCTCCTACTTGAGGACTCCTGACAGGTTAGGGCAAGAAAAACTGGTGTAATGGCGTTGGCTGCCTTACTTTATACTACTGACGACCTGACGTCAGTCCTCAAACGACAGCAACTGACGCAGAAATACTAAGCCTCTGGTATTTGGGCCGGCCGAAGGCTACCCTGGCAGGGATAACCCAAATGTAATGACTGCAACAGTGAATACAGTCGAACATCTACATTTATGGTAAGTGTACACAACTGTACTGTCTGATTGGGTGCAGTTTGAAGAGTGACTGGGCCAGTCCTTTAGCTGGAAAAAAAGAACATTTAGGTTGTGTAGTACAGGTATGATGGAAGTCCATGTAGCTCCTAAATCCCAAAGACATACCATTGGGAGATTTAGTGGTACTGTAAATTTCCCATAGATGTCTGTGCACTGTGTGAATGAGTATCTTTATTGAATGATCACTTATGACATAGGCAATCATATAAATGAAAACAAACCATATTGACATTTTCAGTTGTAAACATTATACATCACTTATAATCTTCTAAACAGTCACTGTCTTTCAGACATTAAGTGCTCATTCTCATTCAGTTCCTGCCTTTCCTTAAACCTCATTCCTCTTCCACAACATTACTCTGCTTGTACTGTATCCACAATTCCCATTTTTTCTTCTATGTAATTTACTTCTCCCTTTTTCTAAAGATCCCACTTCTAGCTTTTGTCTGTATTACTGTAGTCACTACTACTAGTATGGTTGGTTTAGACTTTTTGGCAGCCACCAGAATTAAACTCAGCCATGCCTTCCTACATATAGGCAGTTCCAATTCTGTATCACAGCTTAAAATAATCCTTTCCTCAGTTGCACCAATTTGCTCACCCAGTATTTCTGACAGAGTGGTCTGCAGGGAATTTTTGAAGTCTGTCAATTCATTACACTTCTAAAAAATATGTTCCTAGTTACCCTTTTCTTCCCCATCACACCTGCAACATTTGTAATTTACCTGAGGAAAATTTCTTTGTAGTCTTCTTGAGGTATAAAATACCTCTGTAAACACTTCCAAGCAAAGATCCTAAATCTTCTATACTTTGCTGCATGTTTGGGAGACATACATATATCCTCCCATTGTTTTTGTGAATTGCTTATCCAGTCACTCTTCCCAATCCTTTCTACCCTCCCCTGATTGATTCCTATAGTTAACATGGAATATTTTATATGTCCTACTGACTATCCCTTTTTAACCGCAGGTTCTGTTCTAGATTCTGCGAAAAACATTACCAGTGCTGGTCTTTCACTTAGGATTGCCCACATTGCTTTCAATATGGTTGGTCTCCTTATAGAGATGTTGGACATTATTCTCAATTATAATTTTTTTGAGTTTAATGTTAAGTTGTTTAAACAAGTAAATGGTGTAGCGATGGGTGTCGCTATGGCCCCTAGCTACATCAATATTTTTATGCATGGATGGGAAAAGTGTCATGTGTTTGAAAGTAGTTATATGAGATGTATTGCATTTTTTAAGTATTTTATTGATGCTTTTTTTAATTTGGAGGGGTGATGTTAAATTATTGGAAGAATTCTTGAGTTATCTTAATGTTTGTTCTTTTCTTAAATTTACTTCTATCTGTGATGGGGTGACTATTAATATTTTAGACCTTAATATTACCAAGGTTAATGCTGTTCATAAGAAGGAGATTCAAAATCATTATTTTTTACATTATTTATTTATTTATTTTACATTTGTTGACCGGGCTAGTCTAGCTGGATACATGTCCATTTTCAGTAGAGGCCCGGGGAGAAAAGCTCCATGTTGAGTAGAAAAGCCATTAACAATTGATATACAAACTAACATTATAGAATAAAAAACACAAAAATTAAGTACAATCATGAAAAAGTATACAGAAGAATACAGCAAAATAGAAGGAAGTAACAATTAGTTGTATACAAAAACAGAGCATAATTTTTTTTTTGTATAAGGCATGGCCAGAGCAATAAACCTAGATGAAATATTGATATCTAAGTGGAGACTTCAGTAAAAAGTTATATCCTGAGCAGAGTTAGAAAAGAAGGCTATTTAAACCAGGAAGTTGTAGGTGGGAGGAAGCAGCAGTTAGTCTGGGATAGAACAGGAGCATAACCAGTGAGTCATGAGATGAAGCTTAAGCTTCTTTTTGAAAAGAGTATGAGAGCAGAGAGTTGTAAGTTCAGAGGGAAGAGCATTCCAAACTCTACCAATGGAATTGCAGCAGAGGGAGTCTCCTGCCAAATTGTTGGATCTGCAGGTGTTAATCAGAAATTTGTTGGAAGAGCGTAGGTTTTTTGGATTTTGGTAGAGGGTAAGGAGGCTTGCAAGAATAGGAGTATTGGAGGATTGGTGTAGGGTTTTGTGGGCAATAGTAAGCTGAGAAAAATGGAGATGGTGTAGAAACTCTAACCAGTCAAGTTGTTTAAGATTTAGACAGTGATGAGTTTGATAAGGAGAGGCAGCAGCAAATCTAGCAATATTATTATAGGATACAGTCAGCTTGTTAATGTTGGCTTTAGAAAGGTTTGTATAAATGGGTGAGGCATAGAGTAATGTAGAGATTAGATGTGTTCTGGCTATAGCAGTCCTGGCTGTTGGAGTAAGAAAGGGTTTGATTCTATAGAGGGATCCAAGTTTCTTGTTGATTGTTTTTATTGTACTGTTAATATGTGTGTCAAAGTTGAGGTTGTTGTCTATAGTTATTCCTAGGAGTTTGGTTGTGAGGTCTGGAGAGATAACAGTACCATCTTTAGATGAAAGTGTAAAATGGATGGGGGTGGACTTACGGGTTGGGGAGAAGAGTAGAAGTTTAGTTTTCTTTGGATTTAGAAGGAGGCAATGTTTTGTAAACCATTGTTCAACAGTATTAAATGCATTCTGGGTGATGTTCTGCAGGTCGATTTGAGAAGTAGCTGAGCAGATAATAGTGGAGTCATCTGCATACTGAATGCAGGCAGTATGTGTAATTGCTGACTGAAGATCATTAATAAAGATAGAAAATAGGAGAGGGCCTAATATGGAGCCCTGAGGTACACCCACGGAGATAGGTAAGAGATTAGAGATTATTGTGCCAAAGTACTGCTTGTTTTCTGTGATCGAGGTAAGATTTGAACCAGTTGATGGCTAATGGATCTAGCGAAAGTGATTTCATAATATGCAAGAGCAGCTGATGATGAACCATGTCAAAGGCTTTGGATAAATCAATGAAAATTGCAGAGGAAAGAAGGCCATTGTTACGTTTGTTGTTAATAGAATCTGTAAATGATAGCAGGGCAGTGGTGGTACTGTGGTAGGGTCTAAAACCGTATTGACAGTTTGCCAGTAGTTTATTTTGGAGAAGGTGGTGTAGAAGTTGCTTCTGTATACATTTTTCCATAATTTTTGCCAGAGGTGAAAGTAAGGCTATAGGACGAAAGTTGGAGTATTCACTAGAGTTCCCACCTTTGTGTAGAGGAATAATGTAAGAAATTTTCCAGATGGATGGGATATATCCTTCACTGATAGTTCTATTAATAAGAATGGATATGGGGTAGGCAATGGGTCTGGCAGCAATTTGAAGGTATTCTGCTGGGAGTTGGTCAGCAGAAGGGGTGGAAGGTTTCAGTTTTAGTAGAAGAGAGCTTATAGTAGAAGTAGGGACTGGTTGAAATTGAAAGGATGGAGGAGGATTTAAAGGTGCGTTAGGCAGATTTGATGTGTCTGGTGAAAGATGGCTAGCAAGAGATTGGATGATAGTATGCACCCCAAAAAGACCAAAACAAATATTGTCAAAGGTCAACTGACTAGAGTACACCATCTAACTGATGACGATCATACTTTTAGTAAGGAATGTATGAGTCTGTGTGATAAGTTTATCAGAAGAGGGTATCCCAAAAATGATGTAGAACTCTGCTACAGAGAAATTGTTAAGACAGGAGTGATGGGGTAGTAAGAGCAAAAAAGAAGGAAATAAAAGATTTCAAAATTTCTATGCAAGTTACTAACAGTGTTGATGCTCATACCATAAAAAAAGACAATTGGACATTTTTAAAGTGTAGTACTGAAGTAGGTCAAAAGGTGGGAGATGCCCCAGTCTTTGTACAAAAAAAAGGTAAAAGCCTTAAAATTTATTTCAGAGTTAGTTAAGCAGTAAAGTGTTAAAATGCAGCAATCCAGGAATGTACAAATGTTTAATGTGCAATTTATGTAATTTGCTGTTGACTGAGGTCAAAGATATTAAAGTGGGTACTGCATGGGTGCATATAAAAGGCAGGTACACTTGCAAATCAAGGTGTGTAGTGTATTTGATTGTTTGTATGTCATGTACTGCATTTTATGTAGGGCGAACAACAAGAAAATTAAATAAAAGAATGTATGAGCACAAGTATGCTGTAAGTGTGCAAGATGATAAAAATGCTTTAAGTAAGCATTATAAGGATAACAAGTGCAAAGTAAATTTTAAGTTTTGTGTTTTGGATGAAGTTTTGGAAGCAGATAAAAAATTTGATGCAGAAGAAGAATTGAGTTGGAAGGAGCATGAATGGCAAGTAAAACTGAATGCTTGCCATCCAGCTGGTTTGAATGATGGGAAGGAGTTCACTGCTTTCCTTAAAAGGAAAAAATTATGTCATGGTGTTGAATTAAAAGTTTTGTCATTATTTTGTGGCCCTGGTTCAGTTTAATTTATTTTCATTAGTTGTTCCGGATTTTTTGGTTGCTTTTTGTTCTACATTTCTCTCTACCCATATAACTCTCAAATAATTTCCTCTACCCATTCCTTAAATTATTTTCTTTTTAACAGGTAGGTGGGGAAGTCCCAGTGTCTCATTTTTGCATTTTTATCTTAGCTGTTATTGGCACATGATCTGAAATAGTTACTGGATGTGTTAAAGCCTTTAATTAAATGCACATGTTCTGTGAAATATAATGTCTGTCTAGTCTAGCCCAGTTATTGTACCCTGGGAAATAATATATAAATTACTGCAGAGTTCCTACTATGAATTCAAATCTTCTGTACCAAATAGTTTCATAAATTTCTTCAGATGTCTACCCTCTTTTGTTATGGTTTCTCTTCTAGGTCCCCAGATGATCCTTTTTGTTGCAAATCAAGTTCTAATCCCCTTCTATAAGTAGTATTACCTGCTGAAAGCTGATTATTTCTCCCAACATTTCCTTAAGCTCAGTAACAGCAGTTTTAAGTAGCATATAAATACATGCCAGCCTAATCCTCCTTCCTTGCTAGTAGCACCTCACTACCACAAATATACAATTATTTTTTCCACTTCTGTCACTTTTATAGCAATCAGTATAAGTACCCCCCCTTTTCCTTTGTCCCTGATATTTGACCAAATATCCATCCTGAAATCCTTTATTTTAACAAATTCTCAAACTCACTTCTTTCCAAATGTGTCTCCTGTGGCATTGCTGTTTACACTTTCTTAATATATTTCATTACTCTTACCTTTTTGTCTATATCTGTGAGGCCTTTCACATTTCAGTGTGTAATGGATAGCGTAGCCATTATGATAAGTTGTTATACCCACCTATTATATATGACAGATTTTTCATATGTCTCTTTCCAGCTTTTGTGATACATGCACCCACTAATGTTTGGCAGGTTGATCTTTAATACAGCTGTTTCTTGTCATCTCTGTTTGAAATTGTCACATTTTACAAGATTTTTTTTTAATGAAAACTGTCAAAAAAGACACCCAAGCAACACCCCATAACCTGTTAATTTAAAACAAAAGAAAAACTGTGTTCCTCTTCAGATAATGAAGTTTTAACCCTCCTCATAAGAACAGTTGTCCCAAATCAGCATCTGAATCCACAGGCATTACCTAAGTTAAGGTTATCTATGCTAAAGTGCATATTACAACTTCTGTTCTTGTCCTATTTTTATTCATTCCCAGATGTGGAAAACACCATGTATGCTTTCAGAAAACATTAACTTTTAGCTTTAAGAACATTGCACTGGCCATCTTTTTATATAAAACTAAATTGTATACTGTTCTTCTAAGTGCACTCTGAGGTATTTAAGTAACAGGAAAACTCTCATCCTTATGCACTTCCAGTAATTTCAAAGTTTATTCTGTACTAATCTGATTGGCCTTTTACATTTTAATTTTACTTTTCTCTCAGGAAACAGCTTCTTGATATCTTGAAATTTATTGCCAGAACCTTTAGTCAGCTTGTCTGCATGGAAATGTAAGAAAAGGGTATACAGCTGCCCCTAGATGCAGACTTCTCAACTCACACTTGGCATTTATTTGCTAAAATAATACTTTTCTATACATTCTCAGTGTTCTTTTATTTTTACTGTGCACATGCTTGCACAAGAAACTTATTAGGTTAAGTGAAGGACATTAATCCAGACTTTTACCTGTGCAAAAGTAAGAAAAAATATCTAAAGTCTGCATATATTATAATTAGTGCACTTTTACACCCCATCCCCAATCCCAACAGCTGAAGATTATAGCATATTAACCTAAGTGTGCTTTTGTCCAGCCTTTCTTCTCCTTTTACATTGTAATGTCTACATTTCTTAAAACTAAAAAAGGAAAAAATTACTTGTTTACTTTAGTGTCTTTATCACATTCAACAATCACTGAAACTGCTTTACTACATAACATGCAATTTGCATCATGAAATGTTTTAAATAATATTAAGACCAAAAATTGTTTTACATACAGTTACTCTTTTCCTTCATTTTTTCTCCTTTTAGTGTCCTCCCAAATGTTAATGACATGACGTGCATACATGTCTTTCAGTCCCCCCACAACTTCCAGTCTTTCTCAGCCACTTTTTCTTGTAAAACCACACTTCATAAATGTGACTGATGCTTTACAGTCTTGCAGTAATTTCAGTGTTGCTGGTCATCATCTTGTTCATCTCCATCTCCCAACCCCAGACCTTAGATTCAAGTCCAATGTACTCCAGATTCTTCTAGTGAATTTCTGTACTTGTTTTTGTCTGTCAAGCATTTTCCTTTGGAACATTTGAAAAGGTTTCACTGGCGAAGTCTGTCTGCGGGCTTTATTATCAGAAGAATAAGAATCAGAGTTCCCTTTTGTTTGATGGCTTACTTTTTGATGGACAAATTGTTGTGTTTCATTCTTAGCTTGTTCAGCATGAAAAAATTGCTTTAATCTCCAGAAAAATATTTTGAATACAGCTGGATACAGCAGCTTGAAGATCACACCTGCCCCTGAACATTTCCTAATTGCCAGGATAAAGTTGCTTCTCTTCTGCCTGGTATACAGTGAGTAATCGTTAATCTCCAGTGTTAATACTTTGCCCTTCTGCCACAGTTTTGTTAAGATCAACTCTTTCTCCTGGTATGAGTGCATCTTTACTAATACATATCTTGGCTGCTTTCTCATGGCCAGGTTTGTAGCAAACACACGATGTGCCCTTTTAGTTAACTCCTACAGTGGAATACCAGTCCAGTTGCTTGTTTGCACTTTCATAAAATTAATACAATCTGTTCATTCCAGATTCTCTGGCACAGCAGAAAATCTCAGGTTTCCCCTACATGCTCTGTCCTCTAACTCAGTTATGTTTTGAAACATCTCTTCTTGACCAGTCTCATATTCAGCTAGTGTTTTCTTAATTTTGACCTCTGATTTTTGCAGTTTTGCCACCTCATCTTAATATCCGATTAAAGCTTCTTCCATTTTTTCCAGCCTTTTCTTATTCAAGTTGATATACTCCTTCAGTGCTTAATTTATTTGAATCAACTCTGAGCATATTTGATTTCTTTTTTTCTTCTAAATTACTGGAAGCCATCTCTTATACCAAAGCTGAAGCTTAAACTGCTTTTTGCTAAATAATTGCAGGATTCTTCCCAGATACTCTTCTCTCTCCACTTTTCTAGATGGTTTTCTTTTATGCTGTTTTTGCTGGGATCTAGGCATTGGACTTATTAGCTAGTAACTGAATTGAACTAAAATTGTCAGAATTACTAGCCCTTATCTCTCAAGTTTCTTTTTTCACAGTGGGAGAGCTGAAGTTAAGCTTGTTGGTCAGTGTGCAGCCATTTTGGAAGTCTCAGGTAAGGGGTATCTTTTTTATGGTAGTTATTGAATATGCAACAAAACGTCTTGGGTTAGTACCCTTTTGAAGAGTTAATGCAACGTCCATAGTAGAACTAATGCTGCTCTTTTGTAGGGTAGGAATTCCCAAGAAATTCTTACTAACCAAGGCACCACATTCATATCCAGAGTACAGTGTGAACTTTGTTAGTTTTTTTTTTTTTTGGTAAGTGAAACAGCTTAAGTCATCTGTACACTTTCCTCAAACAGATAGACTAGTTGTACCTTTTAAACTTTGCAGTATAGAAGTAGGAAAATTAGGATTAACTGTTTGTATATCTTCTCTTTGCTCTAAGGAAGCACTGTCTAGGCTGGGAATTCAAACATGGGGATAAAATACTTTCATTAGTACCCACTGTGCAAATCAAGTTCCATACAGCTGCAGAGTGGCAAGGTGCTTTTGTAACTGAAGAAAAGGTAAGTGAAGTAAATTATAGGGTGTGACAACCAAGAGAAAAGTATCCAGAGACATTATACTAAATAAATATTCTGAAGCCTTGGAGGGGAAACCAAATATGTTCTTCATAGTCAGTATTGCAGTACTAATTCTTGGAACTTCCTGCTATGCAGAAACCCACAGCTGGACTGAATACCAGAGTCTTTCACCTTCCCTCAGCTGGCAGTTGCCAGCTGTAGATGTAGGACTATAAAAAGGTCATCAGCCGGCACCATATTCATTTCTTTCTTGTGGTGTAGTCCAGTGCTCCACAACACATTTCTTAGTGATGTCAGTCAGCTAGAATTATCAGTAAACTAAGAAGCCTTCGATAAATACCCCATTTGGGATATTTTTCTTATTTTTTTTATGAATGTTCCTTTTTAAACAAGAAACATCTTTATTGAATCATCACTTATGACATAGGCAGTCATACATTTATATAAATTAAAACAAACCACATTGACATTTTAAGTTGCAAACATTATATATCACTTATCTATCGAGTTATCGTCAGTCAAGCATTACGAAGCTCATTCAGTTCCTGCTATCCCTTGAACCTCATTCCTCCTCCAAAACATTATTTTGCAAGTATTGTTCCCACAATTCCCATTTTTTCTATGTAACTTGTTCCTACCCTTTTCTAGAGATCCCACTTCGTTTCGTCTCTGTTACTATGTTCACTGCTTCTAGTACAGTTGGTTTAGGCTTTGATTTCCATTTTCTAGAAATTCCTTTTTTGGCAGCCACCAGAATTAAACTCAGCAAGGCCTTACTGTGTCTAGGCAATTCTGATTCTGTATCACAGCTCAAACAAAATCATGTCCATAGTTCCACCAGTTTGCTCACCCAGTATTTCTGACAGAGTACTCTGTGGGGAATTTAAAGTCTGCCAACTCATTACATTCCAAAAAATATGTTCCCAGTTAGATCTTTCATTGCCATCATACTTCCAGCATTTGAAATATACCTGAGGAAAAAAATTTTTTAGTCTGACAACAGACAGTTTTGGTTAGGCATGGGAGCCTATGTGGTATGCTTCAGAGTTCAGGGGATTTTGGGCAGGCAGCATGCAGAACAGCACATCATCCCAAAAGAAATGCTGGCAGCTATCATGGCTATAAAATCATTCAAAGAAAGACAGTCCCCAGGACCACTTCAGATATGAACAGACAATACCACAGTCAGGTAGTACATAAGCAAGAGGAGGAACACATTCATACCACCTATGCAGACTGGCTATGGAACTCTGTTGCCAAGCAACTTAGTGTACATCCCATTGCATCTTAAAATCTCCTTGTCAGGACAATCTGATGGCACTTCATAAGCAGAATTGTCCTAGACCCTAATGAATAGATGTTTAAAATAGGAAAATTTTCTAGACTTCATGCACCACAATGGAGTACCACAGGTACATCTTTTTGCCTCAAAGGAAACAGACAGTTAAGCAAAGTCTGCTTAAGAACCTGACTGGATCATGGAGTGCAGATTCCTTCCCTCTTTAACTGGACAGATCTCTTCCTATATGCCTTTCCTTCAATATCCCTCATTCCCAGGGTAATTCTAAAGGTAGGATGTGACAGGGCCAGAATTATTCTAATTGCACCATTCTTGCCCAGGCAGCAATGAGTCTTCCTTTTTCCAACCCTCAGTGGGGGGGCACCAGTCATGGATCTTCTAACCCACAACAAGGGGTCTGTAACACATCCCAATCTGAGGACACTCAAGCTAACAGCTTGGAAGATTGGATTATGCATCCATCAACTCGGTCTTTCTCCCAAGATGTCTTATCTGTTCTGAAAGAGGCTAGAAAACCAAATGGAAGAAATTCATATATAGCAAATTGGAAAGGTTTTCTACCTGGCGCCTTTCCAGTTGTATTCTCTTTTCAGAGGCAAACCTAAAACAAACACTTGAGTACCTTTCTTACTGCTTTAAGCAGGGGATATCTTATTCTAGCATTAAGGTTAATGATTCTGCTATCTCTATCTGCCTCCATTTTCCCCATCTATTTATTCCCACCCCTACATGAAGCAATTTTTGAACTGTATAATACACTTCAGACCACCCAGATGGGAACATGTCTCCGATCTCCAAGGTTCTCCCTGGAGCCAGAGGAGATGCATTCAGCTTCTAGGGCCTCGGTGCCCTGACCCGCCAGGTCGGAGTCCATGGCCTCATCGAGGTCCACCCGGTCTTTAAGGTTGATATAGATAAAATGATGAGGAGGTTTATCCGTACTCATATCCAGATGGGAGGTCTTGCCAGCCCCCTTGCCCACAGGAGAGGGGAGCTCGCTTTCTTTTTTTCCAGCCGATATCTCATTCTCCGATCCGACCTTCGGGTTTGGAGTATTTGGATCCGAGGATGCTTTGTTCAGGGGGTCGGCACCGACGGTACCTGCTTCCTCTGTGCCAACAGCTGCCTGGAACATTTTGGATCTGACCAGCTCAGATTCGAGATGCTCTTGGAGCTGGAGCTTGGGTGTCGGATTCGAGGGAGTGGAACATTTTTCATCGGCTCTGCCTTTGTCAGGCCAAGTTTCCTCCCTCAAAGCCCCATCCACTTTGGGCCTGGCTCCGATTCTCTCATCGGACCCGGGGAAATTACCTCCTTATTAGTTTCTCAGGAGGTTCGCTCTCCTTCAGCATTCAACGTGGTAGAAAGGATTGTCTCTGCTGGATCGAGACCCCTGACAGCCCCCTCGGACTCCACCCAGACCCCCTCAGCTCGGTCTACGGTCCCCATCATTTTACCAGAGGGACAGCTAGTGCTCGAGGAGCCCCAGATGGTTACCCCTGAGGAACAACTGGCTTGCGAGTTCCCCCCAGAGAGCCCCACCGGAGAGGTACCTCACAAGCATACATGCAAGAGGAGGCACTTGGTCTCCCCCGAGTCCCTCACCAAGGACACAGACTTGGATGATGGAGAAGGTTCCCCTAGGTCACCTCCCGAGGATGTCTCCTTTGGAGACATCATGGAAATTCTGCGCCAACAGGAAGGTTGGTCTTCCCCCAAACCTTCCTCTGACAAGTCCGTGTTCCTGGAGGCTTTCGGCTTGGGCCCATCTACTTCCTGGTTGTCCCCTCCTGCAGATCCTTTGGTGGATCTAGTCACCTCGCAGGCAAGGAAGGAGCCAGACACCATGGAACCAATTCCAAAAAGGCCCGGCAAGATTTTAAGCCCCCCCATAGACAGACCAGCATGGAACAAGAGCTCCCCCATAGACGCTATGTTGTTAGCAGCAGCCACAAAGAAGGAACTTGCTCAGGAGAGTTCCTCGGTTCATCCTCCTGACTGAGAGTCGCGGATGAGGGACCGCCTAGAGAAGTGGGTTTACGCTTCAGCTACCTTTTTGATTAGGGCACTGAACTACCTGGCCCATGTCACTGGACTCCAACATGACCTGGTAAAGGAGCTAGAGCAGTCCCCCCCCCAAGTCCATGTCGCAGGAGGGCAAGGCTTCATTCTCCATGAGGATGGCCACTTTAAAAGCCGTCTCCAACACGTCCATGTGACTCCTTTCGCATGCTATGGAAGGAAAGGCTAGGGGTCTGGGTCCGGCGTGTCCGTGAGGCGCAACACCTGGCTCAGATTGTCAATTTTTCGGAACCCTTCAATGTGTCCTTTGCCAGTGCCCCTTATGATGGCAGTATTCTCTTTGGTAAGACCGTCAAAGAGACATTAGCCCAGAGTGAGAAGGACGGGAAGATACTGTCTACCATCGGGATCCGCTTCTCAAACCCTCAAAGGTCCTTTTCCCAGAACCAGAGAGGGCAAAAGAAGATAGGGTTCCGGAAGTCACAGTATTCCTGGGACACTCAGGGCTTCTCTTACCCCAGATGCAGAGGGGGACAGAATGGATGCCGGCCCAGAGGCAGAGGGGGTCTGAGGAATTTTGGGTCTCGAGATCCTTTCTCAGTCAGACTCGGGCAGCAACCCCAGGGGGTTGCCTGACTGCTCTACTCTGGAGGCAGTCGGGGGACGATTGTCCTTGCACCTAGCGGTATGGGAGTCCATAACAGACCATTGGGTGCTTCAGATCATATCCAGAGGCTACTCTATTCCCTTTGTGGGTTTCCCCATATCTTCCAGACACCTCCTGGATGTACCACCCACACAAAGGGAGGCAGCAGCACAGGAAATTTCCAAGCTGTTAGCAAAATGAGCCATCGAAACCTTCCCCCCAGATCAGTCCGGATCAGGCTTCTACTCCAGGTTCTTTTTGGTGCCAAAGAAAATGGGGGACTTAAGGCCCATACTGGACCTCTTTGCCCTGAACCTGTCAGTTGCCAAAGAGAAGTTCCGGATGGTCACATTGCAGTCCATCATGCCTTACCTGCAAGAGAGCGACTGGATGTGCTCGTTAGACCTGCAGAATGCTTACTATCTCATCAAAGTGCACAGAAGCTCCAGAAGGTTCCTCCGCTTCTGGCTAGGAGTCAGTCATTACCAATTTTGAGCCCTATGCTTTGGTCTCACCACAGCCCCCAGGGTGTTCACCAAAGTGATGGCAGTGGTAGTGGCTCACCTGAGGCTTCAGGTGATTCAGGTCTGTCTGTACCTGGACGATTGGCTCCTCACTGCTCCCACTGGGTGTTTACTCTCCCAAACCAGGGATTACTTCTTGACTCTTGCACTGCGTTTGGGGATCACAATCAACTCATCAAAATCTCTCCTAGATCCTGTACAGGTGATAGACTACATTGGTGCCAGGATAGATACTCTTAAGTGAAAAATCTTCCTGACCTCAGAGAGAGTTCGGAACCTGAGGATGCATGTCTCCCTGATCTACCACTCTCATCTCCCAACAGCGGAATCAGTGTTGAGGGCCTTAGGCTCGATGGCAGCGACCATAACTCTTCTCCCGTGTGCCTGGTCTGGTTACACATGAGAATTTTACAGTGGACCCTAGCTGTACACTGGTCCCTGTTGGACCTGCCACTGGCATATCCAATCCAACTAAGTTGAGTCTGTCGGTCATCCCTCATATGGTGGATGTGCTCTCTGGACACTTTGGAGGGACAACCCTTTGTTCCAGCCCCAGCCCAAGACACATTGACCACGGATCCTTCTCAACTCGGGTGTGGGGGGGCATTGTTCGGGCAGGACAGTCCAAGGCCTGTGGTCCCCTATAGAGACCAGCTTGCACATAAATGTTCTACAGATGAGGGCAGTTCTTCTAGCGTTGCAGGCCCTTCATACCTCTCTTTCTCTGGGAACGATTGCTATTCAGTCAGGCAACATGTCAGTGGTCTGGTACATCAACAAACAGGGAGGGACCAGATCTCACCCCCTTTTGTCAGGAGGCCATGAATGTGTGGGAATGGGCGATCTCCACTGATCACTATCTCATCGCAGTGCACATTCTTGGATGGTCCAAATTCCTAGCGGACAGGCTATGTCGGACCATTCTGATGCCTTACGAGTGGCCTCTGAATCTGTCAGTAGCAGAACAGATCTTCAGCAAATGGGGTCAACCTTGCTGCAATTTCTTCGCATTTCCTTCCAACGCAAAGTACAGCAAGTTTTTTGCTCTGAAGCCTCTGCCGCGGGTGTCCCTCAGATGCTGTAGTTCATGCTTGGCCTCCCAGTCTTATGTATGCTTACCTGCCAATACCTCTTATTCCAAGGTTTCTACAGAAAGCTCGTCGACTGGGAGCAAAGCAATCCTCGTTGCCCCTTTTTGACCTTGCCAGGTATGGTTTCCCTTCCTTTGTTCTCACCTTCTGGCTCCGCCTTGGATCCTAGATCCCATTCAGGATCTAATTTCACACCCTTCGGGGGTGCCTCATCCGAATCTGGACAGTCTGAAGCTCCCAGCTTGGCTACTCCAGTTCCCGTGATTGCTAGGACTCTTGGACTATCTTCCTCAGTTAGATCTATTTTGGTGACTGCTCATAAGTCTTCGACCAGGAAGGTTTATCGCAGCAAGTGGAAACATTTTTCCTTTTGAGCCTCTCAAAGGAGTTTAGACCCTTTCACAGCTCCTATTTCCACCATTCTTGATTTTCTAGCTGATATTTTTCAACACTGAGGTGGTAGTTCTACTGTCAAAGTTCATTTGGCTGCCATCTCTCCTTTTCATGTGGGCAAGAATTCTGTCTCCTTAGCCTCTTCCAGACTGTGTAACGCTTTTATTAAAGGCACCTTTTTGTTACGTCCCCCAGTCAAAGATCCTGTTCCCCCATGGGACCTTACAATTGTTCTTCAAGCTGTGGTTGCTCCGCCTTTCGAGCCTACCGCAACTGCAGATCTGAAATATTTATCTTGGAAAACGGCTTTTCTGGTGGCTAGTACCTCTGCCAAAAGGGTTTCAGAATTACAGGTCTTGTTCATCAAAGTTTCTTACATGATTTTTTCACAAAAATAGGGTTTCCCTTCGAACCAATCCATCCTTTCTTCCTAAGGTGGCATCACCAGTCAATATCAATCAGACCATCAGTTTGCCTGTGTTTTTTCCTAATTTTACTTACAAGATGGAATACAAACTCCACCTGTTGGATGTTCATAGATAGTTATGATTCTAATTACACAGGACAAAAAATTTCCGTAAATCTGATCAATTGTTTGTATCCTTCTATAAACCCTTTTTGGGGAAACCTATCTCCAAGTTCACTATTGCTAGATAGATTTCTTCATGCATCCTTCAGGTCTGTAAGGACAGAGCCATGTCTCCTCTAGGTCAGGTGAAAGCTTATTCCACTAGGTCTACGGCCTTTTGGTCTAGAGTGTCTTTGGATGATATTTGTTCTGCAGGTACTTGGTCCTCATCTCATACGTTTATTTCAAATTACAAATTGGATTTGACTTCCAGAAGGAGAGCATCCTTTGGTTCTGAGGTGCTCCCTAATATCCTTTCATGAGGGCCTCCCAGGAGTTTAGTAGCTGGGGACTCTGTCCCACAGGTTGAAGACCAAATGAAGTAAACTACTTCAGATAAAGAAGGTATGTACTCAGCATAACGTTCCATCTGAGTAGTTGTACTTCATTTGTCTTCAACCGTTCCTCCCTCCTTCCCCCAGACCTTGGCATATGATCAGCCTATGGGCTGCAGGATAGGTTACAAGTAATTTTTTCAGGTCAGGTTATCAGTATGAGGTTCAGCAAACTCAATCTGGGTATGGAAGGCAGTTGAGGTGTATTATGGGTAAGGGGAGGAGTTTGGAGCTCAGAACAGATGCTAGTAAAAGTTGCCCGCTCGGATCGATACTGGTCCGTGACCCACAAGTTGAAGGCAAATGAAGTACAACTAAGATGGAACGTTATGGTGAGTACATAACTTATTTTTTCAGTTGTTGGGTCTTCCTTAAACTGTATCATGTTATGGAGACCTTCAAGTGAAGATGCATGGGTTTATACGTACTTGCCATGATCACCTGTTATCACTGCATGTGAGCCGCGATCAACATTCAGGTCATCTTATGTTAAAAAAGAAGGTGATATGCTTTACAATTGCTACATTAGGCGACCACTTAGCAGCTTGTGCTGTCAGTTTCTTTTGTAGTTGTCCTCATTTGCTCCATGCTTCTTACAACAACTAATCAGATGAACCTTTTTGTGTGCGTTTTAGGACCCAGTATCTCCTCTTTGCCTCTGAACTCCACAGTAACCCCTTAGACCCATTGTTCCCCTTCTGAAGAGGCCAGTAAAATCTTGCCATAAGCCTTGCAACAGGTAGCACCCCCCCCCCAATTTACAGAAAAATGTCATCCTTTTGTTTGTACCCCTGTTATGCTGAGATCATTGACCCCTTCTTTCATCAGTATGAAAGTCAGGGAACAGGGTGTCATATACTTGACTAATGAGACCAATGTTTTATGTGAATAATGTAATGATTATAGGATATAAAAAAAATATATCCAATATATAATGTTTATAAATGTGAACTTGTTAATATGGTTTGATTAGTTTCATATAAATGCAAGTCTGTCTTGTTACAAGAGATAATTCAATAAAGATGTTTAAAAAAGTTATGTGAAGAGGAAGGAAACTTTAACTGGGTGGAACATGGAACATAGTTGGGTCATTCAGAGCAGGGTCATGCTAAATAACACACCTACTCAAACTCCCACTACTACTACTGGAATGAATGAGTGAATGTTAGTCTGTTTCACAGACAGGAAATATTTATTACTGCCCATCCTGGTTACAAACAAAGACCCAAAACCTCAGTAGTGTAGCAAAGGAAGGAAAATGGGGGCAGCTATCCCTGGCACAAAGTATTACAGGACAAAATCCAGAAGTCCATTAAAAAAATGTCATATTTTTAGGGGGAGGGCATGTACACCTAGTTGTAGAAAGCTGATTGATGGAATCCAAAAGTCCTTTCTTTTGTGCTGTTCAAGTTGTGGGGTCATGGATTCTGTAGGAAGCCATTTGGAGCAAATGTGCCACAGCAGCAAGTAGAAGTCCTTTTTTCCCTCTGGGGAGTAGGGGCGGGGCAGTATTATAGGAAATGGGCACCAGGCACTAGATGAACCAGCTGGGGCTCTGCCAAACCCCCCCCCCCAGGATGGGAAAACCGAAAGCCATTAACTACCAGCCTAGTTTCTTCAGTGCTTGAGCCACCAATTGAGCTAAGGTTGTCAGGGTCCTAGTCATAGGAAGTTACTATGGGATTGGTCCTGAGGCCCTTATAAGCCTAGCCAAGAGTTTAGCCCATGTGTAGACAAGTCAGCACCCGATCCCCCTGTCCAGCAGGGCATGGGTGGAATCCCAGGGATGTATTTTCTATTTCCCATCCAGTTATCTTGGTTGTGCTTTAAAAGGGGTAAAGAGGTACTCTGACGTTGAGAGGGAGTCTTTTCCACAGATGGGGGAGTCTCTGGGACACAAATCTGTCCCGCCAACAAGTCCTATTGATGTCACAGACTAGGTTGAGGCCACGTGTGTGGGTTACTTTAGTGGAGCTTGGCTTACTGATATGCAGCAGTCACATCAAGGCGGTGTCCAAGATCGCCTTATATGCCAGAGGTTACCTCTGAGGAGTCTGTATGAAACTGAGTAGAAGGATAGGGCATTTAGCCTGTGTATGATAGATTTTTGAAGCCCTGGATTCTCCTAGTGAGGAACCTCTGTGGTCTCTCCAGCTGCTGCATGTGCTTTGCGAGGTACATGCTGAATGGCACTTTGTACTCAATAATGGTCCTTATAAGGAAAGAATACAGGGATGTTATGACCTCCTTGTCCCTGGATGAGATACCCTTACTTATGAGGTGGGCCATGTAGAAAGCTTTCTATACAATGTAAGCAACATGGTCAAAAGTCAGGTTGCTGTCAACCCGAGTGCCCAAATCCCTCACAACTGATTGCGTGCTTAGGGCATTGTTATTAATGTGATAATTTGTGGGGACATCACTCTCCTGAAACGGGATGATGATGCATTTTTTGGTATTTAGCTTGAGGCCATGTTTCTGGCACCAGTCATTTGTTTGGTGAAACCTCCTTGGAAGATGTCCACATCACTAGAGGAATTGATGACAGCACCCAGCTTGCAGTCATCTGCATACTTGGTCAGCCATAGCCCACTGGTTTTGGCCTGCACCTCAGAAACGTATATCCCAAATAAGTGGCCCCAAGACTGAAGCCACTCATTATGGGTCTACTGCTTGAGGTGACTTCCTCTGTTTTGACTAGGTGGGTTCTATCAGTGAGCCATTTAGCTACCCATCTGGTAACATTCAGATTGATGCCTAGCTGAGAGAGTTTATCTGTTATGCCCGAGTGGGGAATAGTGTTGAAGACTTTGGCCACGTGAAGGTAGGAGATGTGCACTGGCTTCCCTTTGTCCATGGATTTGGTGACTGTCTCAAAGAAGTTGACCAAATTTAACATACATGACCTTCCCTTGATGAAGCCAAACTGCGTGGGATTGAGTGTTTGGAGATTGCCATTTTCCTTGTTAATGAGGCCTATGATAATCTGTTCCATGGCATGCAGATCAGGCTAGTTAGGCTGATGGGTCTATAATTTCCCAGATAAGTGGATGCTCCATCTTTGTGTAAAGGGATATGATAGTGGCTGTCCTCCACTCAGCTGGGATGAAGCCAGTACTCAGGCTTTGGTTGAATAGGGCACCTTATGGTGCTGCAAGTTCGTGCCAGAGTTCATGTAGGATGCATCCTGGGATGTTATTGGGTCTCATGGAGACTGTATTTTCTGCCTTTGAGAGAGCAGTGATGATAGATATAAGGGGAAGGGGAGAGGTACTTGGATGTTCTGATTTAGTGATGGGAGGGATGAAGTTTTCGCTGAATCTCTCAGCCATCAAGTTTGCTCTATCTACAGCATTTGTGTATGCAGTGTACTTGACCACCTGTTCTGAACAGATCTGGGTGCTTCCTTTTGAGATTGTAGACATATGTGAAGAAGGCCTTATGATTGTCTCTAGTAGATGCGGCCAATTTGGACTTGAAGTTTGCTTTGGAAGATTTCACTAGTGCTCTTATTTGCTTGTTCAGGCTAAGGAGAGATTGCTTCCAATTGGGCACCTGCTCTTTCTTGGTCCTGGACAGCATTTTTTTCCTTTTGTCGTAGAGTTTATTTATTGCAGATGTCCACCAGACAGATTTACTCTTCCTTGAGGAGGATGATTTAGTCATCGCGTATTCCTGATTCCATACATCTGTATAAATGCTTGTATAGTGGTTTGGTGTAGTTTTGGATACTGGTGCCAGTTCCTAGAGAATGGGAGGGGGCTGTGAAGCTGTTTATACCATCCCTCAGGAGGCTGTAATCAGCTTTGGAGAAGTTTTTTTGTTTGACCCTAGCTAGAGGGGGTTGGGTGAGGTGGTGACTTCGAAAGTGACTGCTTTATGGTCGAATCTTACCAGGGAGGATGGTACTGCAGAGATGCTGCAGTGGTTACTTATGTTGGTTAATACCAAGTCCAAGATGTTATTACCTCCTGTGGGGGTATCGACTAGCTGTTCAAAGGCATTTGCATTGACAAAATCGAGGAATCTCTGGGCATTTGTGTTCTGGTATGAGTAGATTTTCCAGTCTGTGTTTGGGTAGTTAAAGTCTCCTAATGTCAGGGTAAAGGGTTGAATCTTGATAGATTCAAAGAGGTCTAGATAGGTGGATTGGACATCTTGAGTCAGATCTGAGGGCCAGTAGCTAGCTATGATTTGTATAGGGGTCTTGTCAATGGTTAACTGCACCTGGAGTGTCTTCTCGGCATCATATTGTATGATGAGCCTGAAGATATATATGTCTTTAGTATATATTGAAATGCCACCTCCTTTGACTTTAAAGAACACAGTTTGGGATATGAATGTATGATAGGTGAGTAACCAAGTAAGGCTGGAGTGCTCTCCACAGCTGTGATCCAGGTTTCTGTGACTTTGCAGATGTCAGAATTTTCCAGTGCTAAGAATGCTTGCAATGAGTGCAGTTTCATGTTTAGACTCCTATCATTGAGCAGCATGACCTTTAATTTGTGTTTTGTTGAAATGTCTATGTTGGAAGTTTTAAACTCATCACTTTTCCTAAAAAAGACACCGTGGGGGAGGCAGGAGCCTTTCCCAGAAGCATGAAGCCCAAGTGAGACAGATGCAGGCCCTCTGACAAAGCATCGTGGTCTGTCAGTCATATTTTCCCAGGCTGTCTGGTACTGGATCCCCCTGGAATGGCACCAGAAACTAAGACAATTGTTAGTCATTTTCTGTTTATATTGAGGCATCATTCTGGGTAATGGTAGAATGCTGCTTAAGGCTAGGGACATACCTGTCTGGGGCACATATTCAGCAAGTTCAATCATGTCTCTCTTCATATAGTCCAGGGAGGTACGTCTCAGTTCATTCACGCCAACACAGACTATGACAGAGTCATAACAGTACCTGTTGTTGAAAGACTTGAGTGTGTATGTGATATGGCAGATTCTGGCCCCTGACAGACCGCTAACTGTGACTTTCTCCTTATTCAGCCTGGTGGGAGGCACATATGTGCGTCTCACAATGGAGCCTCCTATGACTAATATGTTGGGTTTATGGTTAAACTTCAATGGCTGTGAGACACATTTTTGTTGAGGACCTCCGCATATGTGGGTGTGTAGTTGTGGGTGGTGGTTGAGATGTAGTGATTGTGTTGACAACCTTCTCAGTGCCAGATATACTGGCTTGTGAGGGAGAGAGAGCATTGACTCTAGGTTCCTAATGTAATTGCATCTCTCGTAAATTATTTTCCTAGGTGAGAGTAATAGGTTGGTTGTCCGTGTACATGAGGCAGCTGCTACACTGTTTCGGGATCCCCATATCAACCAGACTGGCAGGAGAAACTGTAGGAAATTGTCCATCCATATTTGTCAGAATCTGAGGGATAAAGACCAGGGAGAGCTAAGGGGTAGGCCTAAAACCCAAGTGCTTAAGCCAAAACTAAGAAGCTTAGAATAACACAGTTTAAACAGGCTATAAACATGCAGTAGTAAATGCAACAAGAAAGATGCAATTGAACACTTTAGAGAACAAGTAACAGAAACAGCAAGATGAAGTAATAGAGTAGAAGGAGGAAACACAAATGCAGTAAAAGCAGCTGAATAAAGTGAGTTTTTTTCTTGTTTGTTTGTTAGTAAAGTGGAAAGGGAGAGAGGATGAATACAAGATAATTCATGTTTAAGGAACTAAGGGGTTTGGCCTTACCAAATGATCTCTGTATTAGGTAGAATGAGCTAATGAGATAGGACTAGGAGGAGTGTCCCAGATCAAATTTACAGTAACGGTGGGCAGCTGCAAAAGCCAACTTTAAGAACAAAACAGCAGTTGGGCAGATGGTGGAAGAAAAACAAAATTCAGCCAGAGGTGGGCAAATATATAAATGCAGACACAGAAAAGTAAATAATTCAGTCAAGCAAATAAATAAAAAACAGTGGAGTACATTTAAGCAAATAAATAAAAAAAGTGTAGTACTGTTAAGTAAATAAAAACAGTGCAGTACTGTTAAGAAACACTGAACAGTTAAAGTGCAAAAATATACCAGTGTCAGCTCTGTAATTCCAGATTAAGAAACACTCTCAGTTAGGCACAATGGAGCTTCTAGCAAGATAAGCAGAAATTCATACAAAGGTAATATTTTTATACCAGCAAGTTAAAAGACCCTTCCAAAGCCACACCTTGTCATGGCATTCATCCATTTATGCCATACAGCTGGGCTGCAGTATGCTTTACAGACTTTAGACTGATCACATGATCTGTATTTTTGGCCTAAGTGATTATTTCTAGGTATGGGTTTAATTCATGGAAGTATGTTCTGCATGTTAAAGGTGGAGGTAGGAGATAGTCAGCAAATGGGCAATTTAAAAATATATAATATTCTGTTCATTCATGTTGATATCACACAAGCAAAAGACTCACTGCAGCAAACATTTATCAGTGCTGCCATCTTGAAGAATATTATCCAGGGAATAAGACCACAAGACCACTTTCTGAAAAATGCAGTGCCTTATACATTTTTAAAGTTTTTTCTTCTAATATCAAACCTCTTCCCAGCTGTTCCATACACTGATTAATTCCCCCTTTTTTGACTAACCAGACTTGGGGTTGAGAATCAAGCAATGGAAGATACCATTATCTGCAAAGGTCCAGAGATTTTTGTTGAGCCCTTGATTCTTCCTTTGGTGGCTGGTGTGTGAGATTACTCCAGAGTTTGTCCTACTGTGTCCTTCCATTGCATGAGCATGGTCCAATACTCTTGCTTGTCAGGGCTACAATGCACGCATGTGGATTAGGTGGGCCAGGCACGTCTCCAAATATCTGCATGTATTGGACTCTGGTTTCTTCTAGGTGGTTACAGTTTAGTGATGGTCTAAACCATCTTCTTGCCACCAGGACGGGCAGTCCACGGTGAGACATTCACTCTTTCTCTCCCTTGCCACCTCCCTCAACATGTTGATTACAAATTAATCCCATGTTGTTTTGGTCATAGCTAAGGCCTTAATTCTCTGTACTGCAGAGCCATACTAACACTCCTGAATAGTTTGATCTTCATTCATAAATTAAATTCTTGCATAGGGATTTTGATTTCCTGCCCCAGCTTCCTAAGTCGAGTCAGATATGTCACAGCCTGTTCCATGAAACTATAAGAAATCACATTGTGAGTAAGTATACACATCTCTTAACTTTAGTAGTTAATTCAAAAAAGAGTATGTAGCGTACCTCCTTATAAGGTATTGGATATCTCCTTGAAGGGGAAATGTAAAAGATACACTTTTCTCGCTTGCAGGGCTTTTGTTGTAATAATGGAGCCTGGAGAAATTTTCATTTGAATGTGAAAAGAGCTTGGGTTGTTTTACAAGATTCTGTTATGGTTTCAAAGTGGGTAAAATGAATAACTGGCTTATTGTTGTTATGAACAGTACAGATACAGTGTGAATAATCCTCATAAGTAAACTATTTACCTGTGGTGACAGAAACCATATATGCCGTTTTAGGTAAATAGTATTGAGTGCAGGACCAAACTGCAGTGAAGAAATGAACATTTGCTGTCGGAATGTCAATTGTAAAGGTTGTTTTTCACCACATTACTGACTTTGTAATGTTTTGCATTTAAGCAAATTATAAGAAATTATCTAATGAAAAAAATAGCTGTTTCAAACTGCATGCATCTTTGGAGTGCTCTTCACATGATGTGAAGCACTTTCAATGGGGCTTCTGCCTTTAAAGTAGCTTTTAATATTTATTTATGGCTCTAGTAATGCATTTTCAAATTATTTTTGCATTCTTTTGCTGTCATTGTGTATCTTCCACCTGTTTTTCGGAGATTTTTGCAATACTCTGAAAATCTTCAGCCCAAGATGCCCTTGAAGTTAAATATCTTGCTCTTGCTTTAATGTACAGGAAGACTGTATTGTCGAGTATATTTTTCCAGAGCAGTGGAACATATTTATTTTCATTTCCTTTGTACTCTTCACTTATCAGAAACTAGCAGCCTCTCCTGAATTCCTTTGTTAGCTTAGTGGCTCTAAAGTATTCACCATTTATACTGTGCAATTACATTTATGTCTGCCCACTGCTTTACCAGCTTCCTGCAGAATAGGTATGAACATTCCAGTGAGCCGCAAAGTTCTGTGGAGTTTTATCTGTAAAGTCAATCTTAGATTATTTGTGATGTAAAACTATATTCAACCCTTCGAGACAACACCAGCCTATATATTGTCTTTATTTTTTCAGGTAATAGTGTTGTGAGCATATTTTTCAGTTGGGATAATAGAGCAAATCAGGCATGCAAAATAAAATAGTAATAAAACATTGTAGAGTAAATAGCATCAGTATGACATCTTGATGTTCTTTTTTACAAGGTAGAGGCTAACGTATCTGTAAATGAAAAACTGTATTCACTAAAGTATTAAACACACTGCAGTATAAATAGCTAGAAAGTAAATTACTGGGTACTGTAAATAGTTAGAATTTGGCATGGCTTCTTAAATTATTTGCACTGATCTGGTGAAATAACCATAAAATGTCCAAATATATTAAAGAAAATCTGAAGCCAGCACAAAATGCCACATGTTGGAAATGTTTCGTAATGAGACATCACTTTCTCTTGAAATTGTTGTACAGTGTTATTTACTTTGGAATGTTGCACTTAACTGCCTTTCTACAAATACAGCTTCATCTTTAAAATTCCATTACGAGATTCATAAAATCTTTTCTTAACTCCTCTATTCTTTCATGTTGATTTTGTATACCCTGGTAGGATGCAGGGGTCACATAGATGGGGTTTCAGACAAAAAACCAAGTGGTATTTCTTCTCACCAGGTAGAGATGATCCCAGCCACAGAAAAAAAATTACAAAATCATTGTATCTTGAATAAATCAAAGAATGAAATATCTAGCTATATCTGCCTGTTCTGATGCCTCCTAAACCATTTTTATATGACTTAAAGAATTACCTAAAAGACTTGAATGGCATGGATGTTTTTTGTGTTTCCTTACGTAGCTAAAATGCCAGACACGAAGTTGTCAGTTGAGGCTGTTTCTCACATTCAAAAATATCTTGCTGTTAAGGCATGTTCTGCTTTTTTTTTCCTCAACTGCTGTTTTCTTATTTTGTAATAGTCTCATGTGTGACTGAGATTTATAAAGCATATTACTGTATTTTCTTTGTAGCCAGGTTTACAAAATACAAACTTAATAGATTTATTAGCATGTTAGGACCACTTGGCCCAGTTGTTTTCCCATTGCTGTAGTTGTTTGATAAGAGGCAGATCATTTTATCCCCCTAATTATCCCTTATCAGAATTCTTTTTTCCATGGATTCTTTAATTCCATCACTGGTTTCTGATCTTACTTCCTCTTCAGAATGCTTTTCCAATCAAACAACACTCTTTAAGTGAAAACAATATTCTTTTTTTATGTATTCCTTGAGGTGTCCACACCTCAGGTTATGATCATGCCAACATGAACTCAGGTTAAGTATCATGAGGTACGTAAAAGTTTTTATCATCCCCTTCTCAGACATGATTCCTTATTTTAAGACTGTACATGTTAAGCTTTTTGTCATTCTGTTATTATGACGGTGGTGCAGCGGTTAGCATTGCTGCCTCACAGCAAGAGGTTCTCCGGTTCAATTCTTGGATGGGGTGCCTTCTGTGCGGAGTCTGCATGTCCTCCCTGTGGTCGCGTGTGTTTTTTCTGGGTGCTCCAGGTTCTTCCCACATCCCAAAGACATGCAGTAGGTGGATTGGACACTCTAAAATTGGCCCTAGGTTCGAGTGTGTGTGTTTTCTGTGGAAAGTTGGGTGCTGGGCTGGCAACTCGACACTGTAAAAAATTCCACTGCCGATCATGATTGGACTGATGATCTGCTGTGGTGACCCCTAACCAGGAAAAGCCAGAAGAAGAAGGAAAGTACAGATCACACAATACCATGTTGTTTTCCTCTAAACCAAGGATCTCAAATTTGCATCTCTCTCTGGATTCAAGCAGCTCTCAAACCAGCAAAATGCTGGTGAGTGAGGCTACTACACTACATTCCTAGCTACATTGACAATCTTTCTTTTTGTTTTGAAGATTGCAGCCCTCAGCTGAATGTCATAGTCTTTGTACCACCTGCATGCTGCTTTGAATTTGAGACCCCTGCTTTAAACTAACAATGTTTTACTTATGTAATTGCATTCAGTAGTATAGATAGCATCTTGCCAGTCTTTACAACAGTCAGTAACTTCATTTGCTTTACTACTTGTATAGGCATTGAAAAGAAACAGCCCCTGTTCTGACCTTTGTAGTATGCACTTGCTACTGTCTTTTGTGGACTTCATTTACTATTAACCATTGTGACCTGTTTTCTTTCACCACCCATGAACCTCCTCCATCTCTGATTTATGTGGTATTTCGGATGCCATCCTGTGATATGCCGTGATGATGTCTTAAGTAAATCTTCTCCACATCCCCTTTGTGATCAGCTGCCGTAAATTACCCACTCAGAGGTATATGCTAAATTTGTATAGCAGGAATTTTTTTTTACATTGAATTCATACAGCCTTGTGTCCTGCATCCTAGAGACTTCAGTATATTCCAGAATTCTTCTTCAACAGATTCCATGATTTTCTCCTATAACTAAAGGCAATCTGACAATTATTTAGCTTCTGTCATTCTTCTCACTGTTAATTGGGATTGTGCCTGAATTAAGCAATAACCCATGCCTGTGTGTGGGTAATGCTGGATTTGCCCACAGTTGGTGTGGTTTGGTCACTCGGGCGAAGCCCGAGTGACCAAACAAAGACAACTGTGGGTAAATCCAGCATTACCCACACCCAGAAGTGGGTTATTGCTATTATACAATGACACTTAAGAAAAAAAATACTTACTTTTCTTAAATAATGTCCTTGTATAACAGTGCCGTGCTGTCCTTCCACCACTGGACAGCTTCACTTTGCCATTGCTGATGTACTGCGCATGCGTTTGGAACTTGCGTTCCCACACATACCCAGTACATCAGTGTTTGGAAAAGTAAGCAATGTAGAAAAGAAGATCTCCGTTGCTACACTTTTTTTTTAACCCTTAAAATTAAACAATATATCAACAAAAAAAAAGTCCGGGGGACCGGACCTTTTTCCTTTGTATATTCTCAACGAGCACGCTGGTTGGGCTGGCCAGTCAGCGTGCTCGTTTTACGATGTTACCGGCCAGTCATTGTATAATAGTATTATATATTTTACTCACCATATTCTTGGAGGTTCAGATTAACTGTGGAGACGCTCTAAAGAATGTTGAACCCTGTTCTGTCAGAAAATAATATAAACTGTGTTTAGCCATTCAACTGTGGATGAAAAGCCTGTTAAGAATCTAGGCTCTGCTTAGGTCTGCTACATTAGGATTCAGTGATATACTAAGTGCTTCAGTATTGGAAGTCCTTTGGGATGAGTAGAAATAGTAAATCTGCCATTGCGGACACTCCTTTATGGTTCAACAGTTGGATTATCTTCTCCACTAAAAGGAGTTCATCGCTTTTTTATTGGATGCTCCCGCAGTCAGGAATTGCACATTTGTCATGCCAGTGCACAACATATGTTCACAAGTTTGAATATAATGCTTAGGTTCGAGACCCTCAAATAACACCTTCTCCCTCATTTCAGGATCATATACACAGACACTAACCAATTTGTCATGATTATACTTAAACTGTGTGCAAACTGTCCAGTAGCCTAATCCAAGGACTAAAACCTGTTCCACAGTTTAGGGATTCTAAAAGTAATAAATTATTGTCAAAGAAGTGTATTAAATGTCTTCATGTGTAGCCTCAAGTCATTATTTTTAAGTATATAACAAGAGTGTTATGAGTTACTATTCCATTTCACATGTAGAGTTTCATCATGAAACAGCTCAAACACCCTTATTAGCTTATATCTTGTATAGTAATACTTTGGGATATTTATATTATTATATTTATATCTACTTTTATGTCATTTCCTTGATTTTTAACATTGTCTTTGAACTTCCTTTTTATGGATTGTAATGAAAAGAGATGCTCTATGTTATATAAGAACAAAATTTATTTATTTTATTTATTTTACATTTGTTAACCGGGCTAGTCCAACTGGATATATTTCCATTTTCAGCACAGGCCCGGGGAGAAAAGCTCCAGTAGTAACAAATAAAAATTTAAATTAAAAATTAAAAATCAATATTATTACATAGTAAATGAAAGGATTTCAATAAAAAAGAATACTAAAAATACAGGAAGTAAAAAGAATACTAAAAATACAGTAAGTAATAATAAAATAAAGTAGGTATTTACAATAGTAAAGGTGACAATACGTACAGGATAAATTATTATACAGTATGATTCATGTGGACTTTCAGAGCATCAAACAGGATAGATTACACCAGTATGTTGAATTGTGTACAGCAGTTACAGTCCTGCTTCCAAGGAGTGTGAATTAAAGTTATGGTTCTAGAGGAGGAAATATCAGTAGTGAAGTAGAAGGTTAATCAGGGTTGCTGCAGGGGCATAGCCAGTGTGTTTTGAGGTGTCTTTTGAGGTTTTGTTTAGAGAGAGGCAGTGAAGAAAGTAAAGTTAGTTCATTAGGCAGTAGGTTCCAGTTTTTTCCCACAGAGTTGGAAAACAGAGAATCTCTAGCCATGTTGTTAGACTTGCTTATGCTAGCAAGAAGTTTGCTGGAAGAGCATAGGGAATTTAGATTTTTGTAGGGGATTATGAGATTGGAGAGTATGGGAGTGCTGCTAGGTTGATAAAATATCTTGTGGGCAATGGTGAGTTGGAAGACTTTCAGATGGTTTTGAAGTTCAAGCCAGCCTAGCTGCATTAGATTCAGACAGTGGTGAGTTCTAAAGGGATTGCCGGTGGCAAATCTGGCGATGTTGTTATAGGAATTAGTTAGTTTGATAACATTATTTTTCTTTAGGTTAGTATATATGGGTGAGGCGTACAGAAGAGTTGAAATGGGAGTGTGCAATCTTGGTTCTGGCTATTGGAGTTAGGAAAGGTTTAATTCTATATAAGGAGCCTATTTTTCTGTTGACAGTTTTTATGGTGTTATTTATGTGGCTGTCAAATGTAAGGTTATTGTCAATAGTAATTCCTAACAATTTAGTGGTAGATTCGGGGAATATAATTGTGCCATTATTGGAAATGACAGAGAAATCTATGGGGGAGGACTTACTGGTGGGTATAAAGAGAAGGAGCTTAGTTTTTTTAGCATTGAGGAGGAGGCAACATTTTGTGTTTCAACTATGTTAAATACATTCTGAGTTAGAGAATGTAGTTCTGATTGGGAGTTTGCTGAGCATACTAGTGTAGAATCATCTGCATATTGAATGCATGTGGCTTGTGGAATAGCTACATGGAGGTCATTGATAAACAGTGAGAAAAGAAGTGGACCTAGAATAGAGCCCTGAGGGACTCTGAGGGTGACTGGCAGAAGGGATGATATATTATTTTCCCAGAGAACTGCCTATTGCCTATTGGTAAGGTAGGACTTGAACCATTTAACTGACAGACAGTCAAGGGAAACGGATTCAAGAATGTTGATAAGGGCATGGTTTACCATGTCAAAAGCTTTTGAGAGGTCACTAAAGAGTGCAGATGAGAGGTTGTTTTTATTGCAATTTCTATTGATGACATCTATAAAGGATAATAGGGCAATTGTGGTGCTATGTGATGGCCTAAAGCCATGCTGGCTGTTTGCTATTATGTTATGTTGAGATAAATGGTTTAATAATTGTTGGTGAATGCATTTTTCCATAACTTTTGCTAAGGGTGATAAAAGAGCTATTGGCCAGTAGTTAGAGTAAGCATTTGAGTTACCCTCTTTGTGTAGGGGGATAATATGGGAGATTTTCCAGATGTCTGGAATGATTCCTTCCTTAATGGTTCTATTTATGAGGATGGATATGGGATAGGAAATTACTTTGGCTGCTTTTTGTAGGTATTCAGATGGTAGCTGGTCAGCAGAAGGAGTACAAGGTTTAAGTTTTTGGATGAATTTGTAGATGAGAGTGGTTGAGATGGGTTGCAGATGGAATGTTGGTAGAGTGCCAGGTATGGTGGTGGGAAGGCTTGAGTTGTCTGGGATTAGTTGACTGGCTAGTGATTGTATGGTCTCTGTGAAGAAGGTATTGAAGGTATTGGCAGTTTGATGGGGGGTATTTGGTTCGGCCTGAAATGGGGCAGGTGTATGTGAGTGCCCTGGGAACAAGAGTTTATTTATACTAGACCAGAACTTCTGGGGATTGTTTTGGTGATGTTGCTGTAGTTTACAGTAGTAGTTCTTTTTGTCTGTAAGTATTGCCTTTTTTGTACCATTTCTCAACTGCCTAAAAATTTGTTGATCTGAGATATTTTTGTTAGTGCTCCATTTAGCCCAAGACTTGTTCCTAAGTAAAATTTTCTGTCTGGTTTCTTTAGAAAGCCAGGGGGCTGGTTTGGACTTCATTCTAATGGACTGTTTGGGTGCGTGCTTATGAAAGATAGATAAGAATTTAGAGTTTAGGTATTTGACAGCTTCTTCAAGTGGTAGAGTTTTTAAATGGTTCCAGTCACAGGCACTAAGTTCATTTTGGAATACTGGATTAAAGTGTTTGTTGGTACGTGCAATCCTATATGTCGGGGGGTTAGAGATATCATTTTTGTGCCTTAGTATGATCGCTTACATCATCTGACAGAGTTCCTACCTTGTAAGCTTGTTTCTGTTTATTTATAAGTATCCAGTCTAAGGTGCTCTCTTTCTTTGGTTTATTGATTCTAGTTGTGGAGGTGATAGTTTGCCTAAAGCCGTGAAGGTTGATAATGGGAGGTAGGATTATCAGCGTTGACAACTTTCCAGTCAGTATTAAAATCACCAAGTATTATTGTTTCTTGGAGATAAGTTGAGGGCACCCAGATTAGAATATCCTCTATAGTATTGATATTATTACCGGGCGGTACGTAGATACAGATGATATATAAAGATTTATTTTGGTTGATTTGAAATCTGGTGATAAGGACTTTTGCCTTACTATGCTGAGCTGGGTTGTATAGTAAAGTGGAGATTTGAAGTCTATCTTTGAATAGAATTGCTACTCCCCCACCCTTGCTTTTTATTTGGTCTTGTCTTAATATATGATATCCTTAGGGAATGATTTCATTGTCTTTGGTCTCTGGTTTTAACCACGTTTCTGTCAGACAGAAGATGTCAAAGCAGTGAATATCTAGAAGGGCATGGAGATGGGCTACTTTGTTATTAATACTGTGGATATTCAAATGTCCTATTAGGGAGTTTAGGGTGGGTTATTAGTGTAGCAGGATTGGTAGGGTCAGGATTAGGGTGGATGTCACCGTCTTTTAAGGAGGGATTATTTAGTTTTATTGCAGAAGTATTTATAAAGTTAGTTTGATATTTTACTTTCTTTACTGTGGGTTTATTGTTATTAATGTGGGAGAGTCTATGGTATTTAGGTAGTAGATAGCTGGGAATGGAAGTGATATTAGTCTGACTATTAGGGAGTATAGGAGTATGTATTGCTGTTTGTATTAGAGAGTAGTTAAAATGGTAATAGTACAGTTTTTCAAAGGAGGTGATGAGGTAGGCAGAGGTGAGGGCAATTGAAATTAAAGCTATGAATATTAATTTGGTTATATTAGTTTTTGCTACTAAAGGCATCTTGTTGAGATTGTGTATAAGAAGTTTCAGGAGTTAAGTCTAAAATTAAGGAAAAATGTGGTATTGGATAAGGAGAATGTCGAGAGATGGGAACTAATATTTATTAGCTAAAAGAAAAGGGATATGGTAAATTTGGTAAATATGGTAAATTACTATAAGTATTGGGTTAGTGTAACTGATAGAAAAAATGTATGGGTGTGGTTAATTTTGTGAAAAGGATGGTGAATGGGATTGGTTGGATGGGAGAGAGGGTGTGGTTAAAGTATAAGTTTAGGACCACTGGGGGTGGGTGGGAATTGGCGGTAGGGTAGGGGAGCGAAGTGAGCCCGCAGGGCGAACGGAGCGGGTCACAGCTGAGAGGCAGTCAGTTATACAGTGAGACTGTGTTCTACAAGCTTTGAGTAGGTAAGAGGCACTTTCTGTATTTACTTATCATAGGACATAAGAGGGTGAGCTTTTAGTATAGATGTGTAGGGGGAAAGTTAATATTAAAGAGTTCTATAGCAGGAAAAGTAAGGTTATTTAGAGAGTTAATTAAGGAGTTCTATAACAGGAGTAGTAAGTGATAGTAGAATAAGCTGTCTGGTTTATTTATATTTAAGACTAACAATGTTAATTCCCTTTAAAATCATTCATGGGGTGGGGGGTAATTACTTGAATTAAGAGTACTAACAGGGATAACTGAGAGAGGCTACTCTGCAGAGCTAGAGGAGTTTGGCTGGCAGTAAGAAACAGCTTTATATGCCTTGAGTTCTGCTGCCCTCTAGTGGTATATATAGGAATTACACTAAATGCACTAGTATAGTAGGAAAAAGTAAGATATTAATAGATGGCCTAAGGGGTAGGTCTGCGGGTGTGCTGGCCTCTACAATTAGTGCTACTTTAAAGCACTCACAATTTTTAGTTAAATACCTAAAATAACTATAGGTTGTCACCTGCACTGTGAGGCTGAGTGAGGAGAGACTAGGTAGTTCACGTAGGGCTTTCCGGTTGGGTATTCCCTCCTGTTCTGTTTGGATTTCTTTACCTTGCTAAGTTGCTGATAGGGGGACAGCCAGAATCTCAAGCACAAGGCTTAAATGGGACCACACACCGCCCGGAGGACAAGGGGTTATTAATTATGGCAAAGGGATTTAAAAATTGTTATTTTCTAGGATTGGTCTAATGTATGCATCATAGTCCTGTTAAACTGTATCACTAGAAGACATTTTTTATCATAAGCTCCAGGTGTGTCATGGCTTAGCAGCTTATCATGTCAGTATTTTTTGAAAGAAAAATTGTTGCACATAAATATACACAGTTCCTTACAATTTTCTGCTGTCTTCAGTATTGGTGCCAATAATGAGATTAGATATACTATTCTTGGATTACAGAAGTATATAACATATTTGTCAGAGCTGAAATTGAGACCTCTTGAGTTGGCACAAAATTCCTATTTCTTTAATTTAGCTGTCAATGGTAAAGAAGTCCTTTCCACTAAAGACTAAGTGTCCAGTTTAACAGTCATCTGCATATTTTAGGATTTACTACATGGAGTGATTGAAAACACAATATTAAACAGAATGCGACCCAAAACTGAGCCTTGTGGAACACCCATCTCAACTGGCAAATATCCAAAACTTGCGCCTTGTATGACTATGAACTGACATCTTAAGGTCAGCCATAACTTGATCCAATCCATCTAATAATATACAGGTTGAAACTGGCATTCCCTCTAGCTTTAAGAATAACAGAGTATGGAAGAGTGTTGCATTTGCCAGGTCTAAATAAAAAACACCTGATGATAAACACAATTCTATGGGCACTGACGTATGATTTCAGAATTCAGCTAAGATTGATGTTGATTTAACCATTATGAATCTGTATTGATGAGTATCCATTAGATCAAAAGCATTGCCTTTTACTGTCATGATATCAATAATGCAGTGTTCAAACCATTTGCCTAGAATAGAACTTAGGCTTTTTGTACAGTAGTTATCTACCTCATCTCTGTTACCTTTTCTAAAATTGGAGTTACATGGGAAATCATCTGTGATCCAGAAACAGTGCCAGTCTGAAGAAGATTGTTGAAAATCTATTTAATCAAAGGGAAATGATGTCTTATAATGTTATATAACTGAATATCTAGAATGTTGTTCAATCCCATACATGTCTTTTTTTATTTTTATTCAAGGCTGTCACAATCAATTTTGTAGTCATAAATGGGCATGAAACTTCTAATGAAATATACTCACAATCCAAAATATTTGCTGTATAATAATTATCACTAATATGTGTACAGTAAGCATTATAATTACATGCTGTCATCTTAGGATCTTGGAATAAATTATTGTTGACAATGTTTGAATAACGTGTTGTTTTGTGCTTATTTATATATCTGTAATATTTTATATTAGGTTGATCTTCTATTAGCATTATTTCATAAGTTTATAGGTAAATACCTGACCAACTGTCTTTGCAGGCCACACTAAGCCTAGCCAGTTACCCTTTTGCTTGAATTAACATATCTCATTTGGAGTTAGATTTGGCCTTAGCCGTCCCATGGTCAATAATTATCTGTTACTGCTAGTCATAGCCAGAAGACCTCGGAATAGTACCATAGATAATTTGAGAAAACCCATGCATTAGATAAAACATTTTGGAGGTATCTCTCTAAATTAATAGTACAGGGTTTAGCCCTAAGATAAATTTTCTGTTTCCTTTCCACAGATTTAAGTTGGACTTGAATATGGGAAGTGACAAGTTTTGCTTTATGTGAATAGGGAGTCTGTTCCAGAGCAGCAGTATACTCTGCAAGATAAACCTATCCCTCCAAACCATTCTGTTGATGTTGCAGAAGTGGTTTAGCTCTCTAGACCAAATATTTCTATTGCCATTTGACTTGCTGATGTGCATTAAATCCATTTTGGCCCAGGAGATGCCTTGTGTGCCAGACACGAGTCACCTCTTATCAGTCTGTATGATACAGAGTATAGTGACAGGGATTTGAGCTGATCCATGTATAACATATTGTTTAGGCCTTGTATCTATTTAGTTAAGTATTTTTGTGGGATTTCGGTTGTTGCATGTGTCTGGACAGATTCATACCAAAGGGGGGTATTATAATCCATGACTGGCTAAATGAGAGGCTGAATAGAGGGGGGGGCAATGACATACATATATCTAGACACAATCCCTTTGTTTATAGGCTGTGTAATATAGAAGGAATTTTTTACAACAGTGGACACATGTTCAAAAGTCAGGTCACTGTCCACATAAGTTCTCAAATACTGAACAACAGATTCAACTCTTAGGGTCATATTGCCAGTGTGGTAGTTCCCTGAAGTGGATGATTTCCCAAAGGATACAGTTTATTTTCAGTCCATGATTTGGCACCAGTTATTTATTTTGGACAAAACATCCTGCAGGATGTCCAAGTCATTTGGGGATTCATTGACTCCCTTGCTTGTAGTCATTTGTAAACTTAGCCAGCCATAACCCTTTGGGTACTGGCTTTTACTTCAGAGAAGTAGATGACAAACAGGAGAGGTCCCATCACAGAAACCACTTTTCTGTCCCAAATTTTTAATTTTAATTCCTTACACATTTTATTGTATCTTTTTATTAGAAACAGTATAATGTGAAACGGTACAAAAAGCTTTATGAGAGTGCAACATATAGATTATCTGTATAGCACAATTATAAACATTAAGAAGTGCAATTCAATGAAATAAATGTAAGAAATAACTTATTCTGCTCTAGGAGTCTTAGGGAATTTCTGCTTTATCCCAGTGATGAATCACCACTCCACAGTCTGGTAAAAAACAAGCACAACCCTCTGCAGTTACAGTGTTTAAATACCAGAAAAGATGGAAGAACCTAAAAGTTCGAATTACTACCCAGTCCTTCTGGCCCCTGCTCTTTCAACCAATCACTCGTGCTAGGGAAGGTCAGGCAACCCTTTTACTGCCACTAACAGAAGACATGACACTATCAGCAGAAGATGGCTGCCAGAAACACAGGAAACTCAACAAACAAAACAACCAGCCCTGGTTAACAGCAGGCCTATATCCAGACTATACTACCTGACTAGAGAAACCTCATAAAAATGCATAGAAAAGCACAGATAGAGCACTCTCAAACAGAAAATACAACTCTCAGTATGAAAAAGCAGTTTGGGCGGCCACGGTGGTGCAGCGGTTAGCATTGCAGCCTCATATCAAGAGGTTCTCTGATTTGATCCTCGGCTGGGGTGCCTTCTGTGTGGAGTCTGCATGTCCTCCCTGTGGTCCCGTGGGTTTCCTCCGGGTGCTTTGGTTTCCTCCCATATCCCAAAGACATGCCGTAGGTGGATTGGACACTCTAAATTGGCCTTAAGTGTGAGTGTATGCATGTGTGTGCCTTCTGTGGAAGGTTGGGCACTGGGCTGGCAACTCGACACTGTAAAATTCCATTGCCAATCATGAGCGGACAGGTGATCCACTGTGGCGACCCCTAACCGGGAAAAAGCAGAAAGAAGAAGAAGTATTAGAAACAGTATAATATTTTTTGTAGTTGTTGACAGTTCTTCACTTAATAAGTTCATAATTCCACCAAAATAGTCTTGATTTTAAACCATTTTGCCTAATGGTTGCCATACACTGTACATTATGCCTCAGGGTTTTTTGCAATATGGAGTAGCCAAAATCAGTAGCACTACTGAGCAAATTGTCATGCCACCAGCACACAGATAGTCCTATATTTCATAGAGCTTTTAAGTGGATTTTTTGTAATTCAACTTCTTAAATAAATGTATTTTGAAACCCATTCTGTTTCTGCCTAATCTTAATCGTAGAGTTTTTATAGCTATTTCAGAAGCTCCCCTACCTTCATCCTTATAGAAGGAATTCATGTTGTGAGAATGCACTGGATTTCTAGGCAGAGAACTGTCCTTACAACTTAAACTCCACTTCTCAAACTTTTTAGTCAAAATAGGCATAGTAAATCTGAGAGATCTGGGCATTGTTTACTTAGGGGATCGTAAAGTTAAAAGGTAAAAAAGCAAGTGGCTTAGTAAAAATTTTTTGGAACTTTTCTCCTCAGGCTTCTGCTGAGCATGGACTTCTAACAATTTAGACTTTCTCGATAATCAAATGTCAAAAAATAAATAAAAAATAAAGTTTGAAATTATTGAAAGTGAATCAGAGATGGCGGCTTTCCTGGCACCTAAATACTTCAGTGCATATACTACAACAGTGTATAATTTAATTTTATTTAAAGATAACCAGAACACTTTTTCTTAAGGCTAAAAGTTAATGTTTTCTGAAAGCATACAAGCTGTTTTTCACATCTGGGAGGGGAATAAAGGTAAGACAAGAACAGACAGAAATTTGTGAAGGCAGGAGTATAGGCTGTAACGTGCTTTAGCATGGCTAGCCTTAATTTTAGGTTAGGTAATGCATGTGGGACAGTTACTATTCAGGAGAATTAAACTTAATTATTTGGCAATGTATATAGTTTTGTGCATTTGTTTTAAGATAATAGGTTATGGGGGTGATTTTTTTGTTTGAGGGTTTTCAGTAAAACAAAAAGTCTTAAAGTGTGACATAGGTTCAGATGTAGATGACAAGAAACAACTGTTCAAATGATCAACCTGCCAAACAATTGGTGTATGTAACACAAAATCTAGAAATAGACATTTAAAAAATATATATAATAGGTGTGGAGTAATAACTTCTTATCATCATGACTATGCAATCCATATTGTTTTGAAATGCGAATGGCCTCACAGGTATAGTTAGAAAGGTAAGGGTATTGAATTATGTTAAAAAATGCCAAGTGCAACTAGCACTGTTACAGGAGACCATATCAAGGACAGAGGAAATGGAGAGTAAATATACTAATTGCTAGTGAAGCTCCAGTAGTGATAGAAGAAGAAATAAAGGTAATTATGGCAGATATGTGGTACTAAGATGCTATTGGCAAGAAAAGAGGATTACACTAGCAGGTATTTGTATTTCAGTTAAAACCTCTATTGTGGAGCTTAAAAACGTTGTGGGAGAAGTAATCAGCTTTTAGCAGGAAATATTACTTACAGGTGGGGACTAGAACTTTTTCTTCAACATTGAGGATGTATCTGTGGGGCCTAGAAACGAAAAACAAGAGGATATGTTTCTGAAGGTATTTATGAAAATATCTGGTATGGAAGACATGAATTCAGTAGTAGGAACTCTGTGAGAATGTACATATTATTCCACAAGGTTCAGAGGGGCTTGTGCATTTAATTGAAAGCTTTGACACACATCCAATAACTATTTTGGATCATGCAACAATAACAGCTAAGGTAAAAATGCAGGGTAATGAAGTAAAAATGAGACACTGTAGCTTCCTCACCTACCAAGAAAGAGCACAAAATTGAAATATTTATGGAAGAATTAAGTATGCCAAGGTTACATATGGATGAGGCTCAAACATTAACAGCTAAGATAGGAGGGGATGAGACAAAAATGATGAAGTATAATCAGTCTGCATGAAAGTCACCAGGAATCGATTGTGTTCCTGTGGAAGTTTGCAGGCTATGAGGGAAGAAAGTGATAAAGATCTGGATGGTTTTGTTAAAAATATTTTAAAAGGAGTGAAATCACCAACATCCTTGAAGAAAGCTGGGGTTGCTGTAATAGCTAAAGACAGCAAAGACCCGTCAGACCCTGCTTCATGTAGGCACATTTTAATTGTAAACCATGATTATCAAGTGTTTATGCCAATAATAGCTAAAAGAATGGCAAAGATATTCCCAAAATTGATAGATATCGATCAGTGTGTGGTTTTGTGGAGGGTAGCTAAATATTTGACAACATTAATAGAACATTGATGATCCAGAGGGAGGCAGAATATAAGAAAATGCTGCTGTTGTTGCTGGGTCTTGATGCAGAGAAAGCATTTGACAGAGTAAGCTGGGATTTTATGAGTAGGGTAGTAGAAGCATTTGCATTCCCTGATAGAATAATAAGGTTAATTAAAGTTAGGTGGATATATGAGGGATCAGAGGCAAAAATGAAAGTCAGAGGTACCTCTCTGACAAGTTGTTTCTAAACAGAGGAACGCAAAAGGGGTGTCCTCTTTGCTTTACATACAAAGACATTGATAAAGAAAATAAGAGACTCAGAAATTCAAGGACATAATTGGCTTGGTAATCAAGAATAGTTGGCTTTGGCTTTATTTTCAGATGATATCACTTTATTACCCGATAAAACCAGAGAAGGGCATCTCAGTGTTTTGGAACAGTTCAACACCTTTATTGAGTTTATCACTTAAGACACTGGCAAACATACATTTATATAAAGGAAAACAAACCATATTATGTTCCCAGTTACAAACATCATACATCACTTTTCTTTTTTAACAACTATTGTCAGTCCATCATTACATAAATTGATCAATTCCTGCCTTCCCTTAAATCTCACTCATCCTCCAAAACATTATTCTGAATGTATTGTTCCCACAGTTTCCATTTCTGTCTACTTAATTTGTGCCTTCTCTTTTCTAAAGATCCCACTTCTTTTATCTCTGATATAATAGTCCCTGTTTTAAGTACAGTTGGCTTAGACTCCGATTTGTATTTTCTCGTAATTGCTTTTTTGGCAGCCACCAGAATTAAACTTAACAAGGCATTTCTATGTCTTGGCAGTTCAGATCCTGTATCCTAGCTCAAAAAATAATTTCCTTAGTTACACCAGTGTTGTGGAAAATTTTGAGACAGTTTCAAGTTTTTTCAGGAAATAAAATTAATGAAGATAATACAGTGCCTCTCACTGTAAAATATGTACCCACACATGAATTGGTTCAGTGATACCTGTATGGGGAGACAATAAAATTAAGTATTTAGGAGTATGGGTTAAAAAGGATTCTGTTATGGCATTCAAGAATATGTGGGAAGTGACTTAAAAGATAATACAAGAACTGAGAAACTGGAAACTGTTGTTTATAAATATGGATAACAAGATAAAAGCAGTGAAACTGCTTTTAGTCCCTTTAGTTTTATGTACAGGTCAGGCATACTTTTATCAACCAGAGGAGAAGTTGTGGACAGTATTAAAGAGCTGAGATATTTATCTTAGAGGGGAAAAGCAAGGGTCAAGTGGGATAAATTAATCCTTCCAAAGCTTTTAGCAAAGAATATAGGTGGCTACTGGAATTTGATTTGCAACAGTGAAGATGTGCCTGAGGGCCCGGAAGGGAAAATATAATAAAAGAGGGTAGATTTTGGAAGAAATTTATGAAAATATTTGGCATGGAAGATGTGAATTCAGTACTAGGAGTTAGGAGTGAATTTTACATGTTATTCCCAAATATACAAAAATGGGGCTAGGCTAGACAGAATTTACATTTCACAGGAACATGTGCATCTAATTGAAGGTCTTGATACATACCCAATAACCATTTCAGATCATGCACCAATCATAACTAAAATAAAAACACAGGGTAATGAAATAAAAATGAGACACTGGTGCTTTCCCACCTATCTGTTGAAAAGAGGAATGCGTAGCTGAAATTATTCAGGAGCTATTAGAAAAAATAGAAATTTCTTCTGAAAATATAGCTAGGGAGTGGGATAAAATTAAAGTGGAGTCTGAAAATAGTGTGGAAATAAAGGGAGATATGGTTGAGAAGTAATAGGGATTATGTAGAGGGACTGACAAGTGTTGAAGTATTGCATAATAACGGGAAATTCCACAAAACAAGAGGAGGAGCAACTGCAGAATGCTAAATATAACATAAGGGATTACCTCTAATATGCATGAGTTTGGAAGGATTGCTTTTAAGCAACTGTTTTTTATGGTAACTGTATAGCAGAAAAAGTTTTCATATAACGATTCGTGCAACAGAAAATGGAAGCACTGTCACCAAGCTTAGGGAGCCTATAACAAGGAAGATAATGAGATCCTGTAGAAGTATTAGAAATATTTTGGAAATTCTATGAAAGTCTGTATAAAGCAGAGAAATATGGAAATCAAGAAGAGGTACAAGTGGAAATGTTTATGGAAGAATTAAATATGTCAAGGTTAGAGGTAGATGAGGCTCAATTACTAACAGGAGAGGAGGAAATGGCATTCTTGTGAAAGTTTGGAAGCTAGGAAGGGAAAAAACTGAAAGATATGGAAGGGTTTTTTTTAACTAAAAGGTTTTTATTAAATTCTTATTTTGGAAAGTAGAGCTGTTTTCACTGGTCTTTTGTGTGGTTTCAGAATAATTTGCTTTTGGATAGTGGTTATTTTTTTTAATAGTATTTTAAGAGGAGGGGAAGTACCACCTTCCTGGACGAAAGCAGTGGTAGCTGTAATAAGTAAAGAGGGTAAAGATCCAGCAGATCCAGCTTCATACAAGGCCATTTGTATGAGCAAACTACATAGGAAAAAATGGGAATTGTGGGAAGAATATATACAGGAGATGAATGAGGCTTAAAAGGAGGCAGGACTTGAGCTATGTAATTTTTGACTGAAAATGATTGGTTAGATGAAATGTGATGTATAATGTTTGCAACTGTGTGTCAGTATGGTTTGTGATATAAAATGCTTGCAACTAGGATTGTGTTGGAATGGTTTGTTTTCATTTATATAAATGTATGATTGCCTATCTCATAAGTGATGGTTTTAGGAGGGGAGGCAGGAATTGAATAAGTAATGTTGCTTAGGTTATATGATATAAAGCAATATATGTGAAGTATAATGTTTATAAACTTGAGTTTAATACAGTTTGATTACTTTTATATAAATGTAAATTTGCCTGTCACAAGTGATAATTCAGTTACCCTCCCCCATGATGCCTTGCAGCATTTAACTGCTCCATACCTGGAGTTTTGGCACAATTACTCTTCCTCTCTCTTTTCCCCTGGTTTCTGGTGGTACAAGGAGACGTCGTTTTCTGTGTTCATCACCCTAACCATTGTTATATGTTTCTCAGATCAGTATAACCAGATGTACAGCCTCAAGTCATCAAACCGTTATATGCCTAACAACGTATGACTGTAGAGTGTAGTGTTTTGTCCTAGTAAGACTGCTCACTGGTTTATTTTTTACTGTTCACAACAGATGCACATCTCATAGTCAGCTGTGAATATTAATAACCCGTAGTTTTTGTTTTTACGGCTCAGGATATAGCCTCTAGTCATACATTTCTTGCCTAGAAGCACCTAAAACTGTACACTATAATGCTCTTGTGTTATATTTGCTTTAGACCCAACAGTCGGATTTTTACATAGTGATTTGCAGTTACTACCCTTCATTTTTTTTAACTGCTGCCTGCATGGCCATCCCATGGATATTACACAAGTTGTTGCTAGTTGTAGTTCACTAGCCTCAGAATTAATTGGACTGCTCTCAGCACACAGTATGCTACCATATGGGAGGGAATTGCTTACTGAAGTATGTGTTATTTCTTGGTACTTTCCTGTTACACACATCCTGATGTATCGGCAGTCTTAAATATAGAGCTACAGCATTAGCTAAGTAAATATTTAGATACTTTTTTTTGGGAGGGGGAGAGAATTACTCTATGAGGCTACTGTCACAAAATTGCTCTCCGTAATGCGTATCCTGATTTATCTATATTCTTAGATACTCTGTTACAGTTTACTCAAGTTGCTACAGTTGTAACTGTTTATGGCACATTAGATATAGCCTCCTTAGATGTTATTGCTGTTAGATATCTATTTGTTTTAGACCAAAACCTCTGTTCCTATTTACTTTTCTCCAGTTTTTGTTGTACTCATAGTGCGTGTATTGGCAATGTTTTTACCCTGTATATAGCGAGAATAAGTTGTAGCCGCACTGATAAAAAGAGTTGTGCTTGTAACACTTGTTTTTACTTAACAGTGTGCATATTCTGCTGTTTACTGAAGTTGTTTTTGCCTCACTTTCTGATTCCTTATTCCCTGTATACTTTTGTCCTATCCTACCTCTTCTCCTACTATATACCTACCACTGCTACCTATTCCCTCTTCACTACACCACCAATTTTCCTCTCTCGATCCTAAGCACTTCTAGGCTGTCTCTGTAGATTGTCTTCGTTCTCCAAGTATATTTCATCTCCCTTGTCTTTCAGGACCTGCTGCCTGCAAACTCACTTGGGCGACCCACAACCTAACACTGCTACCCTATAAATCACTGAACAGTCACCATCCTGAAAACATTTGAAGCACATAGGCCCATTACAACTGCCTGTTTTACCTCTGTATGTGATAAATGTATTTTCTAACTATTGTACAGCATATTGTTCTTGTTAGCTGCGTTTTAAAATTTCTGCTACCTCCTTTGCCACTGGATCCAGCTCCCTGCCCCCATCCTCCTCCTTTCTTCTGCTATTACCTCTCTAGTAGTCTTCAGTCCTCACCCTAACTGCTCTCCTGTGCTTACTTTCACATCAGCGTTACTTTTTGCTACCCCTGCCTTCTAGAATTCCTTCTTACAGCCTTTCTGTTTAAAACTGTCCCCTTGCATTTCTTTTCCTTCAAACTTGCATGCTGATCTTTCTCACATACTCTCCTTTGGAGATATGTTTGCCCTTCTGGCTAAAAACCAGCCTGTTTTTTCTCCCCACAAGTTGCCTTGTGACTACCATTCTTTCTCTTCCAAACAGGACTTAACTGCTTTTGCGGAGAGAGTTTTTCTTGCTGAATGTTTTTCAGAAAAATCGACACCTAGGGTGTAGCCCTGCTCCGTTCACCCTCGCTTTTGCTTGGGCTCACTCCACCCTTCTATCCTACCCTCATTCCCACCCCCATATCATTTCCTTTATAGCAACACTCCCAATTTCCCCTCCCCTGACCCCACCCTGTCCTTTCCCCTGAACCAATCATAACTAGTCTCACCCCCCCACACACACACAGTTCAACTTGTCCTCCATTGGCTTCACCCAATCACTCTCGACCTCTCCCTTTTTCCACTGGAAACTGTCCATATATTGTTAATTTTTCTTGTGCTTGTAAACTGATTACCTTCCTATAAGATGAGACCTGCCAGTCTTGACTTACATTACTGTCCCACCTCACTAACATGACTCACAAAACCTACACATTCTTCTATTTGCCTCCCTAACTTTTTTTTTTTACTTTCTAACCTCCTTTAAAATCCAACTAATACCTAAACACCATGCTCACAGCTTTACACCACCAAATGTCACCCCACATTCACTTCACTGTTTCATAAACTTCTCTACCACCTCTTGTACAAGTACTCTACTTCACAAAATTAAACTTCATCCTACCCTTACATACTTTTCAGAAAATAAAATCAAGTATCCCAGTTACTATCCTTCACTCCTTCATGTCTACTTCCTCTCAGACTCTCTATCAGGAGATATCAATCCAAATCCAGGCCCAACCCCTTCCTACCAACAAGTCTACTACTCACACTCAGGACAACCTACCCCTCCAAAATAATATTTATCTTTTAATTCAATTAATATCAGAAGTATACCAAATAAGGTCAATGAACTCCATGCCTGGCTAGCAAATTACTCCCCTGATATTATCAGCATCACAGAAACTTGGCAAAAGCCTCAAATTCCTGATAAAGACATTTTCCCTCCTGGATATAAAATACTATGACTTGACCACAAAAAGAAAAAAGGTGGAGGAGTAGTCAGTGCCTACACCAACCACCTTACTCTTCCACCCCTAGACAAACTAATCCCATTCTTCCTATCTGCTGAAATCCTGATTGTCAACCTTAAACTTAACAGTTATATTACAGTCACTATAGCTGCCATCTATATTCCTCCAGGAGGCAGCATCCCCATACTTGAAAGTATTTTCTCTTATCTCTATCAACGCATAAATAATGAAATCTCATTCCTTGGTGACGTTAATATAAATTGGTTATCCCTATGCTCACCAAACTCTAGTTTATCTATTAACTTGCATGACTTTACTCAACTAATATCTACACGCACCCATGCCAACAGAGGAAAAATAAACTTGTGGTCAAAGGACTCTTGAAACCAACATTTGAAGAAACTCTACAGAGTTCTTCTTCATCCTCATTCAGTAAGTCTTCTTCCTTTGCAAAGGACAAACCAGCTAAAAGACCATCTCCATTCTCTTCGGCTCAGTCTGAGCCTCCTAAAAAATTGTCTAAATTGTCAAACATTTCTCAAGCATTGACCTCTTTGTCTCCACTGCCTTCGGAACCAACAGAGGTAATTGTCATTGATAAACCAAGTTCTTCGGCTCCAAGATCTTCTGAGCTGAAAGAAACTGTGAATGGGAGCCGGTCCATTGAACTTCTACCGGTCTCCCCTATTTTGAGATCTCCTATCTTAGAGAGATCTCATTCACCAACCCAGTCCTCCAGGTCTTCTAGGAGCCTGTATGATGATGACGTGGTGAGGGTGATGCGCAGACTATTGAAGTCACTGACGCTGGCAGAATTGTTCTCAGCTCCAACCCAACAAATTTTGGAGCCCTCTAAGACTGTTGCATCCACTGTTGTTCCTCCTCCAAGCCAGGTTGGCTCTTTGGAGTTAGAGTGTCAAGTACCACTTGCTGTAGGACCTATCCGTTCCAGGACCTCTTCTGGATATTCCAGAACCGATCTTTGCTCCAACACTCTCTGTGCCATCCGTGGTGTCTAGGAGCCATAGCTCTCCAGTCGGCCCCAAGGGGGACGCTCGGACCCAAGCTTCTTTGGTTCTGAGTCTACTCCTCAGTGCCTCGGCTCGATTGAGTTTGGCTCCTACATCAGCTTCGGAGCGGTTTCCTCAGAACCAGGGTTGTCCTCGGAGCCAGTGGGTTTGGCTTTCAAAATGATGGTGTGTGCTGTCCCAGTCTACAACTCTACACAGGAATACTGGCATTCGTCTCCCCAAAGCTACTGTCTCAGCACCACCCCCTCCACTGGATAGCAGAGATTCAGAGCCTCAGGAACCCCCCATTGGATGAACCCAACTCTTCCGAGGCCTCCCCAGGATACCCTTCTGAGGAGCCCCCACAGAAGAGGACATGCAAGAGGAAGCATATAGACTCCCCTGATGAGTATGGTCATCCTCTGAAGATATCTCATTTGCAGATATCCTAAAACAGAGAGGTGGCTGGAACACCATCACCCCTCCTGATGAGGAGTCTGTGTACCTGAAGGCCTTTGGATCTCAACCTTCAGCCTCCTGGGTTTCTCCGCCTTTTGATGAGCTAATGGAGTTAGTCTGTCAAAAGGCGTTGGAGTCACCTGACACTATGGCACCAGTCCCCCAGAGGCCAAACAAGTTTTTGTCAGCCCCCACTGGAAAGGATTTTCTTACGAAAGGTGTGCCTGTAGATGCTATGGTGGTGGCAGCAGCCACCAAGAAGGAACTTTCTGAGGCATCCTCATCTGTTCATCCACTGAACAAAGATTCTCAAACAATGGACAGATATGGGAAGCATGTCTTTTCATCAGCAACTTTTACACTCAGCTTGCTGAACTACCTCGCACACTTTACAAGGCTACAAAGAAAGCTGAAGGAGCTAGGAGATACTCTACAAGGTTTGTTGGCTGCGGTGATGACAGAAAAAGTCACCTCCCAACTGTCAACATTAAATTCCATCGTCAATTCCTCCATGAGACTATCATATGCAGCGGATGGAGCAAGTAGGGCAGCAGGTTCAGGAGTTTCCCTGAGGAGACACTCCTGGATGCGCTTGTGTAATTTTGCAGAACCTTTTAAGTCTACTTTGATTGTTCCTCACTTTTTGGACCTAAAGTTAAAGACACACTCACCAGATGTGAGCAGGAAGGGAAAACTCTCTCTGCCGTTGGAGTACGTTTTTCAGTACCTTCAAGACCTTACCCTAAAGGTCAGAAGAGTGAGAACATGTGGCTCAAAAGATCCCAGGGAGCTTTCCAAGACACACAAGGTGAATCCTTCCCCAGGGGCAGAGGGGGAGGCAACAATGGTAGACGTCCTAGAGGCAGAGGGGGGGTCTGCAAAACCAGGGTGACTGTGATTCCTTTCACGGACGTCCCTACCAGTGCTCCTGAAAGGAAAACCATCTGCTCTCCTCTGGAGGCAGTCAGGGGACGTTTGTCTTTGTACCCAGAAGCCTGGCCAAATATCACAAAAGACAAGTGGGTACAAAGCATAATATCCAGAGGTTATTCCATTTTGCCTTCCTCTTCCACACATCAGAGCAACCTCAGATCTTCCACCCAGTCTAAGGGAGAAAGCAGCTATAGAAATTCAAAAGTTGCTGGACAAAAGAGTCATCCAGAAAGTCCCCACGGACTAAATAGGATTCAGAACTTACTCAAGATTCTTTTTAGTGCCAAAAAGAAGAGGGGACAAGCGACCCATATTGGATCTCAGCAAACTGAACAAATCTGTCAAAAAGTCCAAGTTCCATATAGTGACACTGCAGTCAATACTTCCCTTTTTAGGGAAAGACGATTGGATGTGCTCAATAGACCTCCAAGATGCATACCACGTAAAAATGGACAGAGCATCAAGGAGTCATTTACGCTTCTGGTTGGGAGCCAGTCATTATCAGTTCTGAGCTCTGCCCTTTGGTCTCACTACAGCCCCCAGAGTGTTCACCAAATGCATGGCAGTAGTAACGGCTCACTTGAGACATCTTGGATTCCAAGTGTTTCTGTATTTGGATGACTGGCTCCTAACTGCCACCACCAAGCATCTACTTCAACAAGTCAGGTATGTGACATTGGAAACTTGTGCTCAGCTAGGCATAACAGTCAATTTGCAAAAATCTGCCTTGTTAACATATTACCTTCATAGGTGCAGACCTAGACACCATTTCTATGATGGCACATCTTCCACCTGACAGAATTTCTGCCCTCAGACAGCAAATACTCCACCTTCTTCCCAAAGACAAGATAAGTGCAATGGTAGTTCTGAAACTTCTAGGAACCATGGCTTCAACCATAACTTTAGTTCCTAACGCCAGGATGCATATGAGAATCCTTCAGTGGCTCCTGTTTTCTTAGTGGTCACTACAAGAACTTCCTATGTCCCATCTGATCAGAATAACGGAGTCATGAAAGAGGGCTCTATGGTGGTGGACTCAGTCCAATCATCTGACCATCGGGAGACCCTTTATTCCACAACAACCTGTTGCTACAGTGATTACAGATGCTTCCCAGATAGGGTGGGGGGGGGCATTATCTGGGAAGGACAGTCCAAGACATATATGGCAAGACCACAAGGCCCATTTGCACATCAGTGTTCTAGAGATGAGAGCAGTGCTTCTGGCGTTGCAGGCACTCCATGACTCTCTTTCACCAGGGACAATTGCAATCCAATCAGGCAATATGTCGGTGGTATGGTACATAAACCAAGAGGAACCAGATCATACCCACTTTGTCGAGAGGCCCTGAGAGTTTGGCAATGGGCAGTATCTTCCCAATGCTTTCTAGTAGCAACACATATCTCGGTGAAATCCAACGTGATAGCGGCCAAGCTCAGCAGGGCAATATTAATGCCCCATGAGTGGTCTCTAAACCATAACATAGCGGAAGAGATTTTATGGAAATGGGGCCAGCCTTGCTGCGATCTTTTTGCCATGCCCATGAATACCAAATGCATCAGCTACTTTGCCCTAATTCCCCCCCTCTGGGGGAGACACCGAGAGACACTCTTGTTCACGGTTGGCCCTCGGGAATTCTTTATGCCTTTCCCCCATTTCCCCTCATACCCAAAGTCATCCAGAAAGCAAAATCCTTTGGAAGCAGGCTGATTCTCATTGCCCCATATTGGCCTCATCAGATTTGGTTCACCTTCCTCTGGCCTCATCTGCAGCAGAATCCATAAATTCTGGACCCATTTCCAGACCTTCTGACCCATATGTCAGGAACACTTCATCCTTCTCTCCATACCCTCAATCTGACAGCATGGCTGCTCCACTTCCAACCTTAGTCAGGCTTCAAGACTTCACTCCAGCAGTCAGACACATTTTGATATCCTCTCATAAAGATTCTACCACAAAATTGTATACTAGTAAATGGAAGAGGTTCTCCTACTGGGCACAAACCAGAAAAATTGACCCCTTCTCTGGTCCAGTTCACTTGATTTTAGAATTTCTTACTGAGCTATTTCAACAAGGCTTAGCTGCAGCTACAATTTAGAGTCCAACTGGTGGCAGTCTCAAATTTCCACATTGATGAATTTTCTCCTAACCTAATGTCACACACATTGTGTAAAGCATTCCTAATAGACACTTCTTTATTGAGACCTCCTTTTAAAGAACCTCTTCCTCCTTGTGATTTAAATTTTGTACTGTCTCATCTAACATTGCTGCCATTCGAGCCCTCCTCATGTTGTGATTTCATATTTATTTCTTGGAAGACTATGCTTCTAGTTGCGGTAACTTCTGCAAGAAGAGTCTCAAGTTGCAAGCACTGTCAGTCAAGCCACCATATTTGATTTTTCATAAGGATAGGGTATCACTAAGAACTAATCCATCATTTGTACCGAAGGTTTGTTTTCAATCTAATCTAAACCAATCTATTGAGCTTCCAGTCTTTTTTCCCAATCATTGCAACAAGGCAGAGTATAAACTCCATCAATTGGATGTGCATAGACAACTCAGATTCTGTCTCCATCGAACTAAAGATTTCAGAAAGTGAGACCAATTGTTCATCTCCTTTTCTGAAGCAAAAAAGGGCATGCCAGTTTCAAAAGCCACACTTTCAAATTGTATCACTTTTATATAAACCTCCAGTAATAGAAATTTGCCATTCAGAATTAGAGGTCACTCAACCAGAGCATTGGCAACATCCTCTGCTTTCCAGGCCAGAATGTCAATGCATAGTATTTGTGCTGCTGCAATGTGGATGAAATCCCTTACATTTATTACTCATTACAAAGATGATTTGGCCTCCAGGGACAGGGCTTCATTTGATTCCACTGTGCTCAAAGGTGTACTCCCGTGCGCCATCCAGGAAAAAGGTGCTAGGGACACTGTCCCATCCAGTAAGAATGAAGGTGAGATAGGACAAAATAACATAACAACGTTATGTATTCACTATAAAGTTCCATGTTTGTTGTCCATCTCGCCCTTCATTCTTACGACCCCTCCACCTTCCCCCAGCCAAGGACTCCTAGAGGACCTGGTGGACAATTGATTCCTCTGATAAATGAGTTCCTTTGACTCTCCTTGTTTTAGCAGCAAACAAGATGTTGAGATTGCACCACTGCATGATGGAATACCTACTCTGCCACAAGCCAAGTTAGAGACTTCGAGCTAGTGTATTCGGCCGAGTCGGAGCCGAGGAACGGCTCCAAACCCATCAAGTAAGAATGAAGGGCGAGATTGACAACAAACATGAAATGTTATGGTGAGTACATAACTTCTTTTTTCCTCCATTTGGAAAGAATTCTACACTCTGCCTACACATGAAGGTGGTAACTCCACAAAAATCTCCAATTTCAGACCTATTGCTATCCTCTCACCCCTTACAAAAATCTTAGAAAAATGCATACATAAGCAAGTCATGCAACACTTATTGCAGGAAAATAAACTCACCCCCACACAAAATATTTCTTTTCCCCAAAACACAGTACTTCTACTGACCTTCTTTCCTTCATAAACACCATCTCTGAAGCTAGGGACAACAACAGACTTGTCTTCTGCTTATTCCTTGATCTTTCAAAAGCTTTCGACACAGTCTCCCACTCTCTCCTTCTAAACAAATTGACTAACCTCAATTTCTCTACCACTACTGTTGCCTGGTTTTCTAGCTGTCTCTCTGATTGATAACAATTTGTAAAGTGTCTCTCTGCTCTCCCCCCCCCCCATGCCTGTTAAAACTGGTGTTCCCCAAGGTTCTATTCTTGGTTCATTACTTTTCAATATCTTCACTAACCTACTTTACACATCTTGCCCTCAGTCATCACTTGTCCAATATGCTGATGACTCTGCAGTTATCACTATTGCAGATACTCCCTCTGATCTTATTTCATTTACTCATTCTTCCTTTAACTCTATCGAAACATGGCTATCCAGTAACCAGCTTATACTTAATTATATAAAAAAAAAAAAACTCTTACTTTTTCTTCCCAAAAACCTAAACGACCTTAAATCCACATTCTCCATACTCTCTCTCAACAACACACCTATCACTGTCGAATCTTCCACTAAACTCCTAGGTGTCATAATTGATGACCAGTTAAAATTTGAACTAGATGTTAACAATTGCATCAGGAAAACTCACAAAACTGGGCCTCTTATGCAGAAATAAGACATTCCTCACTAAAATATCCCTCTCACATACTTATCTATTACCAAGCCTAATGTACAGCTCCCAAATCCTCTCAAACCTCAACTCATCACTCCTAACTAAGTTAGAGTCTACCTGCAACAAAGTGGCCAGATTTGCAAAATTATAAATCCCATCACTGTCTCTCACTAAAAACACTACACTGGCTAGAATTTCCCCATCAGCTTCTCCTCTCCCAGCTTCTGGTTCTCCATTCCATATTATATCAACTATCATTTTGTCCCAATGTATCTCCCCTAGTTTCCTACTATACTTCTTCTAGGTCCCTTAGAAGCTCAGGCCAAGACCTACTACAAATCCATCAACCTTAGAACAAAGTGGGCTGTAACCTTTACAGCTACTATCTAGCCATATCTTGGAACAAACTCCCCCTGGAAATAAGGACTGTCAACAAAGTTAAAGAATTTAAATCAACCACAAGAGAATACCTAAAATGTCAGTGGTCCTGCTACTATACTCACCCTCCATAACCTGTCTCTTCCTATCCTAGTGCAGCACACATGCCTGCCTTTCTCAGTGTTTAACTTCTATATATCTTCTACCTACATAGCCACTTTATCTACCTACATAGCCACCTTATCTATGTAGTCTTCACTTTTCACTCAATCTAACCATCTTACTCTCATATCACTTCTATTTCCAATTCTTACTGTGTCTTCCTTAAGTAAGATATCTCTAAATGCTGCATCTACTAAAACTAAACTGGTGCCAATCACAATCAAAACTCTGTAGTGTTGTTGTTACTTGTTTCTTACTGACATTTTAAATTTTAATAGTCTGTATATAATATAAATGCTATTTGTACATTATGAATATTTTTGTACTTTAATTACTGTCTTTACTTGTATAATTAACTTGTGCTTTTTTACAATTGTGTTATGTACTTTACTCTGTGTGCTTGTATTGTCAGCTGTTGAGCTTTACTCCCTGGGCCTTCTCTGAAAAAGGGCCATCAGTTCAGACAGACTAATCTGATCAACAAATGTAAAATAAGTAAATAAATTAATTAATAAATAAATTTGTTTGAAAAAATAAAATATGCGCTCAAAACCAGCAAGAAATCATTGTATAGAAAATTTTAACTCCTAACAACTTTGTCAACAAAACCATTAATGAATAAAGCAAGAAAGACAAGACAAATAAATTTGAAACTCAAAAGGAAAAAAGGTACATGCTCCCAGAGAACTTTAAGATCAGTGCTACTTCTCTTCTAACCCATTACCCTTTCATAATACCTGTAAGATTCCGGGTTTCCAGTCATCTTTTTGCATGGCATGATATAACCATGGGTACATGAGTTTTACAAGCAGTACAGCAGTCCAATATTTTCACATGGGTCTACTAAATTAGCTCGACAGACCCAAATGTTGACTTTGCTAATTCAACAACACAAATGTTGACATGCTACGATTCATGCAACAAGCAACAACTTAAGTGCATGAAACACTAAGACAAAACATTGCAGACTGCAGTTGGCCTACTGTACTGCCTTGTTATGTCTAATATAATAAACCTCTGCACGGCTCAGTAAGAGCACTGTTTCAGTAGGGCAGCAGCTTCTTGAGCAGTATCCTCCAGAAATTTTTCTGCACAATGGAGTTTAGAAGCTGTCACATGGAGTGCTGTCTGCATATGACTCAACAAGGAAAAAGCACAGTTCAGGAGGAGGACAGGGTTTGGCATAACTGTGCTGCATGGAGTCCTGTAACTCTCTACCATCCACTTACATATAAACACTGCTGGGAAATTTACCTAAATGTTGTGATTTCCTAATACAGTGACCCTTCCTGAAGAAGGCAACATAGTTGTCTGCAGTATGCTTAATATAACAGATCTTTCCGGAAGGCCACTATAACAGTAAAGCTACCCTTTTTCCATCCTTTAGAAGTATTGCACTTGTTTTTATTATAACTGCTTTATTAGTCTGTTGTTCATTTTTGGAGTTTTTTTTTTTAAGTTTTCTTACACCAGCAATGGTTGTCTTTAGTTGTCCTTCCCTGTGAAGAACAGAAGAAGCTTGAGGAAATGAAGAAAACTCCCTGCATTGTTGGCTACATATTAGTGCCTTTCACAACAACTAGCTTTCTAAGGAATGCTAACATGTGACCAATGTTGTTGTTTATAACAGGTAAGAGTACAGCTGATGAAAATTCTAACTGGGTAAGAATTTATAAGGTGTATACCACGCACATCTTCAAAGATCTATTGTTATGTAGCATCTTACATACCTTCATGCTTCTAAGATCACTGAATTTTGTAAAGCAAGCACCTGTACAGATTAAAGACGGAGCTCATGAGTAATTCATGTATCAGTAAAAGATAATGCCATTTCCAGGTTTTATTAGTGGGACATTATCTGAAATTGTCAGTAGCTCACATTGTAATGCAAATAGCTAACTTATGGACTGTGTTGATGTGGTGTTGTTTATAAGCAAAATGTTGTTATACTGGCTTGTACACTGTAGTCAGATACACCCAAGCAACTAGCTAACAGTGTACATGGGAACATGTGTTCATAGAGTTATTGATTTCAGATACCCAGCTTATGAATTGTTGTCCAAGAAGCTTGTCTGCTGTAACTCCATGTTGATATTTATTACATTTGTATCATTTGTGTAACATATATATATTACACACACACACAGCTCTCCATAGATAGAGTGAGTAGTCCTATAAAAGGGTATTTGGCTAATCTACCATCATGGTAGTAGCACAACTGATAAATCTGAATATCTGTGTTATATAGTATGCACAGTGTCCGTTTAGCAGAATATATAATATGGTGCATGCACATTCCCAATAGTAGAGTAATGTGGATCCACAAACACACACACAGATACTGTCAGTATCTTGTTTCTGAGCAACACAGGCAAAGCAGCACTAAGTGTTGGATGGGGCAGGCAGTGTGTTGAAATCTTTGGATGCAGAAGCCGTTTTGTGTTGCATGATGTAGTTCTGTAAACGTTTTAGCAATGAAAACAAAAAGTTTCTCTGCTATATCAAAGCAATTCAGGCATTAAGAAGTAAGTTAAGTTTGGTTGTAAACCACAAATAAGCAGCATTCTGTTTACTTCAGCTTAGGTTCATTACAGCGCATTCCATTCTTTGTGGAAGGTATGCATTTTTCTATTTCAATTTTTTTTAGCACTTCCAGACTTCAGCCTCTGAGTTGGGAGTGAAGATGGTGCACTTATGGTCTAAAGTGCTCCACTGTCATGGCAAGGGCTTATTCATAAAAGATTCAGCCTTCATTACTGTGACTGTGGTGTTAGTGTCAGTAACGTGTAATCAGTTGAATGGATCAGATACAAATGCTGTTTCCTTTGTCAGGCAGTCCATTGTGTCCCTGTATTGGGGTGGGCTGGATGTGGTTATGGCAATGTGCCCTATATACTGCAGTGTGCATTGGGAGGGGCTTTTGCATCTTTTTGTTGTTGTTGTTGTTGTTCAATATATTCCATAGTGTCATTTCAAGGCAGGGTGATGTTGGTGTTGCAGTGCTGTGTTGTGCTAAACAATACCTCACCATTTCTAGAAAGTCAGACACTGGGGTGCTGTATTTCCCATGGGCCACCTGCATTTGAAAGCCCCAAAATCTCTGCCCCCTATTCCACGGTGTAGTTCTGTGAATCGCAGGCTATGTTGTGGGTCCCAGTTTGCATACTTGCATTGTGCCTGGACCCTCCTCCATTTGCACAGTTGTGTATGTTGGATCTGTGCTGGGCACAAGTCCCTTTTAAATCATAAGGATGTGGAATGCAGTTTGGATTGTGCACCCAGCATGCAAAATTACATACAATGTTTATGAAGCCTGGCCTTGCCAGTGCATGATACAGTTTCTGACATTAAAAATTCATTGATTACTACTTTATTAGGCATGTATTTCCTGTGGACCCTCTTGGAAAACTTCAGCATATTTATTGTTTTATAACATGAGTATTTTATGTGGACAATTCACACAATGCACCCTACTTGATGCATTATACATTACAAAAGTTTTAAGCCTGATTTCATGTTACAGGTTTTATTTCATTCATCTTATACATTCTGTATTTTAATTTATTTAAATTGAACCTTTATTGTTAATTGTTTAATTGATCAATGCTTCTTATTGGTTAATTTCCATTTGAAAATGTATTTAACATGGCCTTTGGGACAGTGCATGCCTATCTGATGAAGTTTGCTAGACGAAAACGTAAGGGGAACTGTTTTTACAACGTTTATGTGCTTGATGTGCTTTGTGTTTTTAAACCACTGTGTTCATGTACATTTTGGATTAAACTTCTGTTGAGTGGACCATAGGGTTACCACGTGTCCCACTTTGTGAGGGACAGTCCCTCTTTGGGCAGTTGTGTCCTGCAAAAAAATTGAAAAAATGGCAAATGTCCTGAGATTTTAGGACAAAATAGTTTCCTGTATTTTCTTTAATAGTTGCATAAAACAGTTATTTTGTATCTGAAACACCTAAATGTTATAAGAAACAGAATAAGCAACTAAAATGCTACAAGAATAAGCTTTTATTTAGGCAAAAAAATGAAATGTTGTCTTTTGTACTGGCTGTGGGTATGTTTTGCCCTACAAAATCTGACATTTCTACAAAAATGTCCCACTTTGGGCATTTGAAAAGGTGGCAGCCCTAACCAGCTGGTTTCCGGTGCCTTTCTACAGATTATTAGTAACTTTTGGGCATTTTCAACCACTTTTATACGTTTATATTTTATTGAAGCATTGGGAAATATTTATTAACAATAATGGCTCATTAGTATTCAAAAATGAGCATGCTGATTGGACAGCCCACAAGCGTGCTTGTTGTAAATTGAGCATATACCAATAAAAAAAGTCAGGCCACTGAAGTACCACTGAATGGACAAACCTTCTATTGGCATATGCTTAGGAAACAAAGCAAAACAGAAGAAAAATCTGTACTTTTTGCAAAACTAAAGAAACAAAGTACCAGATTTTCCTTGCATTTCTGTGCTGCCACTACTAAAATCTTGGCAGTCGTATCTCTCAGCTGTACAGATTTTTCACAGAATGTCCAGATTTTTTCCTCATGGTTTTGATCTGTTCCTCATAAAAATTGTACTTTTCTAGCAAGCCACTAGGTTACTGAGGTCATTCACTGATGACAGACATTTCAGGTTCAAGCTTCATATCCATCAGAAAATGCACACCAACACAGAACAACTTATTCCAGCAACTTTCTAAATTTGTTAAGAGAAATATTTAAAATCTGTCACTATTTTTGGACCTTTGTTCCACCATTATTTTGGGCTTTGTCCAGATTTCTTGCATTAACAGATTGTAATGTATGTTGGCAAGAAAAAAAAAAAAAAAACAGTCAAAGGAGATTCTATTTCCTTCATTACTTCTTCTGAACTACACTGATGTGCTTCAGCAAACAAGAAAGAATGTGGAGGAACACTGCAGTGCCATTTATACAAAGACATTATTTAAGAAAGGAAAGAAAGTTCTTAAATAATGTTGTTGTATAATTGTATCATAGCAATAATGCACTCCTGTTTGTGGGTATATCAGGATTTACCCACAGAGGGCTTTGTTGAATCACTCCTACCATGAGTACATCATGATATACCAACGCACAGTTATGGATTATTGCTTAAATGTTATATTACTAAAGATTTTTGAAGAAGCATGGTAGCTTCTGGAGGATCTGAGGATCTTTGTTACATAGATGTGAAAATGAAAGGTGTCTCATGCCCCAACACATTGGTGACAGAAGAAACATGATGTTGAAGTAGTAGAATGTTATCTGTCTGAAGTATTACTACGGTATATTGTTGACAAGAGCAGGTATGCAGTGAGGAGAGGTGCAACTGTATTTTAAGAGCCAATCTTGAGAGAATTGCTTGGGTTGGATGGCCTAATATTTAGAAAGCTGACAAGTACACAAGATAAAAGTCTAGAAGGTAAGTCATGGGGCAAGGCTAGGTAAATCTTGTTTATTTCTACATGAGAGAGAGACGTTAAGTAGAAACTGGGAATTATTCAAAGATACAGATCTGAAAAGTATTTCAGAAAGCAACAGTATTTTCGTCTACAAGAATACTTGAAGATCAAGTGGGCAGTCTTGTTAATACATAGGATAATGATAAAGTGCTTTCCCCTTACTGCAGAGCAGAAGAACGTCTTAAGTAGTTTTTGTGTTAAAGGCTAGGTTATTTGCTTTGAACAGAAGTGCTCATCATTTTCTTAGCAGATCAGAAGTAGATCTGCTTTCTTTCATCTTTATATTTGTATGCAATTTTTCTCTTACAATTTTTAAGAAGGTATGCATTATTGTACTGACACTGTTAATGTGATTTAGGCTGTTGGGTATAAACAACAAAGAGAACACCAGAGTGATCCTTTGCTGTCTGTCTCATTTGTCAGTAGTTATTGTCAGGTAATCATATACATTTGCCTTTATAAATTGAAAATGTACCATGCCAATCTTTAACACAGATTAACAGACTAAGAATTGGCAGGAATAAGCATTGTACTTTGGGAGATGCAGAGCAAAGGTCATACCTCATATTAATACATCATGTAGCCCTTTTAACATCTTGTTTTATATTTTTTGTTCTTGTACCATGTAGTATTACGTGCTGTAGCTCACAGTGTGATGGACCTATCATTTTCTTTGTCTGATATAGCAAATTTTTGTGGATTTGGTAGGACAAAGCTTTTTGATTTGTAAAGGCCCTATATGAGAGCTGTGTACATGCGTTTGCCATAACCCAGTGGTTTAGAATGTTATAAAGTACAGACTTTTGAAAAAAGTATATATACAGGTAATAAAAACAAATAGGCTAATTAGGTAGAGTAAAGCGTTAAGCAAGTGATGTTTTAGATGAGTCATAAAGAGATTCTGAAGTAATACTGGTAGATGAAATACACACACTCCTCAGTCCGTGCAAGCCTTGAGTTTATAAAACAGTGCAGCATATTCTGGAAGTGGAGACTGCATTACAACTAATGGCATGGAGCAGAGCTCAGAGGCAGTCATTTATTCTTCCAAGAGCTGCGGTATTTTAAAGTAATGCAAGGGTGTTTGCTCTGCTTCGTTCTTTTATCTGCATACATTAGTAAAGGAAGGCCTCCTTACTTTCTTCTGTAGCATAAGCACATCTAACATGCTGCTGTACAAACAAGTCCAGTATTTTTTTTTCCTCATTTTCAGTGTGCATTCTTTGAGATAAATTTATTCCTCACATTTACCAGATTACAGCTGTCACAACATTTATACAGTGCTTATTATACAACACATGCCACTAGCTTGGCAGCAGGGAGGTATTGTAATTATGTAAGAATGGCCACTTAAAGAGAGAATGTTAGACGTTTTGTATCATATTAGCTCTAATTAAAATGCATTTTGTAATTGCTTACTTTCAGTAAAACGTATTGATTTTTGCCCTCTGCTTTGTCTGCCTACTTGATTAGGGGAACTGAACTGCATGCTAATATGAATTTGTAACCAGTTTTAGTATAATTCAGTATCCATAGATAATAGCAAACTGAATTGTGAAACTGAGTAATCATTCACAATGCACTATTTTCTGATTCCACTGAATTTCAGTTTTATCCGCTGTTTCAGGACTGTTTCCAAATTTGGATTCAAAGTAAATAGGGAGGGAGCTTTGTAGAATGTAGACAAATTATTTTGTATGGCAGTATAGTGTGCAAACGGTTTAATATATCTTAAATGAAAATCAGAAGTAGGTTATGAGCTTCGTGATTAGCCTGCTCAAAATGTGAGCAATAGTTTTTGTTTAAACTGGGAAAAAACATGGAAGCCTAAGGGAAAACAGCTTTCTCTTTAAGGGGATCTTGCAGACTGTCTGTGGTTGGGCATCCTGAGATGTAAAAATGAAATTTGACTGTAGTTTACTTGAATAAACTGTTTTTGCTTTACCTAAAAGGCATAAAGACAAAAACATGTTTTCCATGTATTATTGCCTCAACTATGTGCTGTTCATTGCATGTATTTCACAGCTCTGCTGTAGTTGCAGGAGAACTGAGACCAGATCCGGTGACTTAAAGCTAGAATGTTTCTTGTGACTCATTGTAAAGTATGACAGCCATTTGCAGAGAACATTTTTAGCTGGTTGTCAATGACTGTAAAATGCATAATTTCTGCATGTGAAAGCTGATGACTCTCTGTAATAAGTACTCATTTAAGCACATTGGCTTAGTAGTTTACCTTTATTCACACTTCCAAATGAAAGTTCAAGAATGCAGTAGTGTGATCATTTGCATCAAGATGAAAGGCAGTAGTGAGTTTCCTTTTTGTTTCCTTTTTTGTGTGTGTGTTTTTTTTTGTTTGTTTTTAAGTTGCCATGTTCTTTGCTTTTCTCCAGTGATTTGATGGTAACCAAGACAGCCCCTTGTGAAAAATGGATCATACTTTTATTTCTTATTCAGGTGCCTTCTATCAGTTATTTTAAATGAAAAAAATATATATACCACTTTGGCATATATGTTGTGCAGTATGTGATGTTTGTGGATGTAGTTGTTATCCATCTGTCTTCATCCCAGAATTCATTCTCTCTCTCTCTCTCTCCATTCATTCATTCTTCCATCCTTGTATTGCCTAGTGTGTAAGAAGAGCTTTGCAAAAAGCTGGTTATATGCATCATCTTTTGTAAGCTGAATCGTAGCTCTGGTGTTCTTTAGAGTGTTGAAAGATATCACATATTCTGATCTGTGTTACGGTCCTTTTTTTTTTTTTAAAGGAATATTTAACTGTCAACTCTTATCATATGGTTACACATACTACATCAGCATTCATCTACTCCTCTGCTACCAGTTTCTTGCATTTTATGATGTCAGCTTGTGTCTGCTCATCGCTGCCCTTATTTCGTTTATTTTTAGTCATTTATTGCCTGAGTGAATGAAATAATCTAAATGGTCCCTCCATTGCCATTACCTGATAATCCAGCAGTAAACAGATGTATGTTATCTGTAATGCATACACATTACCCTTAGTAAAATCCATTCTTACATTTACAAATATGAGCTGCAGACAGCAAATTTAAGTGCTGATGGTAAGATGATGTTTTAATTTTGATGGTAAGGTCAGACAAAGTGTGAATGTGAAAAGAAAAGGAAACTGGGGGCCAATGATAGAAATGGATTTGCTTCCTGATAAGAGTTTAAAATGAGATATTTTACGAGAGTACTGAGAGAGAGGTAGAAAAGCAAAAGTGTTCTGTGTAGTAATGTAGTGTAATTGTATGACATGATGTAACAGAACTATGTAGATATGGCAGCAGCAAGCAGCAGTGTAGCATTTATTTACTGACCTCTGTTTATCAGCAAATGGGAGCGGTCAGAGGACCATTTAGATTTCTTGACAGATATGTTGTGATCATTGTGAAAAGGGAAAGAGGTGACTAATATGATAGACTTTGTTTAGAAATAACAGTATGTTAAGTTGCCAGATGATTAATATAGCAATAACCCACGCCTGGGTGTGGGTAATGCTAAATTTACCCACGGTTGGCGTGGTTTGGTCCCGAGGGAAACAAAGCCAACTGTGGGTAAATTTAGCATTACCCACACCCAGGCGTGGGTTATTGCTATTATACCATGACATTATTTAAGAAAAGAAACTATTACTTTTCTTAAATAATGGCATAGTATAATGCCTGTTTACTGCCCTTCCGCAGATGTCTGGCATCCGCGGTAGTTCTGATGTACTGCGCCTGCGCGTACATCAGAGCTGTGGGCAAGCAATGGAGAAAGCAAGATCTCCGTTGCTTTTTAGTGTTCGCTATGTTAAATGAGTTTAACATGGCGAGACAGTTTAAAATAAGCAACGGACATCTCCGTTGCTTATTTTAAAACTGTCTCGCTATGTTAAACTCATTTAACATAGCGAACATAAAAAGCAACAGAGATCTTGCTTTCTCTGTTGCTTTTAAACACTGTCGCTATGTTAAATGGGTTTAACATAGCGAGACAGCTTTAAAATAAGCAACGGAGATCTCCGTTGCTTATTTTAAAGCTGTCTCGCTATGTTAAACCCATTTAACATAGCGAGACAGTGTTTTAAAAAACCGAGTTATACTAATGGAAAAAAGTCCGGGCAACCGGACCTTTTTCCATTAGTATAACTCGATTTACAACAGGCACGCTGGCCAATCAGCGTGCACGTTTTGGGGGGGATCATGGTATAATATAGACATACTCCAAGTTCAATATTAAAGATTTTAATCCAAGCATTTGAAGCAACAAAAAGAACAGAAAAACATCAGTACAATAGGAACAGGAACATCCTGCCTTTATCACATCCACCAACTCTGTCTCCCTCTTTCTGCCTTCCTCTTTCTCCACCAAGTGGCACAAGACCAGAATACAACATATTCCCCCCTTACTTGAGAACAGCCACTACATTTACAATATGTAAATTAAACATCACTAACATTGTAATGAACACTGAATTACATCAACATATATATATTTATTGTAATAACAATTAATCTGCAAACATCTTGTTATTTGTCTGTTGCAATAAGCTACGTGCAGAAATGCATGAATTTGCAAGGCTAGGGTGTAACCACGGCTGACTGAAGCAGAACCGTTTGTGCCTGACATTTGTTATAGGTCATGTTAGCTTAAAGCAGGACCGTTTGTGTCTGACACCTGTTATGTGGGTAAAATGTGTGATGAAAGTTCATGTTTGCTAAGGCTTAACAGGAATTAAAAGTTGCTTAGCTGTGCACCACAAAGTTGACAGTTGACCTTGTTAAAGTTGATCAACATCCTGCATGTTGAGTGCAAAGCAGTGTATAAAAGCTGATCCTTAAAGTCTATCAGGTAGACATTCTTTTGCTTTGAATGCTATTGTCTCCTTGCACAAGTAAATAAAGGAATCTTGCTGAAGCACGAGAGACTCGCTTTTCATTTAACATTTTGGTCCTTCGGACCGGAAACCTCCACTCGGACGAGGATCAGACTTCGGGGAACCGCGAATTTTGGTGAGACCTCCGACCCATCTGTCGTACAAAAGAGGCCGGCTGCTCCCTGATCCCCGTCCGGGGGAAGGTTTTCGAACAACGGCGGGTCGCTCCTGCTTCAGGTAAAATCTAAGGGATTATCAATAGGGCGTAGGTCATTTTGAAATAAGACCCATAAATAAAAAACAAATTCTCCTTTAGGAGGGACTAGGACTTGTGCAAGTAAAAATAAGGAAGGATGGGTTGTAATTGTTCAAAAACTGAACCAGTTTTAAATGCAGATTCACAGTATATGCAGAAATTGAATATTAATAATGTCAAGTTTTAAAAAAAAATGGAAAGAAAGATATGACTTCAACTGTACATTGGAAAAGGACTCTTGTGTCAAATTACTTAAAGACATTAAAAACGGATGCAGGAACGAGAATTAAAAAACAAGAACAATTGGAGTTCCCGCAAGCTCAACGTTGGCTTGAAGAAGCCAACAAACGAGCAAACAAATTAAGACAAGAGCATAAACAACTACTGGAGAAAGTCCCTCCCCGAGGACCCATGCTGTTTTTAGATAAAGGGGACGACAGTGATATGTGCGTCTATCCAACACGACCATCGGCTCCACATATTTTAATTAGTGGCCAACAACAACAGACGCTCCCACGGGAGTCCCCTCCACAATACCAACCAGGGCCCCCGACCAATGCGGGACCTTCCACGGCCCCACTGAGTCTTCCCGCGGCCCCACGGATAATCTTGCAGCAGGTTACACAATCAATGCAACTAAGGTCCAGCCCGGTGGGACAAGGACAATGGGCTGTAAAAGAAGCAGACGTATCAGAGACATTGTCCCTGATACAAGTCTCTAACCCACTGGCAGGACAGGACGGACAACAGGCTACCCTGTTGGTATATAGACCGTGGGCCCACGAAGACGTAAAAAGGGCAACGGAGGGGATCCCACATCCAAAGATAAATTTTCGAAAGTTCTCTGAAGATTTGGTTGGTATGCGTCTTAGCTATAACTTGAATGGGGTCGAGGTTGAGCAAGTAGTTCGGTAGATTCTGGGCCCCGATTGGCACATATGTGGCAATTGAATGGCAAGGAATGCAGATGGCGCCCCTCTAGATCATGATTCAGTTGCCCTGAATACGAATGTCCAAGAACTATTACAACGTATCACTGACAAATGGTGCCCGAGAGCCGACTGGACAGTCATTAACCAATGTACCCAACTCAATGACGAAACGGTCGATAACTACATTTCACGCCTCACCGAAACTTTTAATAATCACTGTGGTATTCCAGTCCCCCAGGATCAAAAGGATGACAGCCCCTATGAACAACAGTTAAAAAACGCATTTTTGAAGGGTTGTAGGGCACCCATCAGTAGTTTCATTACAAAACATATGGTTGACCACCGAACAAGCCGAATCCAGCCCCTCTTTGAGTATGCACGGCATGCAGAACGCCACTTCAATTCAAATAAAAAGAAACAGCATGGGCAAGTATTTGTGAGTGAGGATGGCGGTCTCTTTTTGGTTCAGGCCCCACGAGGTTGAGAGCAGGGTCGAGGATGGGGAAGGACAGGAGACCGTGACACCCGCCAAAATGCGGATGGTCAGTCCGAAGATTGTGATGGAAGGGTCAAAAGAGGGGAGTGTTTTAAATGTGGTAAGCGAGGGCACTTCTCAGCCAACTGTGAAAGTAGGCGCCGGGGCCCTCAGCGGCAACCATCGCCTGAACCCAAGGCCGCGTCGGTATGACTATATGATGGTGCCGAAATGAAAGGAGAAAATGAAGGAAAAGATTGCTGCGACTGTGGGAGGGATGATGAGGGTTGGGAGGAAAACTCATGTGAGGAGGTCTGCCAATGCGGCAACACTGAGGGTATTGAGAATGAAGACAGGGAATGCGAAGATGTTGAAGAAACAGAGATCGAAGTTATTAACCTTGCTAGCCTGGCCACCACTGACGTCCTGAGTCTGGATCAAAGGCCCATGATAACATTCTTGGTGGAGGGGCGGGAGGTTGAATTCTTGTGTGATTCAGGAGCCTCTCGCACCTTACTCGGCCCAGCAGAATTGCCACCCAATTCTGCATCAGACGAATATGTCTATGTGAAAGCAGCAAATGGCAAATTGTACAATGAGCCCCTCTCCCGCCCCCTGCTGTTCACTGAACCAGTTACGGATAAAACACATAAGTGCCGAGCCATTATTTCAAAAGTCTGTCCTGTGAACCTTCTGGGCAGTGATCTAATGCACCTTTTTGATATAGCAGTGGTCCCCACTATCAAGGGGACCGAAGCCAAGAGACTGATGACTGAGTTGGTGGTTGAAGTGGCGGGAGAACTTTACTACTGGTATAGTCAGGTCTTAGTGACCACGGGTCCAGGAAGCATAGAAAAAGAATTGACTAACCTCGCATGCAGTAAGTTCAAGGAAAAACCACTGACAACACCACCCCAATTACACTGTACCATGTACTTTAGGAAAGTACCAGGCCTGGACAAGGAGTTTGAAAAAGCATTTTTCAAGCAGCAAGGTAACAAGATAACGATAAATGACATGTTCTGGGATTCAGAGGGTAATGCTGTGGCAACCTGTTCACTGCCAAAAGACATGCAGCGATTATACAGATCAAGCTACGATCCCCACGTTTCGATAACAAAGACAACCGGGGTAAAGTGGGTCAATCTAGGGAAAAAGGTAACCCTATGGAACACTATGTCAGAGAGCCAACTGAAAAACAAGGGGGTACAAATGCAATGGTTGAACTGGGTAACACAGGCAAAACCTGCCGTTCACCTCTGGGAGAAGGAGGGAGAGACAAATTGACAAATTCTTTTAAGTCAGGAAGAAGAGGAGGCTCTACAGAGCCTGCCCCCTTCACTGTGGTCACAAGGGAAAGGGGATGTGGGATTAATGAAGACTGCTGGCGCAGCCCAAATAATCCCGAAATCAGGCTTTAGGCCCCGAAAACATCAATACCCCTTAAGCAAAAATGCTGAGGAAGGTATTGCACCAGTCATCGAGCAGCTAAAGACTGCAGGGATCCTTGTAGAGTGCCCAGACTCACCCTGCAATACACCCCCTATTCCCAGTTAGAAAACAGGATGGCTCATGGAGAATGGTGCAGGATTTGCAAGCGGTGAATGCCGCGGTGGTCCCCCGAGCACCGGTCGTCCCTGACCCTCACACATTGCTCAACAACTTGCAGCCCGAAAGCGAGTTTTTCACTGTCATAGATATCAGCAATGCTTTCTTTTCCATTCCCCTGCACGAGAAGAGCCATTTTTGGTTTGCATTCACCTACCGAGGGAAAAGATACACCTACACCAGACTCCCGCAGGGTTATTGCGAGAGCCCAACGATTTTTTCCCAAGAAATGGCATCAAATTTGTCCCAATTTACACCTGCACACGGAAGCCAAATCCTATTGTATGTGGATGACATTCTCCTGGCGGCCCCAACTCGGGAACTCTGTCAAAAGGACACCTTGGACCTGCTGGCCTTTTTGGCGGAACAAGGACACAAGGTAAACAAGGACAAACTGCAGCTATGGCGACCACAGGTTAAATACCTGGGATACCTAATCTTGCAAAATGGGAGACAATTGGAAAGCACAAGGAAGGAGGCGATCCTTAAAGTCCCCATGCCCTCAAACAAGCAGGACATGATGTCCTTCCTTGGCATGGCCAATTTCTGCAGAAGTTGGATCCCAAACTATGCCCAGGAAGTAGGGCCACTGATCGCCCTCATTTACGATACCCCTATGGCAGCAAAAGATACGGTACAGTGGACGGATGAGGCCATACAAGCCTTTACCCGAACTAAGCAACTTATCGCCGGATCCTCGGTGCTGGGATTCCCCAACTACTTAAAACCGTTTATTCAAATGGTTGACTGTAAGGGGGATATATGACATCGGTCCTAACGCAAGAACATGGAAACAAACAAAGGCCCATTGCCTTTTATTCCTCAAGACTGGACCCGGTGGCAAGAGCTCTTCCCCATTGTGTCCAGGCAGTCATAGCAGAGGCCATGGCAGTCCAGTCCTCAGCGACGATAGTTTTGTTTCACCCCCTAACACTGCAGGTCCCACACTTAGTGGCGACCATACTATTACAAGACAAAATAACCTTCCTGTCCCCTAGTAGACACTTGTCGTGTATGACTGTTTTGCTGTCCCAACCACACATGACAATAGAAAGGAGTACCGTCTTGAACCCAGCAACATTAATGCCCACCCCAGAGAATGGAACCCCACATGTCTGCCTGGAAAGTATACATGATACAGTACTCCCACGCCCAGACCTAACAGATGTCCCTATTCCTAATGCTGAGTTAGTACTCTTCGTGGATGGCTCAGCCAAAAAGAATGAGGCTGGGAAGACTCAGGTAGGGTACGCAGTGACTACGGAGACCACCATTCTGGAGGCAAAAGTTTCCCCGACACCTATTCTGCACAAGCAGCAGAATTCATTGCCCTGACCCAAGCGTGCTTCCTTGGTGCACAAAAAAGGGTAACGATTTATACTGACAGCCAGTATGCTTTCTCCACAGTACACGTTTTTGCCCAACAGTGGAAAAATGGGGGAATGGTCACTGTGGCAGGTAAACCAATAACCCATAAAGACCTGATATTGGAACTCTTAGAGGCAATGCAACTGCCAGCCCGGGTGGCAATATGCAAATGCGCAGCCCACACCAGCAAAAGGGACCCTATCTCCCTAGGAAATGCACTGGCAGATGCCGCAGCAAAGGAGGCAGCCCAGGAGCAGTTCCTCGTGGCAGAAGAGGACCTACAACCAGGACAGGCCCTGGACCTAGACACTCTCAAACTCATGCAGGATCTGGTGACAAAAAAAGAAAAGATGAAATGGGTCATTTACCAAATTTCGGAACAAAGTGGCAATTATAGGACAAAGGACGGAAAACTGGTGCTACCCACTAACCTCTTCCGATATGCTGTGTTAATCAGCCATGGTCCTGCCCATACGGTCCCGACTGCAATGGTCCAACAAATCTCAAGACTTTTCTGGTGTAAAGGTTTCTCCACCTACGCAAGACAATTCTGCCTTTCCTGCCTGGTCTGTGCACGGTACCATGGACAGGGAGGAATACGAAAGACGGTGCAACATTTCCCGACTCCACCCTACCCATTCCATACCATATGTATGGACTTCATTGAACTAATACCAGCAGAGGGTAAACAATTCTGTTTGGTCATCATTGATGCCTTTTCTAAATGGGTAGAGGCATTCCCAGTAAAACATCCTGATGCACAGACGGTGGCTAAGCTCTTAGTGAAAGAAATCATCCCTAGGTTCGGGATACCCAAAAGAATCTATAGCGACAATGGTACACACTTTGTAAACCAGGTTATTCATAGATTAGGGCAAGTCTTTCAAATTGAGCTAAAGACCCACTGCGCCTATCATCCCCAATCAGTGGGGTTAGTAGAACGCCATAATGGTACACTAAAAAGCAAATTACGAAAACTTATGGCAGAAACACATAGCTCTTGGATCTCGTGCCTACCCCTAGCGGTCCTAGCTATGAGAACTCTTCCATCATACCAGGGTCTTATGAAATCTTATACGGTCGACCATACTACATTCCACAGTGGCAAGGACTGCTGCCTGCGGAACGTGAGGGGGAACAGGGGCTTGCAGAATATATGAGGGATTTACTAACATCAAAGTTTTTCTTACCTCAACACTCTCTTTCAGATTCACAAAAACAGAGGCTGTCTCAGTCGTGGCCCCTGGTGATTGGGTGTGGATAAAAATCATAAAACGCAAAAACTGGGCATCACCCAAGTGGGAGGGACCATACCAGGTACTTATCTCCACTCCGGCAGTGAGAATAGCAGAGAGAGCCTCGTGGATCCATCCGACACACTGCAAGATTGTCAAAACTCTCCAGATAGACAAGGGTCTTGACTCGACATCGAACCTCCCACCAGCTGAAACTTAGCTGCAAAAGGACATAATGACAAAACCTTGGGTAACAGCCATTCTCAGCATAATCCTCATGGAAATAACGGGGAGTACGGCCCTGCAGTCTTGCAAACCCAAGCGGGTGTACACACCAAATTTTATTTCAGCGTTTGTGATGCCCTGGACTGTTCATGTTGGTACACCGGAAATAAAAAAAAAACATGCAGTAAAATATTTGTGTGAGAGAAACACCCTTTGTGCATCCTGGGAAAGCGTATGGTGGACTTCAGACCCCAATGGCTGGGAAACAAGCTCAGCACGAGTCCCAGAAAAAGACAAGGATCGACAAGCAAGAATAAAAATCTTCGCCCACCGACCTGGTGAATACCTCACAGTCACCATCCTAGACCCCAGAGAATGTGACTCTGGAATATACGGACTGATAATCTCAATCCGTGCAGACTCAGACCCATTAGGGACAATCCAAATCCAGGTCCTCAGCTCTGCTGGTTCGACCTCGCCACCAATGACAGAAGAGGAGCAGTTAATGGTAGAAACAGGGTTTGCACAAAAGAACACTTGGATGCAATGGGTAAGGTTTAGCACCAAAGAAGCCCAACAACAAGATTGTGTCACCTGCGCTGAGGGCAGGCAGGAACTGGCCACTACTCCCGGAGGAAGCAAACTTCACATGCCTCCTGAATCTGTTTCATAATCGAACACACAAAGATTGTAAAAATGAAACCCAGCGATTCCCGCTAACAGAACTATCGGCAAAACCACCTGCGGCGCTCGACTATCCCGGTGCCTACACTTGCTTTCTCAGAAATGGCACCGGAAAGGACTATGGTGAGCTCACCTCAGCCTACTGTAACAAGACAATTAATGGAAACAACAATGACTTACTAAAGGGCCAGACACATAGCCTAGCCGATGTCTGGTGGCTTTGTGGAGACAACAAACTGAGGTCCCAACTGATCGAGCATTGGAAGGGAACCTGTGCTCTGGTCAAATTAATTCTACCATTTTACATCCTACCTGTGGCAGCAAACGAACTACCCGCCAGGGCCCATAGGGCAGCCCAGCAGAATACAAGGGAAAAGAGACATGCCCCGAAGCAAACTTTCAATGACGGGGTATACATCGATAGCACTGGAGTCCTGAGAGGAGCCCCCGATGAGTACAAAGCCATAAATCAGATAGCAGCAGGGTTTGCCTCCATTTTTATATGGGTGCAGCCAAACAAAAATGTGGATTGGATCAACTACATATATTACAACCAACAATGTTTTGTGAACTACACAAAGGATGCCCTAAAGGGCGTTGCTGAGCAACTATAAGCAACCTCCTTAGTAGCTTGGCAGAATCGCCTTGCCCTGGACATGTTACTAGCGAAAGAAGGAGGAGTGTGCAAAATGTTCGGGACCTTTTGCTGCACCTACATTCCAAACAACATGGCACCGGATGGCAGCATCACCCGAGCTTCACAAGGACTTGACATGTTGTCCAAAGAACTGGCAGAAAACTCAGGCGTAAGTAACCCCTTCAGTGATTTTATGCAGACTTGTTTCGGGAAATGGAGTCACCTTGTTGGAAACCTGTTGATTTCTATCGGGGTTGCAGTGGCTGTCCTAATAACGTGTGGCTGCTGTTGCATCCCTTGTATACGTGGACTGTTACAGCGACTGATAGACATGGCAGTGTCTAAAATGATGTATCAGCAGCTTGACACCAAAAGAAGAGGAAGATCGCTATGTGGACTATACAGAACTTCCTGAAATTTAAGTAAAAATGTCTATCCTATTGCTTTTGATATTAGAGTTACAGATTTGCAAATACTTGATGTTTTAACAAAAAAGGTCATCACAAATCAATGCTTGGACCACGTGCAGGAAGGTGTGATAGCAATTAAGGGACTAAAGCTTCCTGATGGTTGCTTATATCAGCCATAGCCCGACTCCTACCCAAACTGCGGCACCCTCTGCTGAAGTAACCACTGCCGAATGACAGCTACCGACAGGGTAACAAATCCCTACCGAATGGTAAAACTGGGCAGACAATTAGGCTACCGAAGGGTTCCCAAATCCCCACCTGCAAATCTGTCTATGACAAATTAAGCAGAGAGAGAGCAAGTGGTCGGTATGGGTGAGACGTGGACTGTAGCCTATACTAGTGGGGAGGGGGAATAAAACCAGTACCTACACGTGGCCTAAGGAGAACACCCTTTAAGTGACCTTTTGCTCTTGTCTCAAACTAAGTGACTTACTTAACTGTAAATCCAATGAAAATGGTTAACAATTTAAGGACCAAACTGATCAAGAAGAATATAAAAAAATAGACTTTTAATTTTCTTAACAATGACGTAATATATGTAAAGAAAAACAAGATGGGTTTTTACCGTATGTTACCAAAATATAAAAAGACAAAAGTGTTTTTAGAGGGGAAATGTAATAACAGTTAATCTGCAAACATCTTGTTATTTGTCTGTTGCAATAAGCTACGTGCAGAAATGCATGAATTTGCAAGGCTATGGTGTAACCACGGCTGACTGAAGCAGAACCGTTTGTGCCTGACATTTGTTATAGGTCATGTTAGCTTAAAGCAGGACCGTTTGTGTCTGACACCTGTTATGTGGGTAAAATGTGTGATGAAAGTTCATGTTTGCCAAGGCTTAACAGGAATTAAAAGTTGCTTAGCTGTGCACCACAAAGTTGACAGTTGACCTTGTTAAAGTTGATCAACATCCTGCGTGTTGAGTGCAAAGCAGTGTATAAAAGCTTATCCTTAAAGTCTAACGGGTAGACATTCTTTTGCTTTGAATGCTATTGTCTCTTTGCACAAGTAAATAAAGGAATCTTGCTGAAGCACGAGAGACTCGCATTTTATTTTAACATTTATGTAACGTAGTCCTCGAGATCAGTCACACTACACCTTGCACTAAAACACCTGGAAGGGAGGAACAACTATTTAAGGCCGCTTATCGACTTCAGTTCTGCGTTCAGCACTGTGATCCCAATGCAACTGGTAGATAAGCTCATGAAACTTGAGATAAACAAGCACCTGTATAACTGGGCTCTTGTCTTTCTGATTAATAGACCCCAATGGACATGTGCTGGAAACAATGCATAATCCTGAATACTGGTGTTCCCCAAGGTCGTGTGCTCAGCCCCTTGCTCTTCACCATTCTCACCCATGACTGTACTGAAAAACATAACTCAGACCATATTCTAAAATTTGCTGATGATACCACAGTTGCTGGTCTTATTAGCTGTGGGGATGAACATAACTACAGGGATTAGGTGGACACTTTGATTGCCTGGTGTGACAGGAACAATCTGGACCTGAATATTAATAAGACCAAATAAATGATTATGGACTTCAGGAGAAAGACAACAGTTCACCAACCACTCACTATCAAAGGGGAGGTAGTAGAGAAAGTCAAAACAACCAAGCTGCTGGGCCTTCACATCTCAGATGATCTCTCCTGAACTGTTAATTCCAACCAGATAGTCTAGAAGACTCAACAGAAGCTTCACCTACTGAAAAAGCTCAAAAAGGCCAGGCTCCCACTGTCTGCTCTTACCACTTTTTACAGGGGAGCTATTGAGAGCATCCTCACTAGCAGCTTTATAGCATAGTATGGCAACTCTACAATTGCTGAGAAGAAGAAATTACAGATGGTAGTAAGGGTGGCTAAGAAAATCTTGGGCACAAACCTCCCTTCTATTCAGGAGCTTTCCTTTACAAGAGCAAGAAAGAGAACCTACACAATACTAGCTGATTTGACCCATCTGGCCCACAATTGGTTCTCACAACTTGTGTCTGAAGGAGGTACATCAGCTTCTGCTGTAGGACTACCAGATTCAGGAACAGTTTGTATCCTACAGCTGTGAGGCTTATTAACTCAGACACCAACCATAATACCTAGTACATTGAAGCCTCTTTCTTTTATTTAATCCTGCTGCTCTGAGCAGTTACCGCCAGTATTACGCTTACACAATATGATGGCTGTACTAAGTCACATCTAAGTTTAACAAGTGCAATACAGTAATTAAACAGCTGCTATTCCCTAGTCTCTATTTATTCTTAACAGTGAAGGGGTTTGATGGTGGGTATTTATTTTTTTATTTATTTATCATTGGATAATGGGTATTGAGTGTGTTTATGTAATGTGAACTACCTCTTACAAGTCATACATGTTATTTTCTTTCATGTTGTTCTCTGATACCGCTGTAAATTTCTCTTGTGAGCAGACATTTGTAATTTTGTTTAGGCTGCACTTTGGTCCTAAATGACAAAGTTTCTTTGCATCATTGAATCTCCTTCTCACACGAGCTGGAAGAATGTGAGGAGATTCAGGCATTGGTGTCACTGTAGATTGAAGCGGGAATTCCACTGGAACATCACTTGAAGCATTACTTGTCTCAGGTGCATTTGACTTAGATAAAAGGGAAGAATGCCATTTTTTCCATCTGCCAACAAGAAAGTAAATGGACCAATTTCCTTTTGAATTTCCACAGGTTGTGAAAATCTTGGATGCGCTTTTGGAACATGTAGTGGATTCTAAATATGTACCTTGTCCCCTTTTTGAAAATGAGGAAGCCATGTTCCGTGTCTAGTATCTGAATACTTTTTCATTTCCTCTTGAAGAGAAGAGACCCTTTTACCAATAGTATCAGCATTAACCGTGCAGGAAACAGGAGGAGGAAGAACATTGAGGCGTGTTCGTCTTTTCCGGCCAAGAAGCAATTCAGAAGGTGAAACTCCTGTAATAGCATGTTGTGTTGCACAATATACCTGAAGACATTCTGAGACAACCGGTTTCACCTGTAAGATAGCAGATTGTATGCAACCTTTGAGAACACAATGAAATCTTTTAATGGCAACATTTGCAGCTGGGTGGTATACTGAAGTATGTATGTGTTTTATATCTCTTTCTGCGAAAAATGCTGCAAAATCTGCAGAGGTAAATTGACATCCATTATCTGATACAATGGTATGCGGATGTCCAAATTGGCTGAAAACTGAAGTGAGGAAGTCTATAACATTTTGAGTAGTGACAGAGGCAATGAAGGCAATGTATGGCCACTTGCTGTAATAATGAATGAGGATTATGGCATAACGACAATTCCAGATAGCCATTGCAAATGGATCCACTACATCTATGGCCAGTTTTTGCCAAGGTTCGGATGGAAATGGAACAGGTTGTAAAGGTGCCGATGAAGGATTGGCAGTCTTGTCAAAAGATTGACAGAGCTGACAATTTTTAACTTAAGCTGTAACCATGTCATCCATACCTGGCAGTATAGCTCATGCAGCCACTGTTTGGTTCTCACTATGCCTTGGTGGCCTTCATGTGCAAGTGTCACTAAAATGTGGCGCAGAGAAACTGGAGTAATGAGATGAGTGCTATGGAACACAAACTCATCTTGTGCACTGAGTTCATCTCATAATGGGAAATATGGACACATGTTTGTGTCCACTACATTAAGAGAAGACGACCAACCATTGGTAAGCTGGGTTCACATAGCGGGCAACTCACTGCAGGAGGCAGAAGCAGAGGCAAATTCACCAGGTAACAGGGCAGTTAAAGCAGCAGACAACATCGCCACAAACACAGGTTCAGAAATGCCTTCAGCAGTAGCAGGCAAGGGCAAGTGAGAGACAATCAGCAGTGCAATTCTTTGCCCCAGGACAGTGAGCAACAGTATAGTTGAAAGACAGCAGTCACTCTGCCTAATGTGCAATCCGCATGCCTGCCCGAACAGACCCTTTTGAAGACAGTAGCATGGTCAACGCTTGGTGATCAGTACAGAGAGTAAATTTATGGCCCCACAAGTAAGTTCTTCATTTTTCAACAGCCCACACACATCCAAGAGCCTCTTTTTCAATTGTAGAATATTTTCTTTCAACAGCAGTAAGAGTCTTAGATGCAAAGACAACAGTCCAGTTCTGTTTGGTCAGGGTCAACTTGATCAAGGAAAGCTCCAATCCCATAATCAGATGCAATTAGAAGCTACAGTAGGCAAATTAGGGTCAAATAAAGCCAAGGCTGGACTGTCAGTCAGCCACTGTTTCACTGACGTAAAACTTCGTTGAGCTTCCTTAGACCAGAAAATGACATATCTTGGTGGAGGCAGGCAAGTGGGGAGGGTTCTACCATGGTGGCAAAGTGTGGAATAAACTTATTGTACCAAGATGCAAGTCCAAGGAAGGAATGTAACTTGGAAACATCTGTGGGAACTAGGACAAGGCGAAGAGTCTGAAGATGGTCCTGATCAGGCTGTATCCCTTGTGCTGTAACAGTATGGCCCAGAAAATGCAAACTGGTCTGATTGAAATAACATTTTGATTAATTTATCTGTAATTCTGCATCTTTTATACATTTAAGAACTGCTTGAAGTGTCCAATCATGGTTAGCCTGTGTACTTCCCCACAAAATTATATCATCTAAGTAATTCGCAACATTTGGCAACCCCTGCAAAATTGTAGCGAACATCTTTTTCACAAGTAGATGGAGCACATGTTAACCCTTATGGAACCTGGCAAAAACTGGAAAAGCCATCATGAGTAATAAAGGCAAGTCAAGTCATGGTTATCTTCATGAACCAAAAGCTGAAAGTATGCATTTTCTAAATCATTGGTAGAGAACAATGCTGCTCCTTTCAGCAAGGATAGCATTTCATCAGTGTGAGGAAGAGGAAAACTGTCCATAATGATAGCTTTATTAGGTTCTCTCAAATCAACCCGTAGGCGAATACCACCAGCCCTCTTTTGAACCAGCACAATGGGCGAGACCCAGGGCGAAGCATCAATTCTTTTAATAATCCCTTCTTGAAGAAGACGACTGAGCTCTGCATTTATATCCTGCTGAACTGACAGAGGTAAGCGATGTAATTTTTGTCGTACTAGAGTAACACAGTCTAATACTTCAACTTTGTGCATGAAGCCTTTTGCACAACCCAGGGTCAGATGAGATAATGGAGCTGTAGAAAGATGCATGACAGGAACCAAGTTTGTGATAGCACATGGTAAGAGAGTACAGGCATTAAAGCACAAATGTAGACCCTTTATTAAATCCATACCCAGCAAAGCAGTTCCAGACTCCACAATGAAGGCAGATGTAGAGTATGTAACATCGTCTTTGGACACAGTAACTGGTAAGCAGCCAAGTACAGGAAGTGGAGCACGGGAATAAGTCACTAAGTTAACTGAAGGTGGCAATAAAGATTCCCCTTGAAAGTGTGCATCATTTAGACAAAATGGATACTGATGAGCCAGAATCTACAAGTAGATCCACAAGTGCCATAGCAATTGAAGTTTGCATCGTGACACTACAACGGATTCTGTCAGATGATGAATGGTCACTTAAGTAAAGGATCTGAAGCTCAGGTAATGCAACTTCCTGCACAGAGCATGTTTGCAAAGAACAGCAAACACGTGCAAAATGACCATTATTTCGGCAGTTGCTACATTTAACAGAAGCAGCAAGACAGTGTTTATCATTAGCAAGATGCTTATTAGATCCACAATGATCAGCACGAAAAGAGGCTGCAGAAAGGCTTAGCAGCTGTAGGCTGTGAGTCAAGCGGGGGCTTGGAAAAAGTCCTGAGGCAGTGGCGACCAGCAGCAGACACGGGTTGAGTATGTAAAATCTGTACCGGGAGTGGTGTATCAACCAAAATAAAATTTGCCTGCTCACCTGCAGCTTCAATTTGCATAGCAATAGTAATAGCTTTATCAAAAGTCAAGTCAGGTTCTAAAAGTAATCGTTCACATATACAATGACTAGACATATGGTCCACCAACTGATCACGTAACATTTTTGTTCAGTTTAGAATGAAACTCACATTTAACTGCTAAGTGTCATAATGTGGCCACATACTGAGGAATAGTTTCATGCTGCTCAGCAACAACATTTCTCCGTGGAGCAAAATGAGCTCGTAAAGCCCTAATGACGTCCTCTACTGACGCACCTTATTTCAGAAGCATGTAAAACAGTCTCCAACCTTCTGTTCCCAGACAATAAAGGAATGTCTTTTTTCGTGCTTCCAGACATTCATCTCCTGATACACCAACAAACCAGCATGTAGTTATTAAACATTTTCAGCCACATATCAAACAATATAGCAAGTTCACCCGGGCATGGCAAAAATAGTGGAGGAAAAGGAGTAGCAGCAACAGTCATTGTAAACAAGCAAAAACAAGTAAGTATCTCTTCGACAAATTAAGTTGCCAGATGATTAATCTAGACAGACTGCAAGTTCAGTATTAAAGATTTTAATCCAGTCATTCAAAGCAACAACTGGAACAGAAAAACATCAGTACAACAGGAACATCCCATCTTCATCACATCCACAAACTTTGTCTCCCTCTATCTCCACGTAGTGGCACAAGACCAGAACTCAACACAGTAGTTTAGAAATATTAGTACAACAAGCCACGAAAACAGTAGGTAGAAGATGTTTGATAAGGAGTTGTACACTTTGTAAACTTCTGTAGCAAGACTGGACTGGCAGCAGGACCAAATGGGTTAGAGACAGAATTGGCTGCATTAAGTTAGGAAGTGATTTTAACATGGAGTCATGAAGATAACCAGGAAAATGAGATACTGAAGTCAGGTTGAAGTTCTGAATATTTGAATTAGTGAGTGGGAGTAGCAGATGATGCTGTTTTAATTAAGCATGCTAGTTCAAGATTGCCTGTGGTCATGTGTTTATATGTGTGGTACACATATTGTAGTGATTAGAATGTTTCGCTTTTTTGTGTAGTTTGAGATAACTGTGTATTTGAAGAGGACTGAGACATTTTTGTTTTTTTTTCTTGAATCATCACTCTTTCTCCAAGTTGGGGCAACCTCAGAATGAGGACATATTAACAAATGGGGTTTTTGAGACAAGGCTTTTCATGATGTGAGGAGCTGATGCCAGGAGGATGTGGGCATAACTAACCAAGCTGGTGATGGCAGCCCCTGTTGGTACATGTGAAGGACCACACAAAGACCACATATGTAGACTAGGAGTTATAAGTGGCTATCGAGGTGATACAAGTGCCCATGTCACTACAGGGGACAGGAGTTACACCGTAAAAATAGAAAAAAACTCTTCTTGCCAGGATTCCACTGGGAGTGCAAAGCAATCTCATGGCTGCCTGAATAACATCCCCTCAGATAGTTTCTCTGATCAAGGGGAAGCTTGATGGGAGGCAGGAATGGGGGCAAAAAAAATCATTAAAATGTATTATTTGCATGCTTTAATAAATCTGTAAAGCAGTCTATCAGGTCCATGTCTGTTATATTTTAGGACCTTGCCAGTATTTTTTAGTAGTTTCTCAGAAATGGAAAAAGTTAAGCAAGGTTAGTTAATAATAAAGTGAATAAAAAGGAGGGGATCATTTCAGCATTAATAATTTGATCAAGAAGTTAAAGTAATTCCTTAAAGTAGACCCCAAGAGTGGAATCATCTAAGCAAATAGGAACATGGACAGTGAAAAAGGTATTATTCTCTCTCTCACTCACTCAGCTGGACACTAATACTTCTCAAAACTAAACAGCGGCTTAGCAGCATTCATGTGCTTCTTTTATGTGTATGTTTGCATGACATACTCAAGTATGTTTTTTTATTTCCAGTAAGCATTCCATGATGATTTAGTTGGGTTCAGTACCAGAAATCCATGTAGCATCCAAAAGATGATAAAGAGACAAGGAACTCCCTAACAGAAAAAATATACACACACATATGCATACATACATGAATATGCACAAACACACGTCTAGGGACAGTTAAGCACTGGTTGAGAAAAGGTTTTTGTAATGGTTTACTTAATTAATGAATAAATGAATGAATGCATGGGAAGCAAGGAGGTATAGTAGTTCCTGTCACTGCCTCACAGACACTGCTTGTCCTTTATCTTCAGCCATGGTACAGTTTGTGTGGAGTTTTTTTTTATTTATTTAACATTTGTTGACCGAGAAATTCTGACTAGGACAGAGCCTATTTTCAGCAGAGGCCTAGGAAGAAACACTCCAGATGCATGTCTTTGGAAGTGATCTACAGAGGTATTTTTCAAGGATGCCAGTTATACATCCTGGAAGTATTGTTTTCTCAAATTCGTAAAAGGCAGATACATCCTACAACCTCTGAACAAGCAATCTGGAGTAGACTCTTTAATGATGTCTTCAATTTAGCAGGGTCACCGTGTCTTGCAACTTTGTCATGTGACTAGTAGTTTAAGGCTCTGGACATTGTGTAAGACTGTATTTTCCTTTGTCAGTTTGGAGCTTAAATCCTTCAAATTTTGACTGTCCAGTTTACAGTTATTCCTGCTAAATCATGCACTTCAGAAGATTTCCACTTTCTCTTGAGTATGGGTTCAAGGAGAAACTGGTTAAGATGTTTTTAATTTCCACATGGCTTGCTACAACTATGAATTTGCTGATGTTGTTGGTGGGGCATCAGGCTGCTATATTTGCATGTATAGGATGACATAGCTCAAAATTTCCACCATGAATCCTGTTAAGTGTGGAAAGTCCTTTTCAGCCAGCCATGTCAGGATCTACTGGTTGACAACTTCAAGAAGAGAAGCTGACCATCAGCACATCTGAGAGCTGCCTCTACATCCCCATCTTCTCTCAAGCCAGACTTACCTCAAGAGAAGTGAAATCTCTGACACTGACCACAGTCTAAGGAGGGCTTTCAAATGTCAGATAGTATCACTTACATATCCATTTCAACCAAGTCTTTCGAGAGGGTGACTCTGTTGCTTACTTACTTGGCAGCTGCAGTTCTGACAACTGGCTGTGGCTGTTCATGGGGGGAGACATATCTCTGAATTTGTCCTGGCTTGTATAGCTACCACAGTAGAGCAGTGAGTTCTCATTTTGGTTAAAATTTTGAACTCATAGACTCCACCCCATGGAGGGCTTCACAGAAAGATTGAGACACCTCAGTAGAGTTGTTGAGACAGTCCAAGACTGTACTTCTCGAAGTGACCATAGAAACTGTTGAACATTTTAAATGAGATCAGTTTCTTCTTCTGCCTTTTCTTAGTTCTGAATTGAATAGATGTTCATCCTGTCCTGGACTTCAGCAACTTCAGTGACTGCATCCACTGTGCCAGATACCAAATGGTAATTTTACAAAGGATCTTCCTCCTGGTCCCCAAGGCACCTGAGTGGATTTTCTTGGCATGACTGACGCTTCCTGCAAATATTTGTCTGGTGTTCACATAGGAAGCTGATTCACTTCACTGTGAATGGGCACCACTTCCAGCACAAAGGGCTACGATGTGGTCTTTCTTCTGTGCCCAGAATGTTTACAAAGATACTATATTTTGGGGCAAAGACTTTGCAGGAGGATGAATTTTGTGCTTCCCTGTTTGAAGGAATGGCTTCTGATGGTCCCTTTGGATTTTCTGGTAGCATTCCTGAAGTATGATTCTGCTGGATTCATTTTCTTAGGACCTTAAAAAAACTAGAAGAAATCCTCTCTGATCCCATCTTTGCGAATTGCCTTAATCACTTGAAGAGGATTGCGCTCTTCATTTTTCATTATTATTGCCTATTGAGAGGGCCTTGAGATTCTTTCTTTACCAGCCTAGATGAGGATACAGAAGAGAATCTAGTTTCAGATCTGTCCTGCTTCTTCTGGGCTTGTTGGCAACCACAGTCATCACAATACCTTTTGAACATGTAAGGCTGCAGGTGTTATAAAAATAGGTGTTAGGGGGGATGCAGAGTCACTATATGCTCATGAATAATCTCTTGGTGTCAGACTTTCATCACTGGATTCTGGAGTGATGAACATGTTCTTCTCCGATGGCAGATAAATTCCTGCTCATCTTTCTAGGGTCTTTCCGATTCCACATGTAATCACAAAATTTAGAAATGAAATGCCAAAACTTATCCTTACCCACCCATTAGTGGCAGAAAATGGTTTAATTTCAGATTTGTGGTACTTACCATTAAAGAAAGCTTTCTTAGTACAATACTAGGAAGTCCCTGTCAGTTATCGTAACAGCTGGCTCCATCTCAGGCCATGTCTCTTGGTTTAGATCCCTTCAGCCTGCCACACCTTCTAGCTAGGGTGTCACAATGATTGAAGGCATTAGGAACCCACCCACCTACTGCATGGACTTTGGCAATTGAAAGAGGTTCTCCATATGAGTGGAGAATTATCCTTTGCCATCCATGTCATTCAGTATACAGGTGCTTCTGACTCATTTCAAATGTCTGTATAATTTGGTTCCCATCATTCTATGGTTAGGGTGCATGTTCTGTCTGTTTCTGTATATTATGCCTTTGTGCAGAGCCGGATTGTGTCCCAGTATTGGCTAGTCAGGCTTTTTTTCCCCTAAGTATTTATCCTTACCGCTTGTGAAGAACCTCATTCTCCGTTGGACTTTAATTTCATAGTCAACAAGATTACCTGTCCACCATCTGGACCCATGGGTATCTCAGCTTTCTTAGTGACCATTATCTGTGTAAACAGGATCTCTGGCTTTTATATTGTCTAAGGGGAGCCATATTTGATTTTTGATAAGGACTGTGTATTTTTAAGACTTATTCACATTTTCTTCTAAAAGTCATATCAGAATTTTTCTTAAACAAGTCCATTTATCAACTTGATGTTCTTCGTGTTTCACTGTTGCAGTCATTACACTTGAGTTATCCTGCTGGTAGGCTGCCCTCAGTCTGCCTGAATTCCAAAGTCTAGGTCCAACGTCGGTTGCTGTTGCCTCTTCCCTAACATCAGTGCGCCAGAGGTATAAAAGATGCAGCCAACGCCATTTTCTTTAGTCTTTCTTGCCATGCGGTGCCCGAAGCATAAGCAGTTCGCAAGTGCTGGTCGGCTGACTCCTGAGATTTTCGTGTTTGAGTTTCAGATCCGAAGTCTTCATTAAAAGCTAAGTACCCCGTTAGGGAAACTTTTTTTCTTGCTCCAGTCTTACCCATGACTCCTTACCTCCAGCTCCTGTTAAGCCAAATAGGTACTACAGGGTCCCTGACTCTCATAAATTCCTTTTCAAAAACCTGGCAGCTGACCCAGAAACTCTCTCTCAGGGTCCCAAAGGGGTCAAGGCTTCCACTGCAAAAAACCCTACCCCCTCTGACAGGGATTCTAGGGCATTGGACAGATGGGGAAAAAAGATTTACACTTCTGCTACCTTGGCTATAAGGGCTTTAAATTGTCAGTTCCATATGCTCAAATATCAGCAGTATATTATGTCACTGCTTAAACAGAAAATGTTGATAAATTCTGAATGTGCAGAAAACAAAGAAATGCAGGATTTATTGCATGCAGCTGAACAAGTTGGAAAGCATACTTTGCAATGTGGTTTTGATTCTTTGGAGGCCTCCTGCAGGGCTGCTGTTATGGGTTCTGTCATTAGGAGGCATGCTTGATTAAAGGAACAAAATCTGCCTGATCATGTCAAAGCAAAATTATTAGATGCTCCATTACAGCATGATACCTTGTTTGGTGTTAAAGCAGAAGAGGTGTTAAAGAAAATGGAGGACAAAGATAAATCTATGCAAACGGTTAAAGATTTCTTACAGGTACAGCCTTCAAGATTTAGCAGACACTGGCCTACAAAGAATTGGTCCTTTCCAGTGTCAGACAGACCACAAAGGGGCAGATACAGACGCCCAAGAGGCAGATCCCAGCCCCAAGGTTCCTACAGGTCTAAACAATGGGGTGCTTCTACCTCCAAAAGTGGAGAAGACAAATCACAACCATACAGGAAACAGTACCAATGACTTCCCCCTGCCTGCACCAAGCACTTAACTTCTGGCAGCACCTTTAGGGGGAAAACTAGCAGTTTTTTCACAAAATTGGCACATAATAACCCAGGACAAATGGGTACCAGACATAGTGTCACAAGGCTACAAGTTTCGCTTCCATACTCTGCCGAGGACAAACGGTTGGCCAGACCTGCCAAAACATCAATGGGCAGAGGCACAAAAGCAAGTCTCATCCCTCATGGACATGAGGGCCATTCATCAAGTACCAGAGCAAGAGCAGGGACGAGGATTTTATTCAAGACTATTCTTGGTACCAAGAAAGGACAAGATCTAGAGACCAATACTGGACCTATCTATCCTAAACACATTTCTGGATATACTAAAATTCAAAATGTTGACTCTACAGCAACTTCTGCCCATGCTGGGCAAGAAGGCTTGGCTTGTGACCTTAGACCTAAAAGAGGCATAGCTGCATGTCCCAATCAGACAAACATGCAGAAGATACCTCAGATTCAAAGCTGGTTCAATGCACTACCAATTCTCTGCACTGCCCTTTGGCTTATCTACTGCGCCCAGGGTCTTCACAAAGTACCTGGCACCAGTAATTGCATTCTGCAGACAGAGGAATACAAATATATCCTTACTTGGATGACTGCCTCATTCAAGCAGAGAACAAGGAAATTCTACTACAGCATCTGGCGTTTGTAAAGAGATTTCTAACAGGCCTAGGGTACACAGTCAACGAAAAGAAATCAAAACTAGTACCCTCTCAAGAGATAATATTCCTGGGTGCAAGCTTAAATGCAACTGCCCAGATGGCTTATCTCACGCCAGACAAACAAAGGCAACTGACTACCTATTTCAACCTGTTGGCAACAAAGGCCCAGTTATCTGCAAGAAAAATTCTGCAGGCTTTGGGCTTCATGGCATCCTGCATTCTACTAATTCCATATGCGAGACTGCATATGAGGAAATTTCAATGATACCTAAAAAGTGTTTGGACTCAACATTGCCACAGCCTGGAAACAATAATTACTCTCATTCCCTGTCTGCAACAGGAGTTTCGATGGTGGTCGAAGGCTTGTCACCAGAACAAGGGACAGCCATTCACCTTACCCCCAGCTAGGCAGACATTAACAACGGATGCATCAGATTATGCCTGGGGGGGCCCACATGGCAGGAAGATGTATTCAAGGCACATGGTCCACAAACCAAATGCATCTACATATCAATCAAAAAGAGATGCTAGCTGGTCAGAATGCCCTGACAGCCTTCAAGGACCTACTTCATCCGGGACAACTACTGATAAAGACAGAAAACACCATGGTCTTGTGGTATATAAACAAGCAGGGAGGCACTCATTCTTACCCCCTTTGCAGACTAGCCATGACTTTGTGGGACACAGCATTGACTTCCCAAGTACATCTGCAGGCACAATTCCTGCCAGGAAAGATAAATACTCTGGCAGGCGAACTAAGCAGAAACCTCATGGATCCCCATGAGTGGAAATTGGATCCACAAGTCTTCAACATGATGATAAGGAAATGGGGATGCCCGGATATAGATCTATTTGCCTCTCCTCACAACTACCAAATAAAAAGATTCTGCACAAGGACTTATCACAGACAAGCATGTAAAGTGGACGCATTATCTTTCAGCTGGAAAAGCTTAGCAGTATATGCCTTTCCTCCTCTGCCTCTCCTCCCCCAAAGTACTCCTAAAGGTCAGACAAGAGAAGCCAAAGATGATACTGATTGCCCCAGACTGGCACCGCCAGTACTGGTATCCAATCCTAAGGAACTTGTCTCAATGCCCGGCTTGGACCTTGCCTCAAATACCTCATCTACTATCCCAACAAAACAATCAGATCCTGCACAGCCAACTAAAGACCTTAAATCTGGCAGCATGGCGGATAATGTAGTCATACAAATCGTGCCTCTCACTAAAGCTGTGATGGATGTCATTTTGGAGGTTGGAAGGCCTAGTACCAGAAAATCTTACACTGCAAAATGGAAGAGATTCTGTGCTTGGAACCAGGCACAAGGAACTGACACAGCTGTACCAAATATTCCTCAGATTTTGCAATACTTAACGGAGATGCTGGACAAAGGCCTATCCTTTTCATCAATTAAAATTCATGCCTCTGCCATTTCGGCTCATTATAATACAGAGCCACCAATCTTTTCTCATCCTTTATTAAGGCAGTACCTCAGAGGAGCCAAAAACTTAAGGCCTCCAAGGAGAACACCAATACCAGCATGGGACCTCAATTATGTCTTGGAAAAACTCACCCTGCCTCCTTTTGAGCCAGCCGCTACAGCTGATATAAAATTTTTATCTTGGAAAACAGCTCTGCTCGTAGCAATAACCTCTGCAAGACGAGTCTCAGAGCTACAGGCACTCATGGCTGTGGAACCCTTTATCATTTTTTTATCCAGACAGGGTTTCTCTGAGGACAAACCCGACATTTATACCTAAGGTAGTGTCCAGTGTGGCCCTTAACCAAACTATTCATCTGCCTACTTTTTATCCAAACCCACAGAATAAGGGGGAGAAAATTCTGCATTCTTTGGACATAGACAGACAGCTACACTTCTACTTGAACAGAGCCAAAGCTTTCAGGAAGACAGAGCAACTACTAGTGGCATAGGCTGCAGGATCACAAGGAAAGGCTATCTCAAAGCAGACAATTTCAAAGTGCATTTATTTTTGCTATTCACAACATGGCAAGCCAGTGCCTAAGGGCATTAGGCCACATTCAACCAGAGCAGCAGCCTTCATCAGGGGAGTACCAACCAAAGACATTTTAGAGGCTGCTACCTGGAGTTCGGTGCACACCTTTACAAAGCACTATCATTTACCACTCTACTCTAAATCCAGGGCGGGCTTTGCCACTGCAGTTCTGCAGGGCCTCATAGCCGCTCCTAATGCTACTTAGCTCCAGCCTCCCAACCATAGCTTTGGGATTCAACCCAAGTGTAATGACTGCAACAGTGAAACACGAAGAACATAGTACAGTTATGTACACTTACCATAAATGTAGATGTTCGAGTGTATTCACTGTTGCAATCCAGGTTACCCACCCACCATCCCCCATATATTTGCTGGAACTTATCAGCACTTTTCTAAATCTATACAACCTATGTGGTGTATTTGCTTGTAGATGATGGTATAATATATTTTGGTGCATGCATTTTTTATTGGCATATTTTTAGCCTACCCATATGGGGGCAACTGACATCTGGGGCAAGAAAAACTGAAGAAAATGGTGTTGGCTGCATCTTTTATATATCCCTGGCGCACTGACGTCAGGGAAGAGGTGACAGCAACCGACGCCGGACCTAGACTTTGGAATTCAGGCTGACTGAGGGTAGCCTGCCAGCAGGATAACCCAAGTGTAATGATTGCAACAGTGAGTACACTTGAACATCTACATTTATGGTAAGTGTACACAACTGTACTTTCTCTATCTTGGGACAGAAAGTAGAGCAGAAAGAGACCTTCACGCTCTACATGTTCAGCATTAGCTCGTCTGCTTAGGTTAACAGCTTCAAGTATATGGGCCAGGTGGTTGAAGAGAAGTAAACTCTACATGAGGAAGTCAAAGCTGGTATCAGATGGGTTGCAGACAACTGACACAGGGTGTCAAGGTTAATGTTTGACAGATGAATGCCAAAGAAGCTGAAAAGTAAGGTACACAAAACAATGGTGCAACCAGTAGTACACTATGGCACAGAAACTTGGCAGTGAAGGCAGAGAAGTTGAGGAAGCTAGAGGTGATGGAGATGAAGTGTCTGAAATGAGTGGTAAGATGCATACTGTGGGACAGATGAAGAAATGAGGGCATAAAAGCAGAAGCCAAAGGAGCTCCAGTTGTAGAGAAGTTGAAAGAGAAGAGGTTATGGGGGTTTGAGCATGTTCAGGAAAGTAGGAAATGATCTTGTGGGATGATTTGGGTGAGACAGGAATAAAGCAAGATGAAACAAGAGCATCCAGCAAAGAGATTGATTGTGTGAGAGAAGACCTGTGACAGTCGGGCATGACTGCTGAAGAAGGTGGGATTGTGACATTGAAATAAAATAGATGGCAACAGTTGATGAGACACCCTAACCCCATGTACAAAATGGGAAAAAGAAGGTTGATGGTGATGAACTATGTCCTGGGATATTCTACAGGCTCTCTGTTGTTGTACGTTAATACTCCCCCTTCTGTGTAGAATATTCATTCTTATTCCAGACCTACTGTCTCATATTTGTACACCTACTATCTGCTGTGTCTACAATGCAATATTATATTGTCTTATGTTGGTGCCTTCTGGCTCACTAATGGTTGAAAAAGTTTTTGGATGAGCCCACCCACCCAGTTAAAAATGTATTTATGTAAATAAATAAATACATTATGTTCTATAATGCAATCCTCATGTGATCTGATAAGCCTCAGCAGGATGAAAGGACTAAAAGTTCTTGCAACCTAGCAAGCAGGCATTTACTCGTAGTCCCCTTAATTTACAGTTAAGCTGTCTTTGGAATTGAGATGTGTGTAATATTTGTTAACAAGACTGTCTGACATAATGTTTTCCCCTCAGTTCGTTGCATTTGTTTAGGTAAGCAGACAGTCAAGGAATTCAGATGTGACACTTTAGAGTGTAAACTGTTCATTTCAGTAGCCTTACTGTGTGGTTCATTTATGTGGAGTTTAAAAACAGACTGTGGAATGATGGTTCTGTCTTTGCTTAAATAAGTTAAATTTGTCCTTGCAAGAAGCATCTGCACTTTTGGATATTTTGCAGGATTTAGCAAATCTCTTGTAAAACAAATGACACCTGTATTATCTTAAAAAAAAGTAGATGGGCCTTCTTAAAGCAGTAATCCCTGAGAGGACAACACCTGGCCTTCTGGCTTCTCATCCACTCACCACCTCCACTTCCTTTTCCCTGCTCACCATTGAAAGTGCAGACTAATAGTGCAAGCCCTTTCACTTTGAAAATGAAAGTAGGATCTGTTCAAAAACTGTGAGTTGTGAAACTGATTTATTGGACTGGGGGGAATGCTTAGATACTGCAGACAGTCTTGGAATTAGTATGTAATAGTATGTAGTCCTCCTTTTCACACTTTAATTTTTACTCTTCCAAGGATCAGAATTACTGCCCTTGGACTTTCAACAGGCACTTCGTTTTTCCCATCTCATAGCACTAGTATTAATTCTGTTTGTTTTTTCCTATCCTTGGACTACATAGTGCAGGATAGGGCAGCAAACAAGAGTGACTAGTGACCGGTTTGTCTGTTTTATGGTTATTCAGGCTGCCACACTGGGTCAGAAGTTTATTATAAAATAATTGCTTTCCTTTTTTCCTGTGTATGCAAAGGGAAAACTCCTTTCCTTGAAAGGCGTGTGAAATGTAGTGGATGTCTTCACTTAGCAGTGTATGCATCCCATGTAACACCTGCTATCCTTGACTTTAGACATATTAATTGTTAAGGTAGCATAGAAAAATTAATTTAAATGTGTGATCTGTCATGGCTATGCATGTGAACTGAGAATTGCTGCCTAAAGGAAGTGCATGCTCAACTTCCTGCTGAGGAGATGTACCACTTGCAGCAAGGAGTTTGTTCTGCTCTTAATGCTCCTATTTTACTAAGCCTAGGCAGCCTCCCTACCTCCAGGGCAGGCGGGCCGGCTACAGGTGCTTACTCACATCCTGCCCCCCCCATCTGCCCCTCCAGCACCTGTGTCATTAGTGAAACCAAGTTGTCTGAAGTGCATTGTCCCTCTGCACCACTGGGCTATACTCAGCAGGTCATAGACTATACAGAAGTCTTTGGATTTTTCAAGTATAAGTTTAGAACCTAAGGGGCTTTCTTGCCTGCATTATATAGACACTTTTGCACACACACATGCATACATGTGTGTGTGTGTGTGTGTGTGTGTGTGTATGGCAATTTATGTTGTACAGTATTCCCTGTAGGCAGCATACCTGTGACCCATCTAGTGCTAATGTTTTTTTTCCTAACTTGTTTAAAACTGCTCTCATGTACTTCTTGTGCTACAGATTTTCATGTTTTCTGGGAGTTACTGTCCTCTTACCTCTCCAGTGATAAAAGCTTTTTTTACCCTAAGTGTATGATAATCCTAGTTCTATCCACAAATATCTTAAGGAGTTTCAAATCCTTAATTTCTTAAACTCTAGGGGACATTTGGCTTAAGTCATGAGATACCAGTTAGAAAATTATCTCTTCATTTGCAGTGTTAGATTTATTATTGTTATGCTAAAGAAGCAAATTTAGTCAAGCTTGAATTAAGAATTGCTTCTCATGTGTATGCTGTTTCAGTATGTGTTAATCACTCTCCCATTTTTTTTTTTAAAGAAATTGACATTTTCCAGAGTTAATAATAATGCAGTTCAGAATTCTGCCAAGAAGGTTTAACAGTGGGAGATGCAGTATAGAGCTGCTTACACGTAGGATAAAATGCCTTTTTGATAACTGCAGTCACATTGTTGAAATATGTAAAGCTTTGAGACTCAGTTCTATCTTGTTTTTTCCCTTTTTATCAATGTCTGCTTATTGCTGAAAAAATATCATTCTTTTTGTAGACTGTTTCCTTGTTTTTAATTATGTTATTACAGTGTTCCAACAACTGCATGTTAATTTGCTTTCAGAACTGCTTTTGCTAAAGAATCAGAGGTCTTGATTGGTAACCTTGGAGACAAGCTGATCCCGCAAAATGAAATCCTGCATGATGTAAGTGATATGAAGGCCTTGGCAAACTTGCATGAGAGTTTGGAATGGCTTTCTGGGCGACTGAAAGGCTTCTTTTCCAGTTTGCCAACAACACAAAGTAAGTACTGCTATCAGCCATTTATGTTGTTTACTTAAAATGCTGGTAAGGTATGAAAGTGTTATATTGTAGCTTTGTCACTATTTTATTTCTCATTTAAACACACGTGCACACAAAAACATACACAGACTTATTAAGTTGTTCCATATGCCTCATTACAGAGAAAGCTGAAGTCCTGCATTGTGTTACGTGTATTAAGCAGAACCGCAACCTGAAGCATATCTTAAATTTAAATTGATGCATACAGGAGGAAAGATGGACTTACTTCCCACTTCCTCTAACCATTTTTACTTGCATGGTGTCTCTGAATAAATCAACTAATCCCTCTGTATTCCTATGTCGTGCTTAAAATCTGCATATGCTTTTAATGAATCTTATCTGGTTACAAAATCAAATAAAATAAATACAGTTTACACTGGTAATGAGATGAGAGAGAGTTAATATTCGTTTCTGTCTGCACTGGAAAATAACATGAAGACAGCTACATGCATGTCTGTTTTAGTCAAGATTTATTTAATCAGAATATTTGAGCTAGAGAAACCCACATAGTTGTATCAGTGCATCAATGCATTTCCAGGTTTTCAAGGTGAAAGGAGCTAAAGTATATAGCTAGATAACAGAGAGGGGAAGAAAAGGCTGTTTGAGGAAGTCTCAGTGTGAATCTGTTTGCTGAGCTTTAGATTCCTGTTTTGTCATGCTGTCTGTGGTCATGGCAAGGAGAATCCCAGTGTTTATTGTTTCTGCCAGTTTTTAAACACTTTTATTTGTGACGTAGGCAAACTTGCATTTATATAAAAGTAATCAAACCATATTAACAAGTTCACATTATACATCATATATATTGTCCAATACCATGTAATCAAAGCAATGTTACATAAATTGTTCAATGCATGCCTTCTCTTAAACCTTATTCCTCCTCCAAAGCATTTCTCTGCATGTATTGTTTCCACATTTTCCATTTTCTATGTAATTTGCTCCTACTCTTTTCTAAAGATTCTACTTCCTGTTCTTTTATCTCTGTTACAATATTCACTATTACAAGTATAGTCTGTTTATAGGTTCATAGGTTGATACTAGGCTATTTGCCCTAGGGCATTTATAAGCCTAGCCAGAGTATGTTTGGCTTTCGCCACCCTTTTAGATTAGTTGACTGTGCCTTTGTATAGTAGGTCACAGAAGGTAGCCCTTTTAAGGTTTGTTTACTGTACCTCTGTCAAGCAGCGACACAGAAGAGATCCCAGGGGTAAACTTATGATCTCCCATCCATTCGTCAAGATTTCTCTTGAAGAGGGTCAGTGAGGGGCTCTGCCTGACATGGATTGGGATTTTGTTCCAGACTGAGGGGAGCCTCTGGGATATGAATGTGTCCCTCCAGCATGTCCTATTTATTTCTGTGCTGAGGTTCAGGTCCCTGGAGCATGTAACTCTAAGGGATTTAGATTTCCTGAGGTGAAGTATGTCCATTAATTCTGGGTTGGACATGGCTTTATACGTCAGGCACAGATCGCCTCTGAATAGGCGGTACGCAACTGAGTAGAGCTGGAGTTTGTTTAGCTGAACTGCATAGGGCATCTGTTTGAGCCCCTTGATCCTCTTGGTGAGATACTTTTGGGGTCTTTCCAGTTGCTAAAGGTGTCGGGTAAGGCACATCCCAAACGGGGCATTGTACTCAATTATGGGCCTGATAAGTGATGAGTAGAGGGGCACAATAACCTCTCTTGATCTAGATGTGAACCCTTTCATGATAAGGTGGGCTATATTTGATTTCCATTTTCTAGTAATTACTTTTTTGGTAGCCACCAGAATTAAACATAACAAGGCTTTACCCTGTATAGGCAATTCAGATCCTATATCCCAGCTCAAAAAAATAATTTATTTTGTTACACTCATTTGCTCGCCCAGTATTCCTGACAGAGTACTCTATACGGAATTAAGTCTGTTAACGCATTACACTCCAAAAATATGCAGTATGTCCCCAGGTAACTCTTTCTTTCCCATTACACCTCCAACGTTTGTCATCTACCTGAGGAAAAATTATTTGGAGTCTGCTTGGAGTGTAAAATATCTATGCAAACACATCCAGGCATATCTAATCTCTATTCCCAATTTTTGACTGACCTCTTCTGGTTGATTACCATTGGTCTCATGCAATATTTTATATGGGCTACTAATTATCCCTTTTTTTTACAGCAGCTTCCATTCTGGAGTTAATTAAAAACTCATCCAATGCAGGTATTTCATTTAGGAGTTCCCTATCCCCTTTTCTTTGTGTGTACTCTGATATCGATCCCTGATAGGGAAGGCAATCATTAACCTGCAATCCAAATGTCTTCTTTGCCTATTCCTGTTCTATTATCTTTCCCCCTCTAATTATTTCTTCCCAATACTTTGGTTCCATTGCCAGCTTCCTCCAGTAAATATCATCCCCACTTTGCCTATTGTTTGTACCCCTAATTGCAGTCATCCCTATTGGCAGAATCTTCATTCTCCATTCCTGTGTTGGCTTAGTTCTTTGTATACATTCTGATACTTTATGAATATATTATTATGTATGACTCTTGTTGTTCTCCATAAGGATCTGCTTCCAAAATTCCATTTTTTTCCTTTTTTTTTAATTATCCCCCCCCCTCCGCTTAATCATCTTCTCTCTCCACTTTGAATTGCAACCTTCTGCTTGTGTAATGTATAAGAGCCTTAACTCTGTAGTATCCCTTCAAATCAGGTAATCCTAAACCTCCTTGTTCTGTTGGGAGGATCAACTTATCCCACTTGACTCTTGCCCTCTGCCCCTCCCAAATAAAATCCTTCAACTCTTTATTAATTACTTTCCACAACTTTTCTAGTAGATAGAAATGCCTCCTTTGATTGATAAAAATGTCCCTCCCTCTGTTCGATAAAAATATGCCTTAATTAACCCTATTAGTGTATTGGAAATGCAAATGTTTCCATTGCCCTAGTCATAAAATCTGAGTTTACTCTGTTGAATACTTTGCATTAAGACCCATCAACAACAGTGGTATTTTCCTAAATTCTGCTTCCCTCTCGATTATCATTGTTCTATTAATATTGCCACATGTTTGCCTCCCCTCCACAAAACCACACTGATTCGTATTTATCAATTTTGGCATCAACTTTGCCATTCTTTCAGCCATTATAGACATAAACATTTTATAATCATGATGTAAAATTGAATATATGAAGCTGCATTTCATGGGTCTTTACTGTCTTTAGGTATTACAGCCAATACAGCGTTTTCCAAGATGCTGGTGCCTCCCTCCTTTTAAAATATTGTTAAACAAAATCTTCCAGATCTTTATCACTTTTTCCATCCTAGCTTCCACACTAACTCTGGAATGTCATCTATTCTTGGAGACTTTCTGTAGATTGATTATGCATCACCATTTTTTCTCATCTCCTCATCTCTTAATTCTTAATTGTTTAGCCTCATCAACCTCTAACCTTGGCATATTGTTAAGTCTTCCATAAATATTTCCATTTGTACTTTTTCTTGATTTCCCCACTTCTTTGCTTTATTCAAATTTTCATAAAATGTTCAAAATATCTGTAATTCCGCTACTGGATTTATGATTATTTTATTTATTTATTTATTTAATTTTTAGTTACAGTCTCCCTACGTTTGGCAACAACCCTTTCTACTTTCTGTTGCTTAAGTCATTGTTCCAAATGTTTTTGTGCTATGGCATTATTAATTAACAGTTGTCTTTCTAAACTCATATTATTCAGGTACTCTCTTATTTTCTTGTTAGTACTCTGCAATTACACCCCTTCTTGTTCTGTGAAATTCCCCTTGTTCTATAATACTTTAACCTTTGTTAATTCTTCTAAATAATTCTTGTTGCTTCTTAACCAGAATTCTTTTTCTTTTAATTATTCCTGCCCTACTTTTAAACTCCATTTCACTGTATCCCACTCACTATCTATAACTTCTGGACTACTATCTATCAACTCCTGAGTGATTTCCACTATCCTGCTGTCTTAGCATATTTTTTCCTAGAGGATCAAAGACATTTTTGGAAGCAGAACAGGTAAAAGGGGAAATAAAGAAGTTTATCCAGTAAAAAACGAGCCAGCAAATGGATGAGGATTCTGTTATTCTTCTGACAATAAGGCTAATAGAGAGACTTTGCCAGTAAAATTCTTTCCAGTGTTCCAATGGAAAATGTGAAGCGAAAAGAATCAATAACATTTGTGTGATACAGATTTGCAAGAAAGTGTCCGAGAAAAGACTGGACTATTGCTGACCTTGTTAAGTTTATGGGTGGAGTATAAACATATACTCCACATTAATATTTGTTTAGAAGGACACTAAAGAGGAAAAGTAACTGAAAATAAAACCATTATTGTTCTTATTAGTATTTGTATAAAACATTTTGTGGTATAAACTGCATGTTATATTGTAAAGCAGTTTTATATAGGAGTATTTTAAATGTGTGGGGGAATCTTTTCAGTGACTATCGTATGTATAAAAGATATTAAAGTAAAAAAGTACTTTAGTTCTAAAAATGTAGGCTTTACATTATAACAAGAGGAAAAAGACTGGAAAGAAGCATTTTAATATAATGCTGTAATCTTGGGCTGCAAGGGTGGGGTGTAAAAGTGAAGTGATTATATTCTATGTAAAATTAAGATAAGATAATTTCCTTTGTTTTAACATGGGTTGGTGTCTAGACTAATGTCCTTGGCTTAAGCTATAAGCATGTATTTTATAAGGAAATAGGCTTGAAAATATAAGACAAAATTATTAAATCCAATATAAAATGCTAAAATGCTGCATTTCTTGCATCTAAAGATACTGGCTTTTTTCATTAGTAAATGTTCACAGTGAGAGATGAGAAGTCTGCAGCTGAAGGCAGCTGGCCAGGGGAATTATGTACATTCTGTTCTGAATGAAATTTACCCTGATTCCTTCATTGCTGACAACTTTTACATGGAGATGACCTTTCTGCAGGTGCAAACAGTTAATTTTGAAAGTTTTTAGCATTCTTTGCTAAGAAAAATGCAAATTTTTAAGATACAATGGCAATCTGTTAAGTGAAAAATAGTTTGAAATTGTGGGAAGTGAATAAGTGATAGTAGCCTCACCAGCAACTAATAATACCTCATTACATTTAATAGAACAGTACACAATTCAGTTTACTTTTAAGGTAGCCAGTGCACTTTTTCTTAGGGTTAAAAGCTAGTGTTTTCTGAAAGCATATAAGCTGTTTTTCACATCTGGACGGGAGAGTAAAGTTAAAAGTAAATACAGCAATCAGCATAAGTGGGAATACAGGCTGTAACATGCACTTTAGCATGGGTAATCTTACTTTCATATTAGGTTATACCTGTGGGTGCAACTGTCAGTTTGGGGCAGTTGTTCCTATTTGGATAGTTAAACTTCATTTGTTGAAAATGGGTATAGTTTTTGTGTTTGTTCTAAGTTGATAGTGATCTTCTGAAAATGCATTTAGTTTTTTGTTTAAAGGCTTTCATTAAAGCTTAAAGTCTTGAAAAATGTGGCATAGGTTCAAATGTCATTGAGCAGAAACTGTATAAAAGATCAGGCTGCCAAACAGTGTGTGAGTATATGACAAAAGTTGGAAATACACATTAAAAAATGCCATTCATAATAAGTGGGAGCAGTGGCTTTTTATCATAATGACTGCTTTGTCTATAGTATCTTAGAATGTAAATGGCCTTACAAATATAGATAAAAAGAAAAGTATATTGAATTATGTTAAGAAATGCAGAGCACAAATAGCAGTGGTGCAGGAGGTAGATTTGGAAAGAAATGTACATGCAAATTTGACAAAGAAAGGATTTCAGGATGGATATTCAACAGAATGTCAGGGACAATGGAAAAGAGGAATATTAATACTATTGCTAAAGGGGCTTCAATAGTGATAGAAGAGAGAAAAGACAGTAATGGTAGATTTGTGGTATAAATGGGCTGTTGGCAAAGGAGTAGAATTGTGATGGCATGTATTTATATTCTACCAGAAGCTGCTATTATGGAACTTAAGAAAATCTGAGGAAAAAAAAGACAGCTTTCAGCATGGACTATTACTTGTAGGTGAGCAATTGAACCCCCCACCCCCCAGGGGTGAGGATGTGTTAGGGGAATCTAGAAAGAGAAGTACACTGTATAACAAAAGAGAGTAGATTTCTGAAGAAATTAATGAAAATATGTATGGAGGATATGAATTCAGTAGTAGGAATTCTGACATAATTTACATATTATTCCCCAAGGTGCAATAAATGGACTAATTACTGGATAGAAATTGTATATCAAAGGAACACATGCATTTAATAGCTTTGACACATACCATAAAATATTTCCGATCATGCACCAATACAAGCTAAGGTATAAATGCAGGGAAATGAAGTAAAAAATGAGACACTGGGACTTTCTCATCTACCCGTTAAAGTAGTTTAAGGAATGAGTAGTGGACATTATTCAAGAGTTATTAGGGAAGATAGAAATTTCTTCAGAAGGAATGTCCAGTGAGTGGAATAAAATGAAGAGAGAAAGAGATATGGTTAAATAGTAGTAGTTGCTTATAGGGGCTGGCAAACGTTAAGGTTTTGCAGAATAAGGGGAATCTCATTGAACAAGAGGAGCAGTTGCAGAGTTCTGAAGAGAAAATAAGGGAGCATTTAGATAATAAGCATGAGTTTAGAAAGATTGCTTTCAAGTAACTATTTTTTGAAAGCTCTTGACGGCAGAAGCATTTTACAAAGCAACTTAGGCAACTGAAAGTAGAAACGGTTGTTGCCATACTTACAGAGCCTATGACAAGAAAAATAACCAGAGATCCTATAGAAATATTAGAGATATTTCAAAACTTTTATGAAAATTTGAATAAACCAGAGGAATGGGGAAACCAAAAAAGATCCCAGTTCCAGTTGCAATATCTCTGTTACTATCTTTGCAACTTCTAGTAAAGTTGGTTTAGACTTTGATTTCCATTTTTTTAGTAATTGCTTTTTTGGCAGCCATCATAATTAGAGTCAACAATGCTTACTATTTCTAGGCAATTCCGATTCTGTATCATAGCTCAAAAAGTAATTTCCCTAGTTACTCCAGTTTGCTCACCCAGCATCTCTGAGAGAACAATCTGCAGGGAATCTTTAAAGTCTGCCAACTCATTACACTCCAAGAAAATATGTTCCCAGTTACTTATTTCTTCCCCATCATACCACCACCATTTGCTGTCTATCTGAAGAAAAATTCTTTGAAGTCTGCTTGGGGTATAAAAATACCTATGTAGACGCTTCCAGGCAAAAGATCCTACATTTTCTAGATTTTGTTGCATAATTGGTAGGCATACGTATATCTCCCCGTTGTGTCTTTGTGAATTTATCTAATCTTTCTTCCCAATCCTTCCTAACCTCCTCTGATTTATATTTATCATGCAATATTTTATATGCTGTACTAATTATTCCTTGGTTAACGATAACTTCTGTTCTAGATTCTACTAAAAACTTGACCAGTGCTGGTCTTTCATTTAAGACCCTGCTATTCTTTCTCTTTGCCTATACTCTGATATCAATCCTTGATATGGAAGGCAATCTCTAGCCTGCAGCCAAAATAAGTTCTTGGCATCTTCCCGTTCTGTTACCTTTCCCTGTCTAAATAGTTGCTCCCATTACCTTGGTTCCTTTGCAGTTTTCTCCAATATATTCCCACCCCCTCTTGCCTGTTGTGTTCATCCCTAATTGTAGTTATCCCTCTCAGCAGAATCTCCTTTCTCCAGTCTCGTGTTGGCTTAGCTCTTAGAAGACCTTCTGCTACTTTATGACTATAATATTCTGTATGATTATTGTTCTCCTTACAGGTCTGCATCCAAAATTCCAGTCTCTCTGTGTTATTTGAGCTCCCCCCATTTCATCATCATCATCTCTTTTCACTATGAATTATAGTATTCTGCTTGTGCTTTATATAGGAGCCTTAGCTTTGTTGCTCTGAAATACCCCTTCAACTCGGGTGATCTCAATCTGTCCTGTTCTATTGGAAGAAAAAACTTATCCCATTTGACTCTTACTGTCTTCCCCTCCAAGATAAAATCCTTTGGCTCTTTATTATTTGCCATCCACAACTTCTCCTTTGGTTGATAAAAATATACCTAACCAGTGTATAAGACTAAAGGGACTAAAAACATTTTGACTGCTTGTTTCTTACTATCATTATCCATATAACAAAGCTTCCATTTTCTTGTTTTTTGCATTATCTTTTGTTTAGTCTCTTCCCACATATCCTTAGCTGCCACACCAGTATTATTTTTAATCCATACTCCTAAATACTTCATTTTATCATGTCCCCATAAATATGGATATTGCTGAACTAATTTGTGGGTACATAATTTACTGCTGTTACTTTTGTTTTGGCTTCATTCATTTTGTATCTTGAAAAGGTTTAAAACTGTTTCAGTATGTTCTACACACTGTAATGTCCCTTTCTGGTTTTGTCAGGTATAAAATAATGTCATCTGCAGATAGAGACAGCTTTTCTTGACTACCATACCAATTATATCCTTGAAGTTCTGAGCCTTATTTTCTTTGCCAGTGGTTCTAAATGTAATGCAAATAACAAAGGGGAGAGAGGACACCTCTGCCTACTTCCTCTGCTCAGGCACAGAGATTGTCAGAGAGCATACCACCCACTTTAATTTTCACCTCTGATCCTTCATATATCCTCCTAATCAACCTTATAATTTTATCAGGGAATGCAAATGCTTCCATTGCTCTCCTCATAAAATCCCAGCTTACTCTGACACCTGATTTCTATGCATCAAGACCCACCAGCAACAGTGGCATTTTCTTACATTCTGCTTCCATCTGGATCATTAGTGTTCTGTTTATGTTGTCAAGTGTTTGCCAGCCCCCCACCCAAAAAAAAACAGATTGATCCATGTCTGTCAATTGCAGCACCACTTTTGCCATTATTTCAGCCATTATAAACATAAACACTTTATAATCATGATTTAGTATTGAATGGGCCTGTATGAAGCTGGATCTGATGGATCTTTACCCTTTTTAGGTAGTATAGCTACCACTGCTTTCTTCCAGGATGTTGGTACTTTTCCTCTTAAAGTACTGTTAAACAAAACCTTCCAGATCTTTATCAGTTTTTCCCTCCTAGCTTCCAAACTTCCACAGGAATACCATCTAGTCATGGGGACTTTGCTGTAGATTGGTTATACACCACCATACTTATCTCAACTCCTCTTATCCTAACTGTTAGCAATTGAGTCTCATCTCCCTCTAGCCTTGACATATTTAATTCTTCCATAAACATTTCCATTTGTACCTTTTCTTGATTTCCATATTTCTCTGCTTTGTACAGGCTTTCATAGAATTTCTGAAATATTTCTAATACTTTTACAGCATCTCTTGTTATCTTCCATGTTATAAGCTCCCTAAGCTTGGTGACAGATCTTTTTACTTTGTGTTGCCTGAGTTTGTGATAAAAGTTTTTGTACCCTAGAGTTAATCAAAAAACAGTTGCTTGACAGCAATCTTTCTAAACTCATGCATATTGTTGAGGTAATCCCTTATTTTCTGTTTAGCATTCTGTAGTTGCCCCTGTTCTTCTGTGAGATTCCTCCTATTTTGCAGTACTTTAATTTTTGTCAGTCCCTCTAAATAATTATTTACTTCTTAACCATATCACCCGTTCTTTTATTTCCACCTGCTTTTTAAATTCCACTTTATTTTTATCCCACTCCCTAGCTAAATTTTCAGAAGAAGCTTCTATTTTCTCTAATAGCTCCTGAATAATTTCTACTACCCCGTCCTTAAATTCCTCTCTTCAACATTTAGGTGGTAGAGTACCAGTGTCTCATTTTTATTTCATTACCCTTTGTTTTTGTTTTAGTTATTATTGGCACATGATCTGAAATAGTTATTTGGCGTGTATCAAGACCTAAATTAGTATGTTCCTGTGAAATGTAAATTCTGTCTAGCCTAGCCCAGTTTTTGTATCTTGGGGAATATGTAAATTCACATCTTCCATGCCAAATATGTTCATGAATTTCTTTAAAAATCTGCCCTCCTTTGTTATATTCCCTTTCTGCCCCCCCCCCCCGACACATCTTCACTGTTAACTAAAATTCCAGTCCCTACCTATAAGTAATATTTCTTGCTGAAAGCTGATTATTTCTCCCAGCATTTTCTTTAGGTCCATTATAGCAGTTCTCAGTGCAGTATAAATACATGCCAGTGTAATCCTCCTCCCTTACCAGTAGCCCCTTAGTATTACAAATCTACTATTATTGTCTTTTATTCCCTCTTCTATTACTACTGGAGCTCTTCTTGCAATTAATATAAGTACTTCTCTCTTCTGTTGCCCCAGGCATTCTGCTGAATAACCATCCTGTAAACCTTTCTTTATCAAATTCACGTTCAGTTCTTTCCAAGTGTGTCTCTTGTAGCATAGCTATTTGAACTCTGCATTTGTTTAATATAATTCACTACTTTTTCTATTTTGTATTTGTGTGTGAGACCATAAACATTTAAAGACATTGTATTTTGCTTGTGTCTTCTCCGGTCCGCTAATGATTGGCAGTAGATTTTTATGTGCCAAGTTGCCAGCCCTGATGCACAACCTTCAACGAAGGTATGCCCATTCACGCATGTCTCCACACAGAAGACGCTGTAGCTGAGAATCGAACGGGACAATGTCTTGCTGTGAGGTGACAACGCTACCGCAGCACCACCACCGCAGTCATTTACAGACATTGTATGAAGAATCATATTCTTGAGGAGTTGTTACTCCCACCTTTTATGTATAACAGCTTTTTTCTTAAATGTCTAGTTCCAGCCTTAGTGTTACATGCATGTAGTATTTGACAGGTTAATCTTTTATACAGTTGATCTGAAGTAGTTTACTTCATTTGATCTTCAACCTTTGGGCTTTTGTTCTGGCATGGATCCGACACGGCCGCATAGCTAGCATCTTTGATCTGAGCTCTCAGCTCTTCCCCTTTACCCATAATCCCCCCTGTCTCCTTTCTTCCTTCAGATCTCATTTGCCACTGATACAGCCAGCAATGTGGTCCGAGCTGTTGGCAGCATGGTGAGTGTTTTTTTGGGCGAATAAAGTCACTTAAGTGATTTAAAGTTTTTCTTCTCTAGTCTCTTTTCTGTCTTCCCCCTAGCAACTTCGTCGGAAAAAAAAAAAAATCCCTTTTCTCCCTTTCTTCTTCTTCTATATAGCATGTGTGTGCGCGCTTGTGTGTTAGGCCTTATTTAGGGGATAATGTCTGAAGTCCCTAAATCTTTAAACGTTGCTCTGAGTGCGGCCATAAGCTATCCTCAGTGGGTGGCCACACTCTGTGTGTAGTTTGCCTGGGAGTATCTCACCTTGATACCGCCTGTCTTATCTGCATTGGGTTTAATCCCAGAGCACTTCAGGACAGGAGGAACAAGCTTATAGTTAAGGGCCTTTTGCCCACATTGGGAATGGCTGTTCCCACCCCCGCCACTGGATCTTCCTCAGCAGCAGTATCTTCCCCTTCTCAGGCTTCAGGGACTCAAACTCCCACCAAGAGGACTGGAGAAGTCCAAGAAGGATAGGCCCTGCAAGCGGTCTCCTGACCACTCTGTCCCAGCTGGTCCACCCACAAAACTTGTGTCTTCCAGGCCTGGTTCTCCATGACTGCACTCACCTAGATTCTCGCCTGAGCTGGAGGTAGTCAGAATGCAGCCTCCTGTTACCCCTCACCACCATTCTTGACCTGTTTCTGTGGCCTCTTCTTCCTGCTCTACAGGGTCCCTTAGTGAAGCGGAGATGGACAAAATGATGCATAAATTCATCTGCACTCAAATTCAGATGGGGGTCTTGCCTGTACCCTTGCCCTCCGGAGGGGGTGCCTCGCAAACCTTTTTCTCACCAATACCTCCTTTGATCTGACCTGTGGTTTCGGAGCCCTTGGATCGGGGTCGGCGCCGATGGTACCTTATACCTCGACACCATCTGTTGCTTTGAGTTTGTCCCGAGCTCACAGGGTCAGATCCAAGAGGATGCTGTCAGCTCCGAGTGGGTTTGACCGCAGTGCCTGCCTTAGTATCAGGGTTCCTCAATCCTCTGCTCCAACTTCCCTGTTGGATCAGAGGGGAACGGCTCCATTGGGGTCTATTTTGGAGGTCCTTTCTCCATCTGCTTTTGATGTGATGGAGAGGGTTCTCTCGGCACCATCAAGACCCTTGACCATCTTGTCCTCGGACTCCGCCCTAACCTCTTCTGGATTAGGTATGGTTCTGACCATTTCGTCCTCTCAGGGACAGCTCGCACCTGTAATATGATTCAAATGCAGGCCTTTCTTACTCTGGAGAGAATACACAGTCTAAAGGTATATGTGTTACATGTTCCTCATACATATATTCCAACAGGAGAATCAGTTTTCAGGGCCTTGGGATCCATGGCAGCTATGATACAACTGTTGCCCTTAGCACACCTTCACGTGCGGATTCTACAATAGTCTCTTGCAGTCCAATGGTCTCTTCTAGGTCAACCCTTGTCTTACCCTGTACGAATATCCCGGATATGCAGGGACCCCCTTTGATGGTGGATTCAGTTCCCGGATCTAACAAAGGGTCATCCTTTTCTTCCACCTTTGCCCAAAACCACTGTGACCGCAGATGCCTCCATGCTCAGGTGGAGGAATATTGCTCGGGAAGGATGGTCCAAGGCACATGGTCCAAACTCGAGACCAGTCTGCATATCAGTGTTCTAGATATGAGGGCAGTGCTTCTAGCATTGCAAGCTCTTTATGCCCATCTTCCTCTAGAAACGATTGCCATCCAGACAGACAACATGTCAGTAGTCTGGTACATCAGCAAACAGGGGGGAACCAGATCCTACCTCCTTTGTCGTGAAGCCATGAGTGTGTGTGAATGGGCGATCTCCACCTGTCATTTCCTGGTAGTAATGCACATTCCAGGTCAGTCCAACATTTGGGTGGACAGGCTCAGTAGGTCTGTTCTGATGCCTTATGTGTGGTCTCTGAGCCCTTCAGTGGCGGAGCAGATCTTCCTCAGGTGGAATCATCCTTGCTGCGATCTCTTCGCATCTCCTTCCAAAGCGAAATGCAGTGAGTTCTTCGCTCTGAACCCCCCTCAGGGGGAAGCCCCCAGAAACGTTGTGGTTCAGGCTTGGCCACTCAGTCTAATGTATGCTTATCCTCCTCTGCCCTTGATCTCCAAGTTCCTTCAGAAAACTCATAGGCTGAAGAGCACAGACATCCTCATTGCCCCATTCTGGCCTCGCCAAGTCTGGTTCCCGTCCCTATGGTCTCATGTTCTAGTTCCACCATGGACTCTGGGTCCAATTCCAGATCTTATTTTTCATCCCTCAGGGATACTTCATCCAGACCTGGTCAGTCTGAAGCTCACTGCTTGGCTGCTCCAGTTCCCATGACTATCAGGACTCCGGGTTTATCTTCCTTTGTTAAGGAGATTATGGTTGCGGCTCACAAGCCATCAGCCAGAAGTATCTGCCATAGCAAATGGAAGTGTTTTTCAGTCTGGGCTTCCCAATGAGCATTAGACCCCTTTACAGCTCAAATTTCTGCAGTGTTAGATTTTTTAGTGGGTCTTTTTCAACAGGGCGCCATTCCGTCCACTATAAAAGTGCAACTGGACACTATTTCTGCTTTTCATGTAGGGGACAGTGTTACTTCCTTAGCATATTCTAAGCTCTGCAAGACTTTCCTTAAGGGTACCTTTCTACTACGTACTCCGGTGAAAGATCCAACACCTCCTTGGGACCTTACTTTGGTTCACCAGGCTCTAGTCTCACCCCCTTTTGATCCTGCAGCTACAGTTGAGTTACAATATCTATCCTGGAAGACTGCTTTCTTGGTAGACATCATTTCTGCTAAGAGGGTGTTGGAACTCCAAGCTCTCTCTGTCAAAGTGCCTTACATGATCTTCCATAAGGATACAGTTTCCTTAAGCACCAATCCTTCCTTTTTGCAAAAGATGGCCTCTGAAGCAAACATAAGCCAAACTATCAATCTCCCAGTCTTTTTTCCAAGTTTCCAAAATAAGGGGGAATATAAATTGCATTTATTAGATGTACATAGACAACTACGTTTCTATTTACACTGGACCAAATTTCTTAGAAAATCTGACCAGTGGTTTATTTCTTATTCTAAGCCTTTTTTGGGTGAGCCAGTTTCTAAAGTTACAATTGCCTGATGGATAACCCAGTGCATTACCAGGGCTTGTTTAGCTAGAGGGCTCTCTCTGCCATGTTATGTAAAAGCACAGTGTACCCGGTCTAAGGCTACTTTGGCAGCATTCTGGTCCAGGGTCTCTCTGGATGATATTTGTTCTGCTGCCATGTGGTCCTCAACTCATGCATTCATTTCCCACTACAAGTTGGACATCATTTCCAAAAGTAGGGCTTCTTTTGGCTCCGCCATGCTCTGGAATATCCTTCCATGAGGGCCTCCTAGGTATAAGTAGCTGGGGACTCTGTCCCAAAGTTTGAAGATCAAATTAAGTAAACTACTTCAGCTAAAGAAGTTATGTACTCACCATAACGTTCCATCTGAGTTGTTGTACTTAATTTGTCTTCAACTGCCCCCCCTTCCCCCACTTTGTCATTATTATTCTGACCGTGTGTAAGGAAGTGTTGATCACACGAGTATTCCTTATGTTCCTTGGCTTAGGAAAATTAAGACAACAGTGGTAAGACCTTGTTGAGTCGGGTATGTGTTTGTCAGCAGTAAACTCAATCTGAATGGAAGAAGGAGACAGTGGCATTATGGGTAAAGGGAAGGAGCTGGGAGCTCGGATCAAAGATGCTAGCTATGTGGCCATGTCAGATCCATGCTGGAAGCGAAGCCCAAAGGTTGAAGACAAAGGAAGTGCAACTACTCAGATGGAATGTTATGGTGAGTACATAGCTTCTTTTTTCTTATCTCCATTTGAGCCTATATCACATCTTGCAGAACTTTTTATTGAAAACCATTAGTAAAAATAAAGACACACACACACACACACACACACACACACACAATAACCAACTTAAACCTACTAACTTTATAATAACACACAAAATTGTACATCTTCAAATATTGAAGTTTTACTCCCTAATTGGAACAAAACTTCCAAACTGACACCCATACACACAGACTCAAGCTAAACACAGAGAAAGATTATCCATGCTAAGATGCATGGTAGAGGCTGTGATTCTGTTTAAGTTCTGTCTGGTTCTGCCTTATCTTTATAGCTCTCCCAGCTGGGAAAACATTTGAATGCTTTCAGAAAACATTTTCTCCAAGCCATTTCTCTTAATCAGATTCTATGCTATTGACATGAGAACCAGATACAGGACTGTTTACCAGAAAATAAAAACCTTATAATTTTCAATAGTCTTCTTCATTTACTTGCATTCTGTTAAGACTTGTTACTATGTAAAGCAAATGGCCTTAACCCATTCATTCCCTTATGCAAAACTGAGAAAAAAAAAAACACGCTCATTTTTCTTTTTTCATGCTCTTTTCACCAGATCCTTTTTTTTTTTTTTTTTTTTTTTTAATTTGCAGTGCCTACGTTTCTTAAAACTGAACAAGAAGAAAGGGAAATATACAAAAAGAATAAACAGAAGCATTACACTTAAAATATAACATACAGAGAAAATCATGCACCACTTAAGGAATACTGTCAAGAAAAAAAATTGTTTTACTTACAGCTCTCTCCCTCCTCTACTCCTCTCCTGAGTATTTTTCTGAACATTAATGACATGAAATAGGACATATGTTTTAGAGTCAAGTTTAACGTAGTCCAAGAAAGTCCAATATTTCCAGATTTTCTTGTTCTGTTTCTGTTCATCTCCATCTTCTCAAACCCTGTCTCTGCTTCATTTCCAATGTACTTTCGAGTCTTCTAGTCAACTCTTGTGTTTTTTTTCCCCTCTGTCAAGCATTTTCCATTGAAACACTGAGGTTTCACTGGCATAGTCTCTGTGTGGTCTTTACTACCAGGAGAACAAGAAGCAGAATCTCCTGTTTCACAGCTCACTTTTTGTTGGACAAACTTTTGCATTTCTTCCTTAGCATGTCCTTCATCAAAAAATGTTTCTGTTCCACTAGGGAAATTTATTTTGAAGATAGCTGTGTACAGCAGTTTGAATCTCCTGCTTCTCAACATTCCCTATATAATGGAATCAATTTATTCCTTTTCTGCCTGTTGTACAATGAGTAGTCATTTTCCATAAACACTCTGCTGTCTCCCACTTTTCATACTTTGTCCTTCTGCCACAGTTTTGTCAGAATAAACTCCTCCTGCTGGTAAGATTGCATTTTTATTATTATTTTTTTTACTGAAATGATTTTTATTTTGATGAAATAACACAATAATTTAATACATTCATAACATTCAATAACTATTTATATTTAGCATGACAAAAATGATTCAGATAAAAACATTTGCAGTTAAAGAATAAGTTAATATATAAACTATGATAGTTAGGAAGAGTTTGGTTTCATCTGTAGGGTATTAATCAAATTCAAAACTTTCCTCCATGGACTATTAACCAATGGCTTAGGAAAAGTTCTTAACTCTTCAGTTCTTTTCTCCATTAGTATGCATTTCTTCAGTGATGATAGGAATTCCTCCATTGCGGGTGCTACATTAGAGTTCCATCTTCTAGTTACACATTTTCTGGCTATTGCTAACATTGCCCACAACAAATACATGTCATCTTTCTTCATATATTTACTATTAACATTCAATAAAATTAAAAACTTTGTCAAAACAAATATATCAGTATAGATATAGCTTGAAGAAATTTGTTAATCTCATTCCAATATGGTTTAATAGTACAGTCATAAAAAATATGAGACCAGTCAGCATTAGTGGACAGATGACATCTCCAACATAACTTGCTGTTTGAAGGGTTCATTTTTGAGAGTTTCTCGGGTGTCAAAAAGGATCTGTATAGAAATTTCCAATGAAAAATCCTCCAGAATTGTGAGTAAGAAGTTAGTTGAACTGAAAATAAAATGTTTGTTTTATCTTCCATTGATAATGATACTTGAAACCCTTTAGTTAGGTATTGCCAGTAAGAATCTTTAGGAGCTGTCTTACAGACAAAGTGTTATATAGATATGATAATTCATTCTTAACATTGATATAATATAGAATTCCAAAAATGCAGTTTATAATTTTTGGTACGGTTTTGAAGGATGAGCTTTGTATTATTCTACACAGATCCTTAGTGTATACTGTGACGCTCTGAAGAACCAACCAGTCATTAGGGAATAGGCCATAGGTTGACAATATACTTTGTGTGTTCAAAGCTTGTTGGTTTTCAGTACATTGCAACCAACAAAATAAGTTATTTTCCCATAAACCAAAAATCTCTCTGTGTTTATCAGGGAAATCCCTTGTAGTAGTAAATGGTATTAAAAATCTATGCCACAGTTTTATATCTAAATTTGTGTTAATGAATTTTCTAAACACATCAAAAATATTGTTCATTAGTGTTAGTTTAGTTAATTTTGTTGTACTATACTGTAAATTTAAACTTAAATAGTGCCATATCTTATCTTTGTCAGTTACCAAAGCATTCTTTGATAAATAAATTTCATTCATTAGTATAATGGAGTGTAACTGTTTCCAATTGGAATAGTATCTAAGATGTATCCAGTTCATCACTATTTTAATTATAGATGCCTTTATATAAGTTTCAGTCTCTGGGAATTTTAACCCCCCTTGTTCCCATTTTCTGATATGATGAGAATATGCCTCTCTATTTCTTTTGGGGTACCATAAGAATTTCATCAGAGTTGAAGTTATTTCTTTAAGGATTTTCTTTCCTGGTGGAAGTATAAGGTAATAAAACCATTTTTATCAGTTGTAACCGTCATCAAATGTTATAAGCAAATTATTCCAATTGCTTATTAATGTCTTAAGTCTATGGCTTTAGCATAAGTTAAGCTGTAAGGTTTATTCTATATTCTTGCCCAGGACTATTCCTAAATAGTCTAGAGTTGAAACTTGGTTTCCAATAATATGATTGTCTGGAACGTGAATGTTCTTTTTTTATTTAATAATAAATATTTTGATTTAAATTTTGTGAAGGAGAGTCCTGAGATTTTTTGGAAATGTTCTGTTACTATATCCACTTCACTTAACACTTCCTTAGAGTTGGGTAAGGTAAGTAAGACATCATCAGAAAACATAATTATTTTATAACTATATTGGTCATATATATTTATACCTCTTTTCTTTTGGTTATTACGTATTAAAATGGCAAGTATTTCTATGGCCAGAGCAAATAGGATGGGGTCATGGGACATCCTTGTCTAGTACCTCTAGTGATTTGGATTGCTTCGGAAGTAAAGGGACCTAATTTGACATATGCTAGATTATTTTCATAGATTTTCTTTATCATTGTTATTAAAAAGGGGAGAAAAATCAAATAACTGTAAGACTTTAAATAACCCCAGTTTAAGGAGTTAAAGGTGTTTTGAATATCTAGACCTTTTATTAGTGCATGGTTTCCTAATGCATTCGTGGTTTCCTCTGTTGAGGTAATCTATCAGAGTTAATACTCTTTTAATATTGTCCTATGCATGCCTGTTATGTATGAAACTAGTTTGGTCTTCATTAATTATTTTAGATATGGGTATTTTCAATCTATTGACCATAATTGACATAAATAGTTTATAATCATTATTCAGCAAAGAAATTGGTCTATATGAGTTGCAATGATTAGAGTCCTTATTCTCTTTTAATATAGGGAAAATTAGAGAATATCTCCAAGAAGGAGGAATATTTGCTAATGTTTGTACTTCAAGAAAGGTTTTATGTAGGAGAGAGATTATAGAAGAAGGACTTAATCTATAAATTTCGATAATTAAGCCATCTGTTCTAGGTGCTTTATTAGACTTACTTCCTTTAATCCCATCTTTAATTTCCTTTTGAGAAATAGATTTTTGTAGATCTAACTTAAGTACCTCAGGAGTTCTTGTTATGTTGGGAACTATATTCTCTAACTTCTCACATTCATCTGTACTTATTTTATCTTACAATGCTCTTCATAATGATAATTAAAAGCTTTCAGAATGTCCCCTATGTCCAAGACTTTTTTCCTTTTCCCTTCATGAAAGATACTATCAATATTAATTTTTGATTGTATCTTAAGTTTCATAGATAGGTTATGAAGATGCTTAGGAGAGGAAGCATAAGAATTTAATTTTAGTTTTTCCATAGTAAATTAGTTTTATGGGATACTATTTCATTGTATTTCTTATTTGCGTCTTCTATTTTCTTATTCTTATCTGTAGCAATTAAGTTTTTATTAGATTTAAAAGATATTTGACTTTGGACTTGCTGTAACTCTGAGTCCCATTCTTTCATTTTATTTTTTACCAGCTAATGGTTTTACCATATAGATAGGCCTTAAGAGAATCCCAAACCATACTTGTGTTTGCTTCAGGTTTGTAATTAATCTCTAAGAAAAGCTGAAGTTCAGAAGTTATCCAAGATTTAAAGTCTTTAATTTTTGTGATATATGAAGAAATCCTTGAAGTAATAACTAATTGATTGAATTCCAAGGGTATTGTTAACAACAGGGAGTTATGATCTGAAAAGGGACAGGGTTGTATTGAAAAATTCAAGATTTTAGAATAAAGATCTTGTGAGATATAATTTTTATCTGTTCTAGTTTCGGTACCATGTCTATAGTCCTGGTGTGAGAATAGTAAAGAATTTGGTCCTAAAGCATTAAAGATATCTTTTAATTTAAACATTTCTGTCCATTTTTTAACTGTTTGGCTGAGGACAATAGTCTAGGAGATTTCCTATTGATAGTTTCTCTAATGTCTGTGATACAGTTGAAATCACCTCCTAGTATAATTACCTTTAGAAGTAGTTGTAATAAAGTCTAAGTGTTTCTTAGCTAGTCCAACCCCCATACCCGGGAACTAGTATAAATTAACCAGGGTCCAAATTCTGTTATTAAACTTAAGTATAACTAAGGCCATGAGTCCATCATTATCTACATGTTTGTAAATGATTTCGGGATTTAAGAAAATGTTTTCCCATATAATTGTTACTCCTCTGGTCTTATTTTTATAAGAAGATTGAGCAAGTATTGTGTATTCCTTAGGGTCCCACATAAATGTGTCATTTATTTTAAAGTGTGTCTCTTGGAGAAAAACTACTTGAGCCTTATTTAGTTTAAGATACCTTAGTAGGTTGGCTCTCTTATATGGGTTGTTTAAGCCATTAGTATTTAAGGATATCAAAGTAAAATCCATATCAGAATTTTTTAAAAGATAAATAATAAAGGAACTTGTATTAATAGAATCCTGTATACACAATACTTTTCCTGACTAGACAATAGAATATCAATTGTTGTATTTCTATTTATCTGGATCCAAATAACTTTCCTCATGAAAGATAAAAGTAAAACAATTGTGTCAGGCATTTCAAAACTAGAGAAACAGTTAAATAAAAAATTAGCATATTTCACTCCAATATAAACTTTAATGCACCCTATACATGGAATGAGATACATTCCTAGTCTAGCAAACAAAATTAAATCTGCTAGACTACCTATCCCAACCATCAACCTTTGTTGGTTCGAGCCCATGAAAACAAAGTAAGAAATGGAGAATATATTATAAATTAAGAGAAAAATAGTAGTGATAAACAGCTAATCCGATATTAATTCCAGTTAGGTTTTAGAGATGAGTTACATAAACTATTATTAGAAACATTAAACATTTATACAGTAATTATTCACTAAGGAAGCAAGAGACATATTAGGATATATATAATCTGAATGTAGTGCTTAATAGACTAAGGAAACATTAGCTTTATTAACAATCTAAATATTTACCCAAAATACCTAAGCATGTCATCTGTATTAGTTCTAATAAAAACTTCAAAATGGCAGAATAAGTCAAAGAATCATTTATCATTTGTATTTACTTGCCCTCTGAATAAATCTTATCAGGACAAACTCCCACTAAATAAAAACTTCACGAGAACTGGGTTTTACCACATAGTGAGTGTGTGTCATTCCCAAAAGATGTTAACATAGATTTTTAGAAATATTCCATAAGACATATTTGTCCTTAATTAACTCCTAAACTTTTGGAATAGCAGATGTTTAAATAACTGACTAAAATCAATAATAATTAACTAGCATCAGTTAAAATGACAAAAATTAGTAAAAAACATTATTTATACAAAACTTACTATGGATAACGGGTCTTAAAAGTGAATGACTCAAAGACAAAATTAAGATAGAGATAGCTGTAAATATCTACCATAGTAATAGGGTAATACTGAAACTCATAACGTGTTTGTTGTGTTATCACAAGTCGTATATATTACTGAGCTCTTTCCCTGTCATAAATTGCTAATATACTAAAATACATGACTTTATAATAACTGAAAACATGACATTTGAAATATAAATTAATATCTAGGATACAATAAGAAAATCAGCATATTAAATGCAAAGTAATTATAGTTCAATCAATATTATTTGTAGATATATTTGCTAGGATTTAGTATGGTGTTTGAGTATCCTTACAGTTATTACCATTAGTCATAAGTATTTCCTGTAAATGTATAAGCCTTACTAAACACTTGCAAACTGCATAGGAAAGTTATTTATAAAGATCTATTTATAAAAAACTCCAGTATATTCACTAGAAATATTGACTATAATTAACTGTTTACAAGAAAAAATAACATTTCTGTATATATTTGATCACAAAATATAGTCACTATTATAAAAGAGAACCATGAATATGTTTGCAGACATTGTAGCTCATAATTCTTGTATAAGAAGCCTAATATGCTATATTAACCAATCAGAGACTTGACATTCACAATTAGGCTTGCATATACACATTAGATGTAATCTAATCTGATCTAAATGCATAGAATGGATGATGTCATGAGCTAAGTAAGAAAGCTTCACTTCTTAGATTTCAAACTGACATTTTCCCGCCCAGCACACTACACAGTACAGTTTCCTGTCCTCACTTTAACTGTGTCACAAAGTCTGCTTATTTCCAGTAACAAATGCAAAGTTTAACTGTCAGATACTTCCAAACAGTAAAATAACATTCAATGACAATGAGAAAACAGTACTTTAACATTAATATCTATAGGAAACATAACTTGTAACCATTTAAAAACCTTGTGCCATAAAACGTACAAGAATATAACTGTCAGAGAGACCCAATTTATGTCAAAAGCCAGTATACATCTTTTTGTTCACACAGGTACCAATATATATTCTGAAACAATCAGAAGCTATAAATATAAAAAAAAAACTAGTTAATATATACTAAATCATAAATATGTCCTGTTATCCCATGTATCCAAAACAGTTTTGATAAATAATTTAAGCAATGACTATGCCTGTGTAATAACTCAGAAGAACATTTAGCAGGGCAAAGGGCTATATATTATTTGAAATAAAGCATGTCATCTTAAGGTCATAAAAGCAAAGATAGCTTACTGTTCAATCATATCACTCAATAAACCATTAATGTTATACTAATATACTAAAAGCATAAACAGTTATTTAATTTGTATATGAACAAAAAAAAAGTATAAAAAGTATAGAAATGAAAAAGTAAAAAGAGAAAGAAAAATATTGTCATGACATACCTTACTTGAAGATTTAGCAAGTGAAAAACAAATTAAAGTCCAGTTGCAGTAGATGCTTTGAGTGATTTAGTGGGAACGGCAATCTTTGACTTCGTTTTTTTGTTTTTTCTTTTTAACATCAGTCCAAGAAGATTTATCAGTAACTCTTTTCAGAGATGCAGATGCCCATTCCATATCTTCAGGTAAGGAAGTAATGTTATTGTTTTTAATAAAGGCAGTGGCTTCCTCCAGGGCATTGAATGATCTCATTTCATTCATTCTGATATAGAATTTTTGGTACTTTTCCATTAAACCCCTACCAGTCTGCACTGCTGTTTTTCCGTTTTTTCAGTAATACTGACTTCTTCTGATACATTCGCCACAGCTGTTGTGACAATGAACAAAAAGGATTTTGCACAAATTAAGAGACAACTCAAAAGAGACAAAAGGGATGCCTGTCGACAGCTGAAGTTACTTCTGCTAGGTGAGTGAACGGCAAGTGTGCATAGTACTGCATATGACATCGTACAACTGAGTATGTTGTTCACGTACGTGTATTACTGCAGGCACTACAGGTTAAAGTCTTTTAACGACTGATAATGTTTAAAGAGAGTGAGCTAGGTAAAGGTCGGTCCTTTATTGATTGTCAGCCCCTGTGTAATGTCATGGATTTTTAGCAGCAGTCCCGAAACATGGCCTGGACACCTGCATCTGTGTTGAAATGTTGCCCCTCCTTCCTTCCTCTGTCTCCTGTTTTCTCCATTGAAAGAAAGCCCATGTTGCTCAGTCAAATCTTTTGGACACTTTATTTTAGTAGCCCTTCTAGCTGTAGTTGTGGAATCGTTAAAGGAAATCTGTGTTAATATTTGCTGTTGGTCCTTTACGTGCATGCAGTAAGCTTTGTACAGGTTCTCCCCACCTGAATGAAGTAACATTGTGTAGAACAACTGCTTCACTGGTCTGTGTTGTTACCTGGTTAGCTTTCAGTCACAGTGCTGCCTCGCTTGTGTGGAAATACTGGCAAAACACATATTAATTAAGTATACAAAATTATAGTGCCTCAGACCTCTCAGCTGTCCCTATTGTTGAGGATTGTTTCTATTTTCAGGCATATCGCTCTTCCTTTTAACACAAGAAATTGAAAATATCGGTCTTGGCAATGCTCACAGTCCCTGGTTTATTCAGTCAGCCATCACATGCAAATGAAAGGCGTTGTTCTGCACATTATAAAACATGCGATCGTGCAGCACCAGACAAGACATTTGTGTCTGCAGAACTGCCTGACTGCCAAATCAAATAAAAAGAAAAACTTAACATTACCTAATGAAAATTAATCTTTTCACATCACATCTGTCAGCCCTGCATAAATTATAAAAAAACGCTGAAACACAGCAGCGCGAAGACTTGGTAGGGGTTTAACGGAAAAGTACTGAATTTTTAGGTGTACATGCATTTGTGCATATGGCCGATGGTCGAACGCGAAAATGCCGACTGCAGAACGTCAGGACCGTGGAATGTCGAAGTACGGACGTCAAATCCGAGAATACCGAACACCGGCCAGACCACTATATACCACCCTCTCGACCCAAAGGGTGCTTATTGCGGTGGGCGTGTGATCGGGAAATTCAAATTCGATGTGCGTGACATTCTCCGTATTCGCGCGAACGAGATTCGACAATTAGGTTCAGAATTCTGCCGGATCGGCCTTTGGCCGTGCAACCAAATGAGTTTTATTAATAGCCAAGCTTTTTTCCTCTGTTCCAAAATCCTGGTAGAATAGTCATTATCAAACCTAATTCGGTTTTGATTAAATTTTCATGGACTTTTCCTCCAGGCAGATTTTAGGACCAACTCCTTGTCCAAATAAGATAGAAACTTTATTACTATTGATCTGGGAGGAGTAGAGGAGGATGTTGACACTGGCTTTCCTAAAGCTCTATGAGCCCTTTCAATACCAAAGGACAGCCCCTCCTTTAAATCTAAAATCTCTGGAATCCGGGTATTCAGGAAAGAAATGATATCCTCTTCAGCTCTCTCAGGGATGCCAAAAATCCTTATATTTGACCTTCTCTCCCTGTTTTCCAGGTCATCCACTTTATTGAGAAGCCAAATGTTTTGTTTGATGAGAAAATCTTTCTGGCTTTCTTCTTCCTTCAGTCTTCCCTCAAGATCATTCAAGGATGCTTCTATGTGTTATTCTAGATTGATGCTGCTGTGTAAGTTCCTTGAGAGAATCTGTTTGTTTCTGACAATTTCCCTTGAGGTTTTGTAAATTCTCCTTAAAATCATCCATTTTTTGTGAGAGTTGTAGAGCAGATGTCACAAGCTGCATTTCTTTTTTTAAAGCCATGTCAGAATGAGAAATCTTCGAAGTGCTCATCTCCACAAATGATATATTCTCCTTTATAATTTGAAAGTAAAAATCTTTCCTAAGTTCACCAAAGTTACTTATAGTATAGTTTATACTTTCATCTATCAATTCTAAGTATTTTTGTTAAAATAAAATAAGTTATTTCCTGTTTTATATTAGTTTCATGGTGCTCTCAAAAAATGCTGCTATCAGATGGCCATCTTGGCTCCGCCCCCCTGCATTTTTATAATTAAAGGTCTAGGTTGTTTTCTCATAGCCAAGTTTGGAGCATACACACTATGTGCCCTTTCATTTAACAATTTATGTTGTGGAATGCTAGTCCAGTTGCTTTTATTTATTTTATTTTATATTTGTTTACTAGGAAAGTCCGACTAGGACAGAGTCCATTTTCAGCGGAGGCCCAGGAGAAGTGCTCCAGTTGCATGTCTTTGGAATGTGGGAGGCAACCGGAGCACCCAGAATAAACCTACACAAATGCAGGAAGGACATGCAGACTCCACACCGAAAGCACCCCAGCAGAGAATTGAACCTGAGAACCTATTGCTGTGAGGTAACAGTGCTAATCGATGCACCACTGCTTGTTTGTGCTTTCATGAAGTAAATACCGTCTGTTCCTTCTAGATCCTCATGTACAGCAGAAAATCTCAGGTTTTCTGTTCGTGCTGTCCTCTAATTCTATTATTTTTTTTAAACATCTCTTCTTGTGCAGTCTCATATTCAGCCAGACTTTTCTTCATTTCGACCTGTGAGTTTTGCAGTTTTATCATCTCCTCTGAGTACCTGTTTAAAGCTTCTTCCATTTTTTTTACAGACTTTTATTGTTTGGGTTGATGTACTCAATCAGTGTTTCATTTATTTTAATCAGGTCTATATGCAGTTACTTTATACTTTCCTCAAGATTACTGGAGCTTGCGTTTCTTTTTGCTGAACAGCTAAAGTATTTTTCCCAGTCAGTGTTTTTTCATCAACTTTTGTAGCTGATTTTCCTTCAGGTCCTCAGTATTTCCTTTTTCCTGGCATCCAGGCAGTGCACTTACTAGTTAGTTACTGAAATTTACTCAGAAAGCTAGGTCCACTGGCTTTCTCTGCTAAGATTCTGTTTTCAAACTGGGAAAGCCAAAATTAAGCTGTTACTCCATGTGCATTCCCTGATACAGTAATAAGATACATTAGAAAGATGTATAAAGGATGTGAAGCAAGAATTAAAATGTAAGGGTTCCTCTACAGTAAGTTTTGTTTGAGCAGAGGAATAATGCAGGGATGTCCTCTTTCCCCTTTACTATTTGCTTTATATTTAGATCTGTTTGTAAAGAAAGTAAGAGACTCAGAAATTCATGGGTATAACTGGTATATTATCAAGAAAAAATGAATTTATTTGCAGATGATATTAGTTGTACTTGTTAAATCCTGAAAAGGACAGCTTAGTGTTGTGGAACATTTTCAGGCAGTTTCAGGTCCTTCTGGGATATAAAAATAATGAAGATAAAACAAAGGCTGTAGCCATAAAGTATGCTGTAAGAGGTTTGGTATAATGGTTAAGGTGCTTATCTTAAAGATGCAAGGTACTTGGTTTGATTCTCACCTGTGAGAAGCATGGCTAGGCTTAAAAGACCCCTTGGAGTCATTAGTCTAGTAATCACCTATGAACTATATGCCCACTCGCAAATTGGTTCAGCAATACCCATATTTATGTGGGCACAATAAGATTAGCTATTTAGGAGTATGGATTAAAAAGGCTTATATTATGGCAACTAAGGATATTTGTGAAGAGACTAAACAAAATATGATACAAAACTGGAAGCTGTTGTTTATGGATATTAAGATAGATGCTGTGAAAATGTTTTTAGTCCCTTTAGTTTTATGTATAGGTCAGGCATGTTTTTTATCAACTGATGAAAAAAGCAAACCTGTCTCCCAGAGGTGACTCCAAAATAGGAAAAACAAGTTCAAAATAGAAGAAATAGGAGTCAAACCACCACGAATAAAGTCCAATTCTTTATTTTAAAAGGAAATGAGCGCTTTCGCGTGCATCCAAAAGGCACGCTTCTTCAGATTAAAATCTGAAGAAGCGTGCCTTTGATGCAGCCATTTCTTTAAAATAAAGAATTGGACTTTATTCGTGGTGGTTTGACTCCTATTTCTTCTATTTTGAACTTGTTTTTCATATTTTTTATCAACCAGAGAAGTTGTGGACAGTAATTAATAGAGTCAAAGGAACTTATTTTAAAGGGAAAGAGCGCAGGAGTTAAGTGGGATAAGTTGATCCTTTCAATAGAAAAAGGGGGTTTAGTATCCTTGATTAAAAGTTTATGTGCTAAAATATATTAATAATCCGAAAGTGTGGGAACACATTTTCAACATTATATTAGCTTAATGTACCAAATTCAGCTCAACCCCAGGACATGCATACTTAATTTGAAAGTTGGTAATAACAATCCATTCTAATGATATTAGATCTTTTGACTCTTGTTATTAGATGTTACTTTCTTTTTTTGTCATTGATTTTGTTTAACGGATGGAAGCATTTATGTAAATAGTGTACATAGTTTACAGTATGGGTGTTAGTAGCTTAATTTGGGTATTATTTGTATTTTCTTGCTGTTTTTCTTTATTGTATGAAAAATTGTTAAAATAATAAAGATTTATTATTGAAAAAAAAAAAAAGAAAAAGGGGGTTTAGTGTTACCTGATTTGAAGGGGTACTTTAGAGCTAGGCAGTCAAGGCTCATAGACATAACACAAGAAGAAGGTTATAATTTAAAAAGTGAAGGGGGTGAAAAAGGTGGGGGAGTTCAAGAAGTGAGGTGAGAGAGTGAGATTTTGGATGCATATCCTCAAAGAGCAAAGCAACCATACAAAATATTATATTCATAAAGCTGCAGAAAATATTCTAAGAAATAAGCCAACATGGGAATGTAAAATGTAGATTTTGCCAATAGGGATGAGTGCAAGTAGGAGTAGAAAAATAGGGGCTTTAATTTACTGGAGAAAACTGGCAAAAGAATGAAGATATTAGGAGCAAATAAATGGAAGAAAGGTAATAGAGTGGGCTGAGGCCAAGAAGATGTTTGGACTGCAGGTTAGAATCTGCATTCACCTACCAGGGTTTGATGTCACAGTACAGGCAAAGAGAAGGGGACTGGGGAGTCATGTATGAAAGCCCTACTCTTGTAGACTTTTTAATCAAATCTACAACAGCAGCTGCTGTTTAAAAAGGGAATAATTAGTATGACTTGTAAAGCAGTGTGTGATAACTGCAAGAATAAAAATGTTACAAAAGATTGGGAAGGGAGACTGGGAAAGTAGTTTACAAGGGAGAAACAGGAGGACATATATATGTTTCCCAAACATGCAACAAAGTCTAAAGATTTATTATTTTTGCTTTTAAATGTTTGTATGGGCATTTCTCTACCCCAAACAGAAATAATTTTTCTTTGGGTAGGTAGCAAATATTGGCGGTTTGATAGAGTAAAAGAAGTTACTGGGGACATGTTTTTTTGGGTGTGTAATGAGTTTTTAGATTTTTTAAATTTCCTCCTCAGTACTCTGTAAAGATATTGTAGGAACAAATTGCTGTAACTACGGATATAATTATTTTGAGCTGGGACACAGGATCTGAATTGCTTTGGCATTGGAAGGCTTAAGTTTAATTATTTTGGCTGCCAAACAAGCAATTACTAGAAAATTGAAATCAAAATCCAAACCAACTGTAGTTGAAGTATCAAATATCGTAAAAGGGGTAAAACAGCTTGAAGAATATTGTAATATAGATAAAGGAACTGGAAGAGGGGTATTTAGAAAAAGGAAGGAACATATTATATATATATATATATATATATATATATATTTGTGGAACAATACATGCAGAGTCATTTTCAGGAGGAGGAGGATTCAAATTTATGGGAGGACAGGAATTCAGCAATTTTTGTAATGTTGGGCTGATAAGACTGTTATTAAGAAAGAACTCATGTCTAATGTATAATGTTTATAAATGGAAAACATGTTAATATAGTCTGTTGTCTTTTCTGTTAAACAGTGCCCATGTCTTAAGTGCTAATTCAGTAAATGAGTTTAAAAGAAAAAGATTGACAAGTATATGAGCAGAACATGGCTTTTGGATATGGGTTAGAATACATGTCTGCATGGAGGATCACCATCATCGGGGTAGTACTTTGCTTTCCTTATGCAAGATTTGTCTGTATTTATAGATAACTGCAACTCTGACTCGTTAGTGTGAGTCCCAGAATAATGAGACAATGAGTCACAATGCAGACTTAAAGATGTTTAAAACATCCCCTTTTTTTAGAGGTATGGTGATCTCAAAGTTAATATATATAAGTACTGGAGGTGTGCGGGTGCAGGGAAGGTTCCCTCCTGCAGAAAACTTTTTTTTTGTTACAAGTCTCAGATTTACCATAGGGAGCCATATTCTGGGACAGTGGTCATGAGACTGGGAAAGGAAATCTAATTTTGATTTTGCACCATAGTATTACATGTAGTAGTACACAATAGATTAGGGAAAAAGTCAAAAGTAAGTCAACTTTCTGGGTGTTAGGACACTGACTTTTTCTTTAGCACAGGAAAAGTTAAAGCGTGCCATGTCAGTAATTCTGACAAGGTACAGGTCTCTGCAGAAAATAACCTATATTTACTTTTTTTTGTTAGTACACAAAGTGCTTGGCATCATATTTTTTAAATTACTAGAACAACTTTATAAAAAGGAAATACATTTACTGAAAGGATAGTTTGTATCCTAGGTCAGGAAGGGGTATACTGCTTGCAAGACCTCCAAAACACAACACAGGCACAAAGCACCACTGTACTCGACCCTCAATAGGCCACTGAAAGAGTATAATGCACCCTTCTGCACGTACCTCACCAGACACCTGCTGCAGCTGGAGAGACCTCAGAGATTTCTCACTAAGAAAATACAGGGCCTCCAATCCATGACCTATATGGATAGGCTGAAAGCCCTGTCACTTGACTCTGTATCATATAGGATGCTGACAGGTGACTTGTGTCTCACCTATAGGTCAATCTCCAACCCTTCCCTAATGGAAATGCTGCACATCCGCAAGTCAAATGGCTCAAGCGTCACTCGTTCTAGGGATCTCAACCTAGCTTTTGACATTAACAGGTCATGCTGGAGAGACAGATGTGTCTCCAGAGACTGCTGCTTCTTTGGAATAGACTCCCTATTCATGTAAAACAGAGCTCCTCATTGACCCTATTCAAATGCAAGCTAGATAACTGGATGGGAGACTGCAAATTTGCCTTTGTAGCCAGTGTTGATCACAGACCTGGTCTGTTCATAAATTTATTCTACGAACTAACCAAAAAAAGAATAAATGGGGATACTAGGGATTATTAACATGGCTAGGCTTGTAAAGGCTCTAGGGCCGCTAGCCTAGCAACCTCCTATGAACCTGTGAACTTCCTCACATAGCATAAGGAGTCCCAAAGTCAGAAATGCCGAACCCGTAAGGCATTGAACCAAGCAAACATTCTTGTTATAATTGACTCAGTTGTAAGACGTACAGTTGTGCCTCTTACCAGACTGAGCAAGGAATGAGTGATGTTTAGTTGCTTATCTAGTAAAAGGGTCCGTCATCGTTCATGCCACTGTCAGTGACTTAAGGTGCATCTCTCGGGATTATATGAAGAGAGACATGATGGAGCTTTCAGACTGTACGTCCAAAGCAGGTGTGAGCCTAGCACCGAACAGCATTTTACCTTCACCAAGGATGATGGCACTGTATGAGCAAAAAATATTTGAATTCAATAACAATGACTTAAGTTCTGGTGCCATTCAAAGGGGATCCAGTATTTGTTAGCCTAGGATGATATGATCAACAGACCATGCTGCTTTGCCAGGGAGGGCCTACATCTGACCCCACTAGGGTTTTGATTATTGGCAAAGACATTGTCCACCCCATAGTGACTTTTTTATTGCATGCCAACCTGATAAACCTACCAACATAAAACAAACAAATGAAAATATGAAGCAGTTACTGACCAATGCTAGGATCATAATGGGACAGGAGCTAGAAATAAATGTCAGATTAAAGCACACAATTTTATTGAAATTATTAGTTCTGTTCATCACTTATGTTTGTTGTCATCTTCTGTATTTTCTCCAGCTCAGTTAAATGCTGTCCTTCTCTGATTTATAATTAAATTATGCCTATTTAACCATGAGTACACACCACACAAAACATTATCTGAAAAATAAAATTACATGTGCTATAAAATGTTCATAGACCTAGCTGTCCATTGATACCTGATAGCACAGTACAAGTTTGATCTTCCATTTGGTTTCTTCTTAGAGCAGTGTGTTGCTAATATAACCTTGAGTTCTGTTCTTAATAGTTTTCCTACCATCCATGAGTCCATGAAATTGAAAGTGTTACTTGGATCTTTGTTAAGTGTATGATCTGTTAACGCATTGGTTTGGTTTATACATTGTATTTGATGCTTATTTCATTGCTATCTCCCAGTGGGCACTTGTTTTCTTTTTCTCTCACTTCAAAAAATACAGATAATATGCAATGCTTTGTGAATCAGCTAACAGGTATTAAAACTTAAGTGTTGTTTAGCCCAGTATTCAGTTGTGCATGGAAATTCAAAGTTGATATTTATTTATATAATTCATTTACAAAAATTAAATTTAAATGTATGTTTGGTATAGTTTTACTGCTGAGTTATTGTGAGTAAGCATCAGTTTAGGTTAACAGCACTGTGACAAATTATGTAGGGTTTGTGGACTTATTTTTTTAAAACATAATGTTCTTGCTAACAGTATTATAATGTAGTAAAAAAGAGAATTAAATAGTGTCATGAAATAGTGTTGCATCCTTGTTAAAACAAATGGCTTTCCTTCATACTTGTATATACCAGTTCCCAAGATTCACCACACCTTGATGTAATGAGAATACATAGAGAAACCTCTCTCTGTGTCTTTTGACACACATCATATTGATCACACATTTGTAGCTGCACTTGAGCATTCATCACAAATGTCTTGTTTCTGCTTGGAAACCCACTAGTACTGCAACTAGAACCTACCTTTGTGCCAGCGAGCTGTTACAAGCATTTTCTGAGTTGCTGTTCCCCATACATCAGTATTGTTTCATTGCTGTGCTATTTCCCATGGCTGTGGTTCTTTAGGGTATTTAAGTTGGGTTTTCTTCTACCACTGAGGTACAACAGAAAGACACTAGGGCTTCCCCTGCTTGAAATGCTGTCTGTGGAACAAAATTAGATGAGGCTGTAGAACTTCCTTTCCTGTCTAACTTCTGTATTAATTTATTATGTGGATTTAAGCAAAGATGGTCCAAAGTCAATCCATTCCATTTGAACTAGGACCCATGTATTCATACTGTCTGTGATGCTGTGTTTTTTTCATAACTGAGAAGTAGGGCTGTTTCTCAGGCTGTGCACTCCATTCAAGAAGGTGCACTGGCAAAAAACGTATTGCTGTTCCTGGAATTCCTGCCATCTGCAGACTATCATGTTCTGCATCAACAGATGAGGTCTCGCATGAGCTTTGCAGGACAGGATATTGAAATCTACATTGTGTACTGCAGGGTGATACACTGCTGAAGCTGAAGCTCTGAATAAATCTTAACATTACCAGTGATCACAGATGTTGAAGCAGATGTTTTGAATAAACATTGACATTAACAATGATCATAGATGCTGGATCCCAAAGTATCAAGGCAAGTTGCTTCTGAGGTGGAAGAAGTTTGATACAGTCTTCTCTGTGTCATCAGCTTTCACTGGACTGTTGCACCTGTTAGTGCATGGGATTATTCCTCAAGATGCATTTTCCCAGGCTGCTGCTTTTGTATATATGTATTCTTAACCTGATAGAATTCTTCACAAAATAAAGTACTACACAAAAAGGTCTTGCTGGCAGCAGTTTTTTTTTTCCTGGGATGATTTTAGGTTTACTTTATCTTCTGTTTCCACAATTGAGGGCTCTTTTGTCTTGTGCCACAGTACTTTGAGTATGGAAGGCGGCCATATCCTCCATCAAGCTGCCTGTCTGGCCTTTGAAGTTATAAAATTTGCTAAGTGATGATCAGATTTCAGACACCATATGCACTGACTAAGGAATGAGACTTTGTTCTAATATTCACCAATCCAGCATAGTCCTGAAAATTCTTATCTCCTGCATTCAGTGTCATACTTGCCTCTTGTAGGCATATGTTGTGACATTGGGCATTGATCTAGGAGGGCACATCCAGCTCCTTTGCTCAACAGTTCTTTTCTGACATTCAGTTTGTATCTCAGTTCAATTCTACATCTTTAAGAGTGCTGTGTAACTAAATTATTAATGCTTTCTATGTATTCCTGCTTTTATTAGCTCAACAAGAGCCAGGAACTACAAATGTTTGTATTTCCTGGGAGAGACAACATGATGAGTAAAACTGAAGTGTCAGGACTTCATTACAGTGTCCCATAGAAGAAAGCATAAGAAGCTTAAGTCCTCAACATTTCAAAGAGAACAGTGGCCTTGAAAGGTGGCTAATGTGGGAACCTTCATGAGAGTCTGTTGTGAGAATGTGGACTAGAATAGTATAGATGAGAAAGAAGGTAATGGGTCCTGATGCCAGGCATCAGCCAAAATGTCTGATCTGATGTTGTCAATTTTCATTCATTCATGACAGTTGAGTTTCGGTTCCATCCTCAGAACTGACTCAGCCAATATAACAAGCTCGCCTCAGCCAGAAACTCTCGAGCTAAAGTTACCCATAGTGCCTCTCTTCCCTTCCCTTCAGATCTTGTTTGCTGTATAGAGTTTCAAGATGTGTCAGGCCTGCTCTCAAGCTAAGTGTTTATATTTTTCGCTATTTTTCTTTCTTAAAACCCCTCTGAATGAAGTAGTTGACTTAATTTGATCTTCAACATGTGGGTCTGTGGATCTGAATCGTCTGATCCGACAAGGCCTTATAACCAGCACCTGATCAGAGTTCCAAGCACCTCCCTTTACCCGTAATGCCCCCTGTCTCCTTCCTCCCTTCAGATCTCGTTTGCCGCTGAATAGCCAAGCATTGTGGTTTTGAGCTCTGAACATTATTTTGGGTAAGTGATTGCTTTTTGGGAGTTATTCTCCCTTTTTCTGTATTTCTGTATTCCCTCACCTCCTCTACTCACTGCCGTTGGTTTAAACAAAAAAAGAAAAGTTTTGTGGTGGTTGTAATTTCCTCCCTTGGCCTTCCCACTCCTATCTTCTCTGTGAGTGAGTGTTTGCGTACATGTGTTTTTTTTTCTTTTAGGTAGGAATATGGCAGATATTCCCCCTGCACCAGGATTTAGGAAATGCACAGAGTGTGACCATAAGCTCTCTCTAGCCAATGGCCACACTCTGTGTGTAGTGTGCTTGGGCGTGGCCCATTTGCTTACCCCCTGTCCTGTTTGCGTGAGTTTCAACCCATGGACCCTTAAGAACAGGAGGGATAAGCTCATTCTGAAGGGCTTGCTTCCCTCTTTGGGGACGGCTGTCCCCGCAACCCCGGCTTTGGCCTCTTCTACCACTGTTTCTGGCTTTTCTCCTCCCCAGACCTCTCGGACTCACATCTCTACCAAGAGGTCTGGGCAAGGAGAGAAACACCCCAAGAAACAGAGACTGAGTAAATGGTGTCCAGACGGTTCGGCTTCAGTGGGGCCTCCACCCAAGGCCAAAACCCACAGCAGGTCCAGTTTCTCCCCGGAGGTCTGTTTGTCTCCTCTAAGGATATCCCCTCATCGGCAGTCCCAGCTGGTGTTGGTGGCTTCCTTCTGGTCTACCCGTAGTCTTAGAGAAGCAGAGATGAACAGGATGATGTGGAAGTTCATCCGCGCCCAAATCCAGATGAGAGACTTGCCAGGCCCCTCTCCCTCCAGAGCAGGGAGCTCACAAACCTTTTTCATTCCTATATCTCCTTCTCCGATCCATCCTTTTGTTTCAGAGTCTTTGGATCCGAGGACTCTTGGGGTCGGGTGTTGGCGCCGATGGTACCCTGTACCTCAGTGCCGGCCATTGCCTTGAGTGTGTCGGATCCGACCGGGTCAGATCTGAATTGTTGAAGCTATAACCTTGGCATTGGATCTGAGGGGGGTTCTGTCAGCTTTGAGTTTCTTGGAGCACAGTCTTCCCTTGGCATCTCAGCATCTGTAGTCTTGGGTCTGGCTATCCCGTCAGATCCAAGGGGAAATGGCTCTTATGGTGGTTTCTCAGGATGCCCACTCCCCTTCATTTTTTGACATGGTGAAGAGAGTTCTTTCGAGTTAGTGGAGGCTTCTGGCCATCTCAACCTCAGACTCTGTCAGACTCCCTCTGTTTTGGGTACGGCCTCGACCATCCTGCTGTCTCAGGGACAGCCTGTGCGGGGTTTGCTTCAGGAAGCCCCCACGTGGGAACAACAAGACATTTGCGAGTTCCAACCAGACAGTCCACTGAGATTGCTCCTCACAAATGGATGTGCAAAAGGAGGCACTTGGATTCCTCTCCTGAGTCCTTGACCGAAGACACTGACTGGGAGGAAGGGGAAGGTTCCCCATGATCACCACCCGTGGATGTCTTTTTTGGACACATCATGGAACTCCTTCACTGGGGGGGGGGGTGTTGCCCAAAAACCAACCTTGGATGAGTCAGTATTCCTAGAGGCATTCGGCACAAGCCCATCTACTTCCTGGGTGTCCCCTGCCGCGAATCTGCTTGTGGACCTCATAACATCTCGGGAGTGGAAGGAACCGGACATGATGGAACCCATCCCTTGGTAACCAGATAAAGTCCTAAGCCCCCCACCAGACAGGACTAGTTGGAGCAAGGGGTTCCCTGTAGATGCTATGGTGGTGGCTGCCACCACAAAAAAAGAGCTCGCGCAGGAGAACTCTATGGTCCATCCTCCTGACTGGAAGTCAAGGACCATGGGCCGTTTAGGGAAGTAGGTGCATGCTTCAGCAACCTTTACCATAAGGGTGCTGAATTACATGGTTCACGTCATTCGGCAGCAGTGAGACATAGTCAAGGAGGTTGCTAAGTTGCCCCCTGGAGTCCATGCTGGCCTAGGGCAAGAAGGTGTTCTAGGCACAGATGGCCACTCTTAAAACAGTAGCAAACGTGTCCATGTGTCTACTCTCCCATGCTACGGAGGGAGCCACCAGAGTGACTGCTTCCGGCGTTGCTATGAGGCGCCATGCCTGCCTCCAACTGTGTCAGTTGATGGAACCTTTCAAGGTGTCATTTGCAAATGCCGTTATGATGGTTCTTCCCTGTTTGGGAAAGCAGTTCATGACACATTGGTCCAGAGTGAGAAGGATGGGAAGACACTGTCTGCTGTTGGGATCCACTTCTCTGCCCCTCAAAGTTCCTTTTCAAGGAATCGGCGAGGGACAAAGAAGATGTGGTTCCAGAAGTCTCAGTCCTCCCAGGACACTCAGGACTCACCTTCCCCCAGAGACAGAGAGGGTTATGACAGACGTTGTCCAAGAGGCAGAAGGGGGACCGAGAAACTTTGGGTCTCGAGAACCTTTCTCAGACAGACCTACACAGCAGCCCTGAGGGGCTGCCGGACTGGTTGTCTCTGGAGGCAGTTGGGGGTCGCCTTTTGCTATATCCAGTGGCATGGGAGTCTAACATCAGAGTGTTGGGTGTTGCAAATTATATCCAGAGGTTATTACATCCTTTTCACTGAACCACCTGTCCCACCAAAATGCCTCCCAGACGTTCCACCCATGCAAAGGGAGGCAGCAGCAATAGAAATAGACAAACTGCTAAAAAAGCAAGTCATCCAACCCATCCCCCTAAGACCAGCTCAGATTGGGCATTTATTCCACGTTCTTTTTAGTGCCAAAGAAAACAGGGGACCCATTCTGGATCTATCCACCTTGAACCTGTCAGTAACCAAGGAAAAATTCCGGATGGTCACTCTCCAATCTATCCTGCCTTACCTGCAGTAGAAAGATTGGATGTGCTCGATAGACCTCCGGGATGTGTACTTTCATGTCAAGATGGACAGTTGCTCCCGCAGGTTTCCTCTGCTTCCTGCTGGAAGCCAGTCATTATTAGTTCAGAGCCCTCCCATTTGGTCTCACCACAGCCCCCAGAGTGTTCACCAAAGTGATGGCAGTTGTAGCGGCTCACCTGAGGCTTCAGGGAAGTCAGGTTTTTCCATACTTGGATGATTGGCTCTTTGCTACCCCCACAAAGCATCTACATGAAAAGTATATCATAGCAAGTGGAAATGATTTTCTATATGGGCTTCTCAATGGGATTTGGATCCTTTCACGGCTCCCGTTTCAGTGGTATTGGAGTTTTTGGTGGGGATTTTTCAACAAGGGGCTAGTTCCTCTAAAGTTAGAGTCCATCTGGCTGCTATTTCTAATTTTCATGTGGGGAAGAATGTCTTTACTAGCCTCTTCTAGACTTTGCAAGACCTTCCTTAAAGGTACCTTTCTTTTAAGACCCTCAGTGAAGGATCCTACACCTCCGTGGGACCTCATTTTTGTATTGTAGATTTTAGTCTCCCCTCCATTTGAGCCCGCAGCTTTAGTAGACTGCAGTATCTCTCATGGAAGAGTGCCTTCTTGGTTGCAATTACACCAGCCAGGAGAGTGTCGGAACTTCAAGCTTTGTCCATCAAAGTTTCTTACATGATTTTCCATAAGGACAGGGTTTCCCTGTATAGTAATCAATCCTTCCTTCCTAAAGTGGTGTCAGAAGTAAACATTAATTAAACTATCGATCTTCCCGTCTTCTTTCCTAATTTTCAGAACAATGGTGAATATAAGTTACATTTGCTGGATGTATATAGGCAATTGAGATTTTATCTACATAGGATGAAATCCTTTTGCAAATCTGATCAGTTTGTCTCTTACTCAAAACCCTGCTTAGGAAAGCCAATTTCTAAAGTGACTATTGCTCATTTGATCTCCCAATGTATTATTCAAGCATATTCTGACAAAGGGATTTCTCCCCCGGGTCAAACAAAAGGACATTCCACCAGGTCTGTGGCCACTTCGGCGTTTTTTTGGTCCAGGGTGTTGCTGGATGATATCTGTTCTGCGGCTACTTGGTTCTCATCTCATACCTTCATCTCGCATTACAAATTAGACATTGTATCCAGAAGTAGGGCATCCTTTGGCTTCTCGGTGCTCTGGAATATCCTTCCATGAGGGCCACCCAGGTCTTTGTAGCCGGGGACTGTGTCCCACAGGTTGAAGATCAAATGAAGTCAACTATTTCAGATAAAGAAGTTATGTACTCACCATAACGTATCATCTGAGTAGCTGTGCTTCAATTGTCTTCAACCCCCCCCCCCCCTTTCCCCGACTTTGTCACTATGGGCCTGGTCTTGTCTATGGGAGATGAACCTTCTAAAGGCTTCTTTTGCCATGCTTGGTTTAGGAATTTGAGGAGGGCCAGTAGTGGTGAGGTCCTGTTGGATCGGTCTTATGTTATTCTGAGCAGCAAACTCGATCTGAAGGGAGGAAGGAGACTGGCATTATGGGAAAGGGGAGGAGCTTGGAGCTCGGATCAGGTGTTGGTTATGCGGCCGTGTCGGATCCGATTCAGATCCATAGACCCACATGTTGAAGACAAATGAAGTACAACTACTCAGATGGAACATTATGGTGAGTACATAACTTCTTTTTATTCTTAGTCGCTTTAGTAGATAATTTAGAATTAGTGTATGAGTGTTATTATCTTCCCTAATTACCATTTTTCTGGTATTACTTCTTTACCATAGTTGATATAGGCCCCTCCTTTCCCTCTTACCTCTGGTAATTCTTTAATACCATTATTGGTCTTCCCCCCATCATCATCATCATCTTCCTTTTTTCTTCTCTCTACCCTTCTGGGTATTCCTGCGTTACCATTGTTGGTATTTAAAAAAAAAAAAATCTTTCACTTGCTGTTCTCTCTATCATTGTGTGTCTGTGTGGGTGATCACATGAACGACTTTCACTGTGGTAATTTTTGTTTTTCAACATGGCTAACAAAAAAGGTACTACAGGCTTTAAACAGTGTGACAAATGTGTCAGAAAGATGCCCAACTCCGATGGGCATCTTTCTTGTGTATATTGTTTAGGAGTGCCACATTTACAGGTCCAACCTCCATGCGAGCTCTGTAAGAGCTTTAGTGCCCGTATTCTAGCAGAGTGTAAGAATTAATTGATCCTAAAAGATTTAAGAACCCCTTTTTCGGAAGCTTGGTCTGAGGTGGAAGTGTCAAAAACTCCTAAGAAAGAAACAAAGAAAGGAGCCACTCAGTCCCAACATCTCCTCATTCACATGAACCGAAAACGTCAAAAGGCCAGGCAGGTTCATACTGAACCGAAGATTAAACAACCTAAATTGGCACCAACATCTGTCTCAGCACCGGAGTCTGACTCCCTCCACAGCACCGTCCTTGACCAGGGAACCAACTACAGTTGCCACAGTACTGCAGAGCCTCTCAGCACCAACAATAGTTTCTCCATTAAAATTGGTCACTTCCTCTCTATCACAGCCTTCTGGTCATTCAACCACAATGCGGAAGGTCGAAACCCTAGCCAGGATTTGATATTCCCCATCTATTGACCCCTTTGTTGGACAGCAGCTCAGTCCCTTTATTGATTGACCAGAATCTCCCTCGAGCATGTCCATTTGTTCCACCAGGAGTCTTTCAGAGCTTGATGTAGTGAGATTGGTGGATCAGCTGTTAGTAGCCAGAGGCATTCCAACCCCATCTAGGACCTCCCTCCCACCTGGAGCCGAGGCCTTTTTTCCACGGACTCCAACTTATCTTCATCCTTCAACCTCCCCATAGGAGTTGGAGCTCTCAGTGCCAATGCCCCTCCCGGTGCCATCTTCTTCAGTACCATTAGTAGATGTCACACTGGTTCCAGAACCTACTCTGTGGACTTTGGCTCAGTCAGAGCCGACCCACCCACCCACGTGACCATGACTTGGCTGCTGGGGCTGGAATACCTAGCACGGCACTGTCTATGGATGTGAGAGTGTTCAATCTCGCCGTTTGTTCTTACACATGGGTTCGGAGCCGATCCTCGGCTCCGAGTCGGCCGCTTGGCAAAGCTCTGCATCGAGAAGAAGCTCGAGACCAACCTGTCTCCCACAATTCCCTCTGCCTTTACCTCAAATCTAGTTTGCGCTGCAACGTTCGCATCTTTTTCGATGAGCTCAGACCAACTGGCAGATAAGATATCCTTTTTTTTGTAGGATTACTTAGAAAATTCTTCTAATTTCAATTTAAGACCTTTAGTGTGTGTGTGTGTGTGTACGTGAGTCGAGGGTTTCTTAACCTTATACATATATATATTAATATATATAGTTAGTTTCCCTCGGGGCCTACCCCACCCACTAACTTCGGATTTTGCTACTGGATTTGACTTAAACACTATATACTTGTGGTACCATCCTTAGTGTTTTTTGGCTGTGACTGTCTGTTAATAGGACTGTGTAGATATATATATTTAGATATATATAACATTACTGGATTTGACTGTTTTATATACTTGATAATGTCTGAAAAAGCAAAGTCAGGGTTCAAACGGTGCCAATGTGGACAGAAAATGTCTGTCACAGATAACCATAGCTCCTGCGTCTACTGTCTTGGCCCTCTCCATCTGCAAGAAGACTGTTCCATTTGTCATTCTTTCAGTGGAAGGGTCATGACAGATAGGCGCAGGAAGCTCATGGACAGAGGCCTTTTGAAGCCTGCCTTTCAAGAGGCTCTTGATAAATCGGACCAGGCATCTAAATCCTCGAAGGAGTCGAAGACGTCGGAGCCCATGTCATCGGCTCTGAGCTCTTCATTTAAAGTTCGTTCACCGGTTCCACAGACCTCGGGGCCGAGTGTCGAACTTCTGTCTGTCATCGAGCCTCGAGTCTTGGAACCGGTGACGGAGCTTCCACCTCCTGTGCTTTTGAGATCGGCTCCGTCTTCGATTCCTTCGACGCGTTCTTCTAGACCCCTCTCTGACTCCGATGTAGATCGTGTGGTGCAGAAGGTAATGGAGAATACGGCCTTGTCCAAACTCATCTCAGTCTCCTCCCAGTTGGTGTCGAGACTTGAAGGCCTTCCCTTATCTCCATCTTTTCCTCCTCCGAGGCCTATTCAGCCTTCGGAGCCGGGAGAGGCTGATCTGATGATCGTGGAGCCCTCGGTGCCGGAGCCGTCTTTCTCTCGGTCGGCACCGTTCACCTCGACTCTGACGGATCCATTACCGGAATTGCAGAGCCGACAATCTATCCTTGGTTCCGGGACCAAGAGTCGAACCGATGTTTCAGTTCCGACTCTCCCTCTCGGTGCCTCGGCACAGATCGATTCGGCTCCGTCCTCGGGGTCGATGCCCTCGGTCCCCGTTTCGGGGATCCCTCCGCCTTCTTTGGAACCGAGGGATCCCTCGACTCGGGACCCGGGGGCCTTCGACCTTATGAGGAAGGTGTTGTCGACTCAGACAACCACTTCAGCAGAGACAGCCTCTCCTTCCCATAAAGGCCTGTTATCCTCCTCTGCACCCACGGCTACTTCAAAGCATCGAGCACGAGTGTCTCAGCCGCTCCCAGAGGGAGCCCCTTCTTCATCGGATGCCCCCCCGAGGAAGTTCCGAAGAAAAGATTGTGTAAGAGGAGACACTTGGATTCTCCACAAGAATCCTTAACATCGGACACTGACTTGGATGAGTCAGAAGGGTCCCCTAAATCACCCTCGGAGGATGTCTCCTTTTCTGACATCCTGGAGATCCTGAAACAGAGAGGGGATTGGCAGGCCCTACCCCCTTCTGAGGATGAGTCAGTCTTGCTGAAGGCATTCGGTGCTCGCCCTTCTTCCTCCTGGGTCACTCCGCCCTTCGATGAGTTGATGGATTTGATTGCTCGAAGGGCGTGGGAGACACCTGACACAGTGGAGCCAGTCCCTAGAAAGCCTAATAAATATATTACGGCCCCTCAAGACAAGGCATATCTCATAAAGGGAGTTCCAGTGGACGCTATGGTGGTGGCAGCTGCCACTAAAAAGAGATGTCTGAATCTTCCTCATCTGTCCGTCCGCCTAACAGAGATTCTAGGACTATGGACAGGTATGGGAAGCGCATTTTTAGTTCAGCGGCTTTTTCCATGCGATCGCTGAATTATTTGACACATTTTACACGTTTACAGAGGGATCTAGTCAAAGAGTTGGGAGATACCCTCCAGGGTACTACAGATGTGCTGTCATGGAAAAAGTTACAGCACAGCTCAATACCCTTACATCAATTGTGAACTCGTCCATGAGGCTCATCTCGTATGCAGCCAAAGGGTCGAGTAGGGCTGTGGCTTCAGCGATTGCTCTTCGAAGACAATCCTGGATGCGCTTATGTTCCTTTGCATAAGCCTTCAAGTCTTCCTTTACTAACGCCCCATTTGATGGTGCCACTCTCTTTGGCCCCAAAGTAAAGGAGACCCTTACCTGGTGTGAGCAGGAGGGAAAGACTCTGTCTGCTGTCGGAGTCCGTTTTTCCACCCCATCCAGACCGTACCCCAAAGGGCAACGAGGTGGAAAAATGTGGTTTCGAAAACCCCAAGGCTCTTTCCCAGGCACACAGGGTGATGCCCCCTCCAGAGGCAGAGGGGGGGCAGAAGTGGAAGACGTCGCCCTGGCAGCAGAGGGGGTCCGCAAAACCAAGGTGACAGGGATACACTCCCTGGGAAGCCTTTCCAGCACTCCCGAGAGGAGGCCCGACTGTCCTGCTCTGGAGGCAGTCGGGGGTCGCTTAGCTTTATACCCTCAGGCCTGGCAAAGTCTTACTTCAGACGAATTGGTAAAAAGCATTATTACCAGAGGTTACAGAATTCCATTTCTATTTCCCCCATTACCGCAAAAAAGACTCCCAGATGTACCACCCCATCTGCAAGATCCTGCAGCTATAGAAATTTCAAAGCTGCTAGAAAAAAGAGTCATCCAACCAGTCCCGGCGGACCAAAGAGGATTCGGAACTTACTCAAGGTTCTTTTTAGTTCCAAAAAAGACAGGGGACTGGAGGCCAATTCTGGACCTAAGCAAGCTCAATACCTTCATCAAGAAAGAAAAGTTCCGGATGGTCACGCTTCAATCGATCCTTCCATTTTTACAGAAGGACGACTGGATGTGCTCAATAGATCTCAAGGACGCGTACTACCACATCAAAATGGCCAGAGCGTCCAGGGATCACTTGCGCTTCCAGCTGGGAGCCAGTCACTTTCAGTTTCGGGCCCTGCCCTTCGGTCTAACCTCAGCCTCCAGGGTTTTCACCAAATGCATGGCAGTGGTAGCGTCTCACTTGAGACGCCTAGGATTCCAGGTTTTTCCGTATCTGGACGACTGGCTCCTTACTGCCACCACCGAGCGTCGACTGATTCAGGCCAGGGATTACACACTAGAACTTTGTGTTCATCTCGGAATTTCCATAAATTTCGAAAAATCTGCATTACAGCCATCTCAGCATATCTCATTCATAGGAGCAGATTTGGATACTCGTTGCTTGATTCTAAGGCTTCCCTCAGAAAGAATAGCCTCTCTACAAAATCACATATCTCTTCTCCTGTTGTCCAAGAAATCCCCGGCCAAACTGGTTCTGAAAGTTTTGGGTCTCATGGCGGCTTCCCTCATTGCGATACCCTTGGGAAGACTGCACATGAGAGTTCTTCAATGGCTGCTATTCGCACAATGGTCATACCAACAGTTACCGCTGACACAAGAAATTCACATCACAAACATCTGCAAATCGCACCTGTCTTGGTGGCTTCAGAATTGCAATCTCTCCAGCGGCCGACCGTTTGTGCTACCCACTCCGACAGCTATGTTGACCACGGACGCTTCCCTGATAGGGTGGGGGGGCATCTTTCAGGGACAGACAGTCCAAGGAGAATGGACCAATCTAGAGTACAACCTGCACATCAATGTTCTGGAGATGAGGGCAGTGTTTCTAGTGTTGCAACACTTTTCTCCCCTTCTACCTCTAGGGACCATTGCAGTTCAAACGGACAACATGTCCGTAGTCTGGTACATAAACAAGCAAGGAGGAACCAAATCTTACCAGTTATGCAGAGAGGCAATGAGAATTTGGCAATGGGCAGAGTCCACGGGTCGCTTTCTGATAGCAACGCATAACCCGGGGTTATCCAACGTCATAGCGGACAGGTTGAGCAGAGCCATCCTGTTACCTCACGAGTGGTCCCTCAAACAAACAATTGCGGACATGATATTCCGCAAGTGGGGCCAGCCTTGCTGCGATCTGTTTGCGTCTCCAATGAACGCCAAATGCAGAAGCTACTTCGCCCTATTGCCCCCGCCAGGGGAAGTCCCCAGGGACGCTCTGATATACGATTCGCCCCCGGGTCTCCTGTACGCCTTCCCTCCTATACCTCTGATTCCAAGATTTCTGCAGAAAGCCAAGAACCTGGAGAGGACTGTAATTCTCATTGCCCCATTCTGGCCTCATCAAATTTGGTTTCCCTTTCTTCAAGCACACCAAATACGGGAACCCTGGATCCTGGACCCGGAGCCGGATCTACTGACCCACTCGTCAGGGGCTCCCCACCCGTCGCTCCTGTCCCTCAGACTAGCAGCTTGGCTGCTCTGCTTCCCTTCTTAGCCAGGTCTGATCTTCTTTCTCCTGCGGTTCAAAACATTCTAGTAGCTTCTCATAAAGCTTCCACTACAAAGATTTACACTAGTAAGTGGAAGCGTTTTGTATACTGGGCAACTACTCAACATTTGGATCCCTTAATAGCCCCACTAAACAAAGTCTTAGAGTTTCTATCCGTACTATTTCACCAAGGAGCTTCTCCTGCCACCTTGAGGGTTCAATTGGCTGCTATTTCAAACTTTCATGTAGGAGAAAATGGAGCGCCTATTATGGCTCATAGGCTTTGTAAGGCTTTTCTAAAGGGGTCTTTTCATATTAGGCCACCAGTCAGGTTCCCTACAGCACCATGGAATCTGAACCTCCTGTTATCACAACTAATGCTACCACCCTTTGAACCAGCCTCTTCCTGTTCTTTGAAGTTCTTGTCATGGAAAACCCTCTTTCTAGTAGCTATCACTTCAGCCAGACTAGTATCAGAACTTCAAGCTCTTTCCATTAAACACCCATATTTGATCTTTCACCCTGATAGGGTATCCCTTCGCACCAACCCGTCCTTTCTTCCCAAGGTTTGTTCAATCAATAACATTAATCAGTCCATTGAGCTCCCCACATTTTTCAAGAACCATTCCAATAAGCTGGAATATATGTTACACAAGTTGGATGTTCATAGACAACTCAGATTCTACTTGGATAGAACAAAGGATCACAGAAAAGCAGATCAACTCTTTATAGCCTTTGCGGACAGCAGAAAGGGCATGGCAGTGACAAAGCGTACCCTTTCCAAATGGCTGATTGTATTACTTTTGTTTATACTGCTACTGAGCAGAGTTTACCCATCAAACCGAAAGGACATTCTACTAGATCAATATCTACATCCCTGGCTCATGCAGCCCGCCTACCTTTGGACACTATTTGTGCGGCCGCCACTTGGTCTAAACCACATACGTTCATCACTCATTATAAAGTGGATAGGGTTTCCAGGGACAGGGCAACCTTTGGTTCCACTGTGCTCAGGAACGTTCTTCCGTGAGTCTCTCAGGGTCACGGAGCTAGGGACGCTACCCATGTGTAAGAACAAACGGCGAGATTGAACACTCTCACATATAGAAGTTATGTCCTTACCATAACGCTCCATGTGGAGTGTTCATCTCGCTTTGTTCTTACACTCCCACCCTCCCACCCTCAGGTCAGGAAGAACGTCCAGTTTAGATGTCTGGTTTGGTTCTCCCGCTTCTGATTCTCTCAGCTGTTACTGCTGTTTTCAGCTACGCCTTAGTATGTATGTTGTATGTTTCATTCCCATTGGAATCTGGTATTGTTTGCAAACTAGATCTGAGGTAAAGGCAGAGGGAATTGTGGGAGACAGGTTGGTCTCGAGCTTCTTCTCGATGCAGAGCTTTGCCAAGCGGCCGACTCGGAGCCGAGGATCGGCTCCGAACCCATGTGTAAGAACAAAGGCGAGATGAACACTCCACATGGAACGTTATGGTAAGGACATAACTTCTATTTCTGGTTGCTTTGACAGCTTTGAGTCCTCTCGCGGCTCCTTCTCTGGAGGTGGGCTCGTTGGAGCAGGCTATGACCCCAGTTCTGAGGTTGTCTTTCTCAGTCCTGGGCTCCCATCCTCTTCAGGTGGGCCTGCCTTCCAGATTATGGAGAGAGAGTTCACCTCAGCAGGCTCACAGTTGGCACCCTCGGTGCCAGAATGTCATATATGTGTCCTCTGGCTCATAGCTGTCAGTCTACTACTCTAGGGCAACAGGCATGGGAGGAGCAAGATACTGTACCCTCTCTTTGGAGTCCTCTTCAGACCTCCCCCCTGATGAGTAAGAGATCATGCAAGAGGAAGCACGTTGATTCACCAGAAGAATCTCTCACCAAAGATACAGATTACGATGAAGGGGAAGGGTCCCCATGGTCACCCCCCTGAGGATGTCTCCTTTGGAGACATACTAGAAATCTTAAAGCAGATGGGTGACTGGAAGCCCATCAACCCTTCCTGCGAGTATTCTGTCTTCTTGTAGGCTTTCCATGCCCGACCCTCTACTTTCCTGGGTGACCCCGCCTGTAGATGAGTTAGTGAAGCTCATTGTGCAGCATGCTTGAAAGACACCTGACACTGTTGAGCCAATCCCCTGGAGATCTGACAAAATGCACCCCCCCCCCAAGGATCACCCCCACTGGCCCAAGGGTTTGGCAGTAGGTGCTATGGCGGTGGCAGCAACGGCCACCAAGACAGAACTCTCAGAGGAGAGTCCTATTGTCCATCCTTCAAACTGAGTCTTGGACATCGGACAGATTAGGGAAGTGGGTTTATGCTTCAGTGACCTTTGCCATATGGTCGTTGAATTATTTGGCACATTTTACCCGTATTTCAAAGGGACCTGATCACTGAACTCTCAGGAACCTTAGCAGGAGCAGTGTCTGATGAGGTATGCAACAAGGTTGCCACCCTAAAATCCATCTCTAACTCGTCCATGTGGTTGATTGCACATACAACCAAAGGGGCGGCCAGAGCAGCGGGTGCAGGCGTTGCCATGAGATGTCAAGCCTGGATGTGCTTATGCGACTTCACAGACCCATTCTAGTCATCCTTCGTCAATGCTCCCATTGATGCTTCTTCTCTGCTTTGTCCAAAGTTAAAGACACATTAGCCAGGTGTGGGAAGGACAGAAAGACCCTTTCTGCTGTGGGCATACGTTTTTCCACTCCTCAGTGGTCCTATACCAGGAATCAGAAGTAGAAAGATGTGGTTCACAAAGTCCCAAGGCCCTTTTCGTGACACACACGGCAAGTTTTTTCCCCGGGACAGAGGGGGGGAACTCATCAGGAAGCCGCCCCTCCCATGGCAGAGGGGGCCCGCAAAACCAGAGCTCCAGAGATTTCTTCTCTGGCCAGCCCTATCAGCGCTCCTGAAGAGTGACCCGATTGCTTGCCTCTGGAAGCAGTTGGGGGACGATTCTCTTTGCAACACTTAGCCTGGCTGTCAATAACATCAGATTCCTAGGTGCAGACAATAATTACCAGAGGTTACCATATCCCCCTTGATCTTTATCTAAGGCGAATCCTTGACGTTCCACCCAGTCAGAGGGATGCAGCAACTCAAGAAATTGTAAAGCTGCTCAAAAAAAAAGAGTCATCCAAACAGTCTCACCAGACCAAGTAGGAGCCGGATTTTACTCAAGGTTCTTTTTAGTGCCAAAAAAGACAGGGGACTGGAGGCCAATTCTGGACCTCAGTATCTTGAACAAATTAGTCAGACAGGCAAAATTCCAGATGGTCATGGTTTAGACTGTCCTTCCATTTCTGGAAAATGACGATTGGATGTGCTCGATAGATCTCCAGAATGCGTTTTGCCACATAAAAATGGACTAAAGCTCCAGAAGATATCTCCGCTTCTGGCTGGGAGCCAATCGTAATCAATTTCGAGCGCTGCCCTTTGGTCTCACCACAGCCCCCAGGGTGTTCACCAAATGTATGGCAGTAGTAACAGCTCACTTGAGACTGCAAGGATTCCAGATGTTTCCGTATTTAGAAGATTGGCTCCTTACTGCCTCCACCAATTATCTACTGCTTCATGTCTTACACTACACTCTAGAACTGGCAGAGCTATTAGGCATCTCAATAAACAAAAAGAAGTCAAATCTGGTACCCACTCAGAGCTTAGAATTCATTGGAGTGACATTCAACACGAGATCTTGTCTGGTTGCCCTACCTCATCACAGATTACAAAGATTAAGGTCTCAGCTCCAAGCGATACTCTCTCAAGACATAGTCCCGTCTTGCTTAGTCTAACAACTACTAGAATCAATGGCAGCGGCAGTCACCCTAGTTCCCCTGGCGAGATTACACATGAGGCTGCTTCAATGGCTCCTAGCATCACAGTGGTCTCTATTAATACACCTCATGTCTTACCCAATCTGCATAACAAACTGTTGCAAGCAGGATCTGAATTGGTGGATGAAGCCAGAAGAGGAGTTATGGAGTTGCCCTTTTTCACTTCCTCAACTCAAGGCCGTAGTGACCACAGACACATCCCTGATGGGGTGGGGGTGGGCGGTATTTTCAGGGAAAAGCAATCCAAGGCACTTGGTCCCCCTTAGAGGCCAATTTGCATATCAAATTCCTAGAACTGAGAGTGGTGCTTCTAGCGTTGCAAGCATTCCAATCTGCCCTTTCGTTGGGGACAGTTGCTATCCAGTCAGACAACATGTGGGTCATCTGGTACATCAACAATCAGGGAGGAACCAGATCTTATCCGTTATGTTGGGAAGCCCTGACAGTATGGCAATGGGCAATAGCCTCCAACCACTTTCTGATAGCAATGCACATTCCCGGGAATTCCAACACTATTGCGGACAAACTGAGCAGATGCATTCTCCTGCCTCATGAGTGGTCTTGCAAATACCATAGTAGCGGCAAAATTTTTTCTTCGTTGGGGTCAGCCTTGCTGCGATCTGTTTACATCTCCCACGAACCACAAATGCAGCAGCTACTTCACTCTAATCCCCCCCTCAGGGCGAGTCCCAGAGGGATGCTCTAATACATGATTGGCCCCCCGGGCTACTTTATGCATTTCCTCCTCTTTCCCTGATACCACAGTTTTTGAAGAAAGCACAACAGTTGAGAAGCAAAGTAATCCTCATTGCACCCTATTGGCCCCGTCAAATCTGGTCCTCTTTCTTGTGCCTCACCTAGTTCACCGCCCGTAAACTTTGGACCCAACTCCGGGTTTGCTGTCTCATCCACAGGGGCTGGTCCATCCCAACCTACTGAGTCTCAAGCTGACCGCTTAGTACCTCCCCTTCCGGTAATTGCCAGGCAGAATAATCTATCTTCCCCAGTACAAAAGCTACTTCTGGCTTCCCATAAACCATCCACCAGGAAACTTTATCATGGTAAATGGAACAGATTTGTGATCTGGTCTCAAGAAGGACTTGCCCCTTTTTTAGCCCCAATTAATAAAGTGTTAGAGTATTTGTCAACTTTGCTCCAGTCAGGAGCTTCAGCTTCTACTATCAGAGTCCATTTAGCAGCTATTTCAAATTTCCATAATGGATTTGATGATTTTTCCGTGCTATCTCACCGTCTGTGCAAAACCTTCTTAAAGGGAGTCATGCATATAAAACCACCCTTTAAAGAACCCATTGAACCTTGACATTAGTCTTACAAACTTTGATTCATCAACCTTTTGAGCCAGCAGCTATCTGTGACGTAAAATTTTTGTCTTGGAAGACCTTATTTCTGGTAGCCATCATCTCAGCCAGGAGAATATCAGAATTACAGGCCTTGTGTGTAAAGTGCCCATACATCATTTTTCATAAAGAGGGAGTATCCCTTCGGATTAACCCCTACTTTCTACCCAAAGTTGTCTCAGATTCAAATATTAACCAAGTCAGTTGACCTGCCAGTTTTCTTCCCAAACTTTTCAAACAAAGGGGAATATTGTTTGCATTTGTTGGATGTGCATAGACAGTTATGTTTTTACTTGGACAGGACTAAATCATTCAGAAAATTGGATCAACTGTTCCTGTCTTTTTCAGGTCCTAGATTAGGCAAGCCAGTTTCCAAAGTCACTTTGTCAAAATGGTTGAGAGATTGTATCACCTTTGTTTATCTACAAAATAAAATGAGTTTATCAGCTAAAGTCCAGGCTCACTCCACCAGTTCAGTTTCACCTTCAGAAGCCTTTCATTCAAGAGCCACTATGGATGACATTTGTGCAGCAGCTACCTGGGCTTACCCCTCATACCTTTATTACTCATTCACTCCAGGGGAAGAGTATCCGTTGGCTCTATGGTGCTCAGGAATGTCCTTCCGTAGGGCCTCCCAGGACATAAAGTAGCTAGGGAATCTGTCCCAGCTGTCATGAATAAATGAAGATTAACAACATCAGGTAAAGAAGTTATGTTCTTGCCATAACGTTCCATATGAGTTGTCAGTCTTCATTCATTCTTGACATCCTACCCTGCTACCTCCTCCAAAGTCTTCTGGAGGTTCGGAACTAGTCCTGGTACTCTGACAGTGTAGTTTCTCAGACAAAGCTTCTGCTTTATTATTTCTATGTGGAGATTCAATCTGAAGGGAAGGGAAGAGAGGCACTATGGGTAACCTTAACTCGAGAGTTTCTGGCTGTTGCAAGCTTGTTATATTGGCTGAGTCGGTTCCGAGGGTGGAACCAAAACCCAACTGTCAAGAATGATTAAAGATCAGCAACACAGATGGAACATTATGGTAAGAACATAACTTCTTTTTTTTCAAATTCTACCTGCGGGATAGCCTCTTGCACCTTGTGTGCTGTCCCCTCAACCAGGACTGTTGAGGGACTGAGTGTGGGTCTGTTATTGGCCAATATTAAAAGCATCAGGACAGGTGGTACAATCTTGGTAAATCACATTCAGGTAGGTCTCAGCAGAATATAATCTTACTTCAAGTTTCTGCTTGCATTCAAAGTAAATAACCATTTACGAACAACAGGACCGGCCTTTGGTCAACTGGTGCCCTAGGCAAAAGGTCGCCTCAGCACCCTTTGCCCCCATCCTGGTCTTTTTACACCATCCAGATTATTGGAAAAGCACACATACTAGAGCAGAACCCTAGATGGCTGCCTAGTTGGTCCATGCCTAAGGTTGGCTATGCCAAACAAGCTGTCAAACCATGATGAGTGTTTATTGTGAGTGGAATGGAGTATAGTAGTAACTGAGTGACAAGCTCAGCCAAGCTGAAAATATATGATTTTACAGTTTTGTAACTCAGCATGAACTCTAAACACACAATAGAAGGATTTAAACAGTGCATGGTGGTGCTATGGTAGCGTTGTCGCCTCACAGTAAGACGCTGACCGGTTCGACTCTCAGCTAGAGCGTCTTCTGTGTGGAGACATGCTTGAATGGGCGTACCTTCGTTGAAGGTTGTGCGTCAGGGCTGGCAACTCGGCACGTAAAAATCAACTGCCACTCATTAGGGGACCGGAGTTCCGCTATGGTGACCCCTGACCGGGAAAAGCCAAAGACACAACAACAACATTTCAGATAAGGAAAGTAAACACTAATGGACAAAGATGGTCACAGCCATCCTGTCTCACCAGCTTTTCACTGCGTATAAGCAAATAGTTGATTATTGGCTTATTTTCCTTTGGCAGAGATTAATCCTTTCTAACTGTTTTTTTTTTGTTTAGGAAGCAACTTCTGTCATTTTTCAAAGATTACATCAATAACCTAAAATGAATTCTGATACCTATAGCCAGTTCTGTCTTTGCATGAGGATTATGTACAAATGTATTTTTCTGCAGGTTCAAAAAGTAGGACCTTGTATGTGTTTTTGATATGTAAATCCAACAATTCAGATTTAAAGCTTGAAATTAGTTTGTTAGTTGTAAACTGTGTTATGTATCTGAACATGGTGCATGAAAAAGTCAATGGAAATAAGTGCATAAGCATAACAATGCACTTTAGTGACAGTGTCTTACTACTTAAGTAAGGCATTCTTATATTACTTTTTAGCAGCTGGACACTGGAAAGATCTTGAAGCTTACTGAATAAAAAATAAATGCTCCTTTCATTAAACCAGTGTTAGATAAACAACAGAGTTGACAGTATACTAGCCATGGATATGTGCAGGCGTTTGACAGAGATGATGAAATGTTGGCCAAGATTTTCATTTTGAATATGTATCATGTGTCTTTTCTCTTCCTCACACAAGGTGGAAGACAGAGCCACATAATTTAGACTTGTTTCAGTTTACTTTTATAGCGCTGCTTTAAGTTATGATGATTTTTACTTCAACCACATATATTCAGGCTGTGTCCAGAATAAACACATCTCGTGTTTTTGACATTTTAGAAGATGGCTGACAACACTGTATGCCTCCGTGAATAGAATATACTCTAATTTTAGCTCTTCTGATTTCTTACTTACCCTTGCAGAAGAGTGTATCCTAGGGTTTCACCACTGACCTTATTGTTTTTCATCATCTAGAGCATGACCACAGCTGGTGAGCTTGAGCTGAGCAAGTCCTCGCATCTCCTACAAAAGACTTGGTGATAGAACTCAAGCTTGGGGACTGCTGTCATCTCTCTGTGAGATGGAAAGTGCTTGCTTGGTACCCTTAAATTAGATGTGTTCGTGTTTCAAATGTGAGACTATTGGAAGGTGGCAGCAATTTGCTATATAGCCAAACATGGATTTGTTTTGCACAATATTATTTTTGTTGTACTTATCAGATTAATTCTGTCCTTTAGATGTACCTTGCAGTACCTTTGTCTTAATGATAGAGGATTTGCCGACATGGATGCCTGAGCCTAGGCCTATGTCAATCCAACCTTCCCAGGCTAGGGCAGATCCTCCAGAGAAGAAAAAACATCTTTCTCCTTCTCAGGACCCTTCCCCATATTGGCAAGCCTTTTCTCAGGGAATCCTGAATGCCTTTTAGCACTCATCCCTCCTCCTCCTCTCAGCCATCTACTCCTGTATTACCTCCATCTCCTTTACGTAGGAGTACTACTGTGGAACAAGAGTTCTCTGAAGAAGAGAATTCATCTTCAGAGGACTGTCTGGCCTACTCTAACACAGATTGACTTCCCCCTGGGTTATGTTTTCCCTGAGGTTGACTCTAATGGTGGCGACTCGCCTGAAGAAGATATTTCCTTTGAGACTATTGCAAAGGTGAGGGATTTTTTTCAAGTGGGAAAGCTCTCAGGTTTCAGAAGTACAAAAGAGGTAGTATGACCTCTTACAAATAGACTGTCCTTCACCTTTTGCTATCCCACCTCTGTTATCAGCCTTTCAGGATGCTTTTCTTTCAGCATCCAAAAGCCCTGATTCTCAGCCTCCTGCACCGAAAAGGCCAGACTGGTTTTAGAAAGTCCCTGAGGACAGTAAGTTTCTGTTCAGGTGCCCTCCTGCAGACCGAGCTGTAATTTCAGTCTCTGCAAATAAAGTTTCTAGGCTGCTACCTTCCACTACCCTATTGCCCTCAGATAAGGACAGTAAAATGATGGAGAGGCTTGAAAAACAGGTCTACACCTATTTCACGCTGGCTTTTAAGGCCATTAATTATCAGACACATATGTCTAAGTATGTATTGGCCCTATGTTCTCGGGCTTTTAAATTATAGATCTTAGAGAATCAGCAGCCAAGTCCCAACTCTCTTTGCTCCTGACACTTTCTTCCCAAGTTACTCAACACTCCATTAAATATAGTTATGATGCTGCAGAGGTCTGTGCAAGATCAGCAGCATCTGGATCTGTACTCAGGAGGTACTCCTGGCTAAGGCTTCAGCCTTTGGCTGAGGATTTCAAGGTAAAAGAAATGGATGCACCCCTGGACAACTCTGCCCTTTTTGGTGAAAATGCTGCCACCATCATCAAAACTCTCCAAGAGAAAGGGAAAGAACTCCAGGAACTGAAACATATTCTTGTCTCTCCAATTCCAAAATACCACAGAAATTACCCTCCCAAGCCTAGCTTTATAAGGAAAAGAACTCCAGCTTCTTCTCAGCCTCACAAGAAGAACTCACACAAACACACTCCTGCTAGGTCTCAGCCATGTTCCTTCCATGGGGCTTTCCCTCTTTTTACTTGGCTAATAAACAAAGGCTTCTTCCAGACCAGCCTACTCTGGTCCTGCTCAGCACTGTGGGGTGAAGTTTTAATGGTTTAACAGCTCATATACATTTCCCTTATTTTTCTTAAAGTAAGTTAGCTGGTTAACCTTTGCTGTCCCAGTATCCTCCTTTAAAACGCATGCATTTAGTTCAGTTACAATAATACATGTACATTTCCCTTAATCCCAGTAGGGTGCACTGTTGATACACTTCAACACATGCAAACCTCACAAATACATTTTCAGCACAAGCATCTGTACAAATCAGTTTGATATACAAATGACATATAATTATTTACAAAATTCCAGCTAGCTTTGCTGGCACAAGTCATACATCCACTGCTCTACGTCTCCTAGCATGGCTGGCAGTACCTCCTCTTCTCACACCCCACCCCTCAAAACTCAAGTGAGAGGGTACTCCACACTTTGGATGTACATAGGCAACTCAGATTTTACGTGGATAAGACCATATCCATTAGGACGGCTGAGCAATTGTTTGTTTCTTTTCACCCAAAGGCACTGGGTAAACCTGTTTCTAAACAGACTATATTTCCTCCTGGATATCTAAAGCCATTTCTTTCTGCTACTTGTCTCAAGGGGAAAACACTTTCTTCCTCAGTTAAGACCAACTCCACTAGGGCTGTAGCTTCCTCTTGTGCCTTCTTCAAGGGGCTGGACTATGCCTTTATCCTGGAAGCAGCTACTTGGTCCTCTGCCCATTCCTTCACTAAACACTACAAGTTGGACTCTGTCTCCAGATCAAGGGCTGGTTTTTGCCAGGGCAATTCTGAGTGGATTTATGGAGACTTCCTGTGCTACAACCTCCCGTTCCCTCTTATGAGGTTAGGTATTCTCCCTCATGGTATGAATACTGCAACATGGGAATAGAAGGACATAGAATAGTTATGTAAAATCTTACCATAACCATAGATGTCCTTTTCTATGTTGGAGTATTCTTTCCACCCACCTTCCCCCTTGGTTCATGCTTTTTTTTTTGGATGATAAATGCCTTTTCATCTTATCCTTGCACTGGTGTTCTGACTGGGGCATTCAATTCTGATGATGGTATGTGCAGACATCACTTATGACCTATGTTTGCTGCATCCTGTGTGCAGTGTTGCACATACGTAGCATTACCTTAAGTCTTTTGTATACTGGCCAGACGTTCGGCTTACCTAGGTACTGCAACATGGAAGAGAAGGATATATATGGTTATGGCAGGGTTGCCAGACATCCCTATTTGGGCGGGACTGTCCCAAGATCAGCCTGATCCCGAGTCCCGCACTGCCGGTTTAAATCCCGGCCAGCCTCCGCTTTGTTTGTTTTTTTGTTTTTTTTTTTGATTGCCCCGTATACCTGGCATACGGGCCAATCAAAAATTGCTAAACACGGAGCTTCTTCTGTTCCGCATTAAACACGAGAAGCTCCGTGTTTAGTGATTTTTGATTGGCCCAAATGCCGGTATATGGGCCAATCAGAAATTGCTAAACACGGAGCTACTTGTGTTTAATGCGGAACTGCAATGCATTAAACACGAGAAGCTCCGTGTTTAGTGCAGAGCTACTGAGTGAGCTCAGTGGAACTCTGTTCCGCATTAAAGACCTTTTTTTTTTTTTTTTTTTTTTTTTTTTGGTCTTCACTTGCCGTGTTTTGTCCCTACCTGGGGTGCTGGAAATCTGGCAACCCTGGGTTATGGTAAGATTTTACACAACTATTCTATCATTTGTCCTGGTGTTTGGACTGACTGATTTTGGACCAACCTTGTACTTTGATCTTAACTGTTTTGTTCTAGCTGGCAGTGGCATTTGTAATTTACCTGTGAGTGCCTGTTCTGGTTTGTCTGCCTGCTTACCAGACTTTTGCCTGTACCTCCCTACCTACTGGAGTTGCAGTCATTTGACCTGGAAGTTTCTTTATTTTAATTTGTTTGAAGCTTTGCTGTCTAGCTTAGGTGGACCTGACATTACCACCTTTGATAAGAGCATCTTATTTTTGACTTGAGCATCTTTACTTATGAAGGAAACCCACTGATACTTGATTCATATTTCTTCACCTTATCATACTTTCTGCCTAAAACTAAATGCTTGATTATTTATGACTCTCTCTGCAGGTTGCCGTACTGTCCTTCAGTACATACAACATTCTTTGGCTAAGACAGCAAGTAGCCTTACTTTCTTTTGGCAGGATTTTGCCATTTTTTTGCCCTTGTTTTCTTTTTAAGTGCTTTAAGTTTATTGTTTGGAGATTAAAATTTCACGGACTGCAACTTCACGTTTTATATCTGGGCATTATTTGCTGACCCTTTATAAGAGACTGACTCAAGGTATATGTGGTCTTAGAAGTCCTCTGGTCTCCTTTTGGCCTGCAGGAGGATATCGTTTTGGTAGACAAAATCCTGTCTAGTGTTAGATAATTAATCTTGGAGTGTTGCCTATTATATTTGATTTGGCCCCTCCTGGATTTGCAATGTATTTTACCTGATTTGTTTCATTGCTAATAAGCTGATGATTTTCATTGAGTGATTCCTAGTTTATATCTTAGATTCTATAGATTGTAAAGAACTATTTACTTCTTTGTACTATATGCTGTTTGCCTCTTTTTCTGCTGATCATCATGTCTCCCCCTATTGGTCTTGAACTGATTTCCCCTCCCCCACCCCAGGTATACAGTACTTGTTCTGTGTAGTGTGTGGGGCAATGGTGGCATATCTAAGACAGGTACAGGATGTTTAAACATTATTTCCTACAAAAAAATTCTAATGGGCACTCTCAAAAATGGCAGTACTGTGTGTGCGCATGCATTTGTGCATCCATATCCTTGCATGGCATCATCAGATGTAGAAATGACATTATCAGGATCATTGTTGATACCCTGTGCACCAGTTTGACATTTAGCATATATATATGTGACTCTGTTTCATGTCTTACTGTAACTCTGAAGCTTTTCTCTCGTTCTCTCTCTCTGGGCTTTTGCTGAAAAGGGGTCCTATGTCCATTTGGACTTTCCAGGTAAACAAATGTAAATAAAAATAAATAATCAACTATACTCCTGGAAGATATCATGAATACAAGTTTAAGATCACGTCTTTACTGAATTCCTGGAGTGATTGTTAATTTATGAATGTAGTATAATCATTACTTCTCAACCTCTTAGTGCAACAAATCTGGGCAAAGCCCGACAAAATGATGGGGCACAGGGCCAAAAATAGGGACATATTTTAAATACTGCTCTTATAAACTTAGAAAGTTGCTAGAGTAACAGGGTTTGTTTTAATATACATATCTGATATTGTCAGTTTTCATTCTATCCTCAACTGATGGGTTCAGATCCGATCCAGCTGTGCTAAAGCTCATGGCAACTAGAAACTCTCGAGCTTCTCCCTTACCCATAATGTACCTACCCCAAGTACCTTAGATCTCATTTGCCGCTTTACGCAAAAGACATGGTGACCGTTGCTCTCGAGCAGTTAGTTGTTTTAAGTTGTGAGTTTATCTTTTTTCTTAATTAATCTTTAAAATTCTTAGTTTTTCTTTATACCCTTACCTTATCGCTTCACTTTTTATCCTTTGTAATACTTAAATGAACTTTTCTATCAATTTTCTTCTTCATACAGCCTGTACTCTTTAATACTGTTAGTATTCTTTTTCCCACTTCTGTATTTTGTGTTGTCTCTTTTATTACCATTGTTGGTAATTTCTATATTTCTTTGTATCTTTTCTCCAAAAAAAAAAAAAAAAAATGAATATATAATTTTTTGTCTGGTGTTCCCATTTAACTTTCGAGTTTCCACTATGGTAGAGAAAGAGGCCGATGTGGGTTCAAAAAATGTCTCGAGTGTGGGCACAGAATTCTGCTTTCTGATGTCCACACCTCATGTATATTTCCTTGAATCCTCTTCATCGACAAGAGGACTGCACCATTTGTCATGAGTTTAATCCCAGAGCTCTTACTGAAAGAAAAAACAAACTTTTTTTAAAAGGGTTGCTTCCTTCCTCTTTCATAGAGGCTTTATTTGTAGCTGTTTCACCAACAAAATCTAAGAAGTCTAAGTCTCTTTCTCTGAGTCTTTCTATTTCTTCCTCCAAGGCTTCAAAGCAGTTGAGAAAAAAAACTCAATCCAATCTGACCTCCCCATCAGATTCTAATAGACAAAAGTCTAAATTATCGGATCAGACCTCAACCTCGGATCCGAAACAGAGAAAAAGGGACTTGTCCAATCTGACCTCATCACCAGATCTGAAGCAGAAGAAGATTTGTCAGATCCGACTTCTTTGGATCCAATGAGAAAGATAATCAATCCAGCTATTCCTTCGAGCTGTATTTTCCTATCAAGGACCAGATTCTCCCCTTTGGAGGACCCGGTTCCCTCTAGGGTCCCCTCCTCTTATTCGAGATACCTAGGTCCCCCTCTGTAATATCCACTTGCTCTTCCAGGAGTTTAATGGAAGAAGATGTGGAAAGAGTGGTGAGAAGGATTCTTTCTGGGGAGAGTATGACAGGTGCTTTTCCGACTCCTACCTCTTTGGGTCAGGAGGTCCAATCTTCCATTACACCCCTTTTATCAGTTCCTCCTCCAACTCCTTCCCCTGTCTGAGTCCTTGGATCCAAACCATCTGGCTCCGTCTGACTCAGATCCATGTATGCCTTTACCCTTGGAATCGAAGTTTTCTCTGGACACTTCCGGCCCAGTCAGATCTGGAGAGCTCTCAGATCTGAGGCTTCCCTGTTGGATCCGGGGTGTTGGAGTCAACTCTGAAATTATCAGAACCTTCTCTTCGCCTTGGAGCCTTAGCATGGCTTTGCTCAGCTCTAGCTTCTGCCTCAGGAATATTATCTAAAGAGCAGGGAGGGACAGTGGTCCAAAAGTTTGCCTTTTCAGATCCAAGGTATTCTCCCTGTCTGGGGAGGTCTCCCTTTGAGGCTATGGAGAGAGCATTGTCTGCCTCAGCAACACAGAGTTCCTACCCCCTTGGATCTTAAGTCTGCAGCCTTGACGTCTTTGTGCTCAGAGTCTCATCCCTCCTTTCCACAGGCATAGCCAGTACTGATATCCCAGGCTTCCCAACAGGTTATGCTGATGACTTCTGATACCTCTCCAGAGCCTTCCACTGAGGAGATCCGTAAAAAGAAGACATGTATGAGGAAGCACTGGGACTCCCCAGAGGAGTCTGTCACAGAAGATACAGACTTCGATGTGGGTGAAGGTTCCCTACAGTCACCTCCTGAAGCTGTCTCATTTGGAGACATCCTTGAAATTTTAAAACAGAGGTGGCTGGATTGGATATCAAGCAACCCTTTGTCTGAGGAGTCTGTATTCCTGGACGCTTTCAGTACTTGCCCATCTACCTCCTGGATCACTCTGCCCGGCAATGAGCTCATTGAGTTGATCTCTTGGTGGCATGGAAGGATACTGACGCTACTGAACCAATAACTAGGAGGCCAGACAGAATTATGGCACCACCTGTGGACAGACAATTTTGGGAAAACGGGGTATCCTTTGATGGTATGGTCATGGTGGCGGCCACTAAAAAGGAACTTACCGAGGAGATTTCCACTGTTCATCCCCCCCAACAAGGAGTCATGGATGATGGACAGGTTTGGGAAGCATGTCTATGCTTCAGCAACCTTTGCTTTAAGGTCACTGAATTATTTGTCACATTTCATAAAGCTACAGAGGGATTTGATTAAGGATTTCTGAAATACCCTCTCAGGATCCATTTCTGAAGAAGTACAGTCATCTATGACTTCTCAGTTGGCTACCCTGCAACCTATTTCCAATTCTTCCATGAGGCTCATTTCACATGTAGCTGAAGGAATCTCAAGGGCAGCGGGTTCAGGCATTTCTGTGACAGGGCATGCCTGGATGCACTTATTTGATTTTGTGGAGCCTTTCAAGTTTTTGTTTTCTCAATGCTGTTTTGATAGCACTTCTTTGTTTGGCCCCAAAGTGGAGAAGACATTATCCAGGTGTGAGAAGGATGGAAAAGATCCTGTCTGCCATGGCCATACATTTTTGATCCCTCAAAGATCCTTTTCTAGGAATCGGTGAGGTAGTTGAAAGATGTGGTTCAAGAAATCCCAGGGACCTTTCCAGCACACACGTGGAGGAAGTTCCCCCTGGGGTAGAGGGGGGAACCCTAATTGACAGATGCTGCCCCTGCAGCAGAGGTGGTTCACAAAACTGGGGTCCAGAAATTCTTTCTCTGACAGACCCTTCCAGCGTTTCTGAAAGGAGGCCCTATTACCCTCCTCTGGAGGCATTCGGGGGTCGGCTATCCCTCCACCAGAGAACCCAGCTAGAAATAACAGATACTTGGGTGCAGAAGATAATTTCCAGAGGTTATATAATCCCCTTTTCCCTTCCTTCTCCAATTTCAAGAAAAATCCCTGATGTTCCACCCACTCATAGGGAACAAGCAGCAATTCAGGTTCAAAACCTGCTAGGAAAAACTGTCATCCAAGAGGTCCCACCAAACAAGTTAGAATCCAGAACTTACTCGAGATGCTTTTTAATGCCAAAGAAAACGGGGGACTGGAGCCCAGTTTGGCATCTCAGCACATTAAACAAGCCAGTTCAATGCACCAAGTTCCAGATGGCCATGGTTCAGTCCATTATACCCTTTCTGGGCAAGGATGACTGGATGTGTTCGATGGACCTTTAGGATGCTTACTATCACATAAAAATGAAGGTTTTTACATTTCCTTCTGGAGCCAGTTATTACCATTTCAGAGTTCTGCCCTTCATTCTCACCAAAGCCCCCAGGGTGTTTGCAAAATGCATGTCAGAAGTAGGAGCTTACATATGACTGCAGGAATTCTCAGTGTTTTCATATATAGACTGGCTCATTATCGCCTCGACCGGGCATCAGTTACTAAAGGCAAGAGATCAGGGTCTCCAGACATATTCTCATCTGGGGATAACCATAAACTACAAAAAGTCTCAACTGGAGTCAAATCAAAATTTGGGATTTATACGAGCACTGTTCAGTACAAGGTCAATGATAGCCTCACTGCCGCTATCAAGGGTTCAGACGATAAGACCACAGGTCAGAAAAATAGTCTGCAATACCAAGATTTCAACCCACTTGGTGCTTCAAACTCTAGGATCAATGTCAGCGACAATAACACTAGTACCTCTAGCCAGATTTTAAATGAAGGTTCTACAGTGGATGCTATCAACACAGTGGTCAGTTCTTTACCAACCCATGTTGATTCCAGTACGAATCACCCACATATGCAAGAGGGATCTCCAGTGGTGGATTCAGTCAGACCAGGTTCTACAAGACCATTCATTCATTCCCCCTCAGTCAAGGCTATAGTGACCATGGACATTTCCCAATTGGGGTTGAGGAGCATTTTCTGGGGAAAACAGGCCAGGGCACTTGGTCTCCCAAAGAGGCCAACTTGCATATCAGTATCCTAGAGATGAGAGCATTGCTTTTAGCATTGCAGGCCTTTCAAGATGCTCTCCCTTTGGGGACGATTGCAGTTCAAATGGACAATTTGTCAGTTTGGTACATCGACAAACAAGGAGAGATCAGATCATATCCCTTGTTTCGAGAAGTGCACAGAGTGTGGCAATGGGCAATCTCATCTAACTGCTTTCCCATAGCAATGCACATTCCAGGGAAGTCCAACATGATAGCAGACCAGCTGAGTAGGTGCATTCTTCTACCTCATGAGTGGTCCCTCCACAGGAATGTAACAGAAATGATTTTCCATCAGTGGCCCCAGCCTTCATGTGATCTTTTTGCTTCTTCCTAAGACAACAAATGCAGCAGCTACTTGCCCTAATCCTCCCACAAGGGGGAATCACTGAGGTATGGATGATTGGCCATCTAGCCTTCTTTACGCTTACCCACCAATTTTGCTAATTCCGAAATTCCTACAGAAAGCTGCCATGTTGAAGAACAAAGTCATCCTCGTTGCACCTTACTGGCCTCAACAGATTTGGTTCTTCTTCCTTTGGCTTCCCTTACTTTACCAACCTTGGAATCTGTGCTGTCTTCACTTGTCTGATATATTTTTATCTTTCCATAAACCCTATACACAAAAACTCTAATCCAGTAAATGGAAAATGTTTGTTTACTAGATTGATCCATTTTCAGCTCCCATACATAACATCCTTGAATTTTTGGTCCTGCTTTTTAAAGAAGGAGCTAGTTCCTCAACAGTTAAGGTTCAGATAGCAGCAATATTGAATTTTCAAATTGGATTTGAGGGATGCTCTGTCATTTCCCATAAGCTCTGCAAATCCTTTTTGTGAGGCACTGTTCTTCTAAAACCTCCTTTTAAAGACCCTACTCCCCACATGGAACCTGAATCTGGTACTGCAAGTTCTTATTCATTCCCCCTTTGAACCAGCAACTAAGTGTGACCTTAAATACCTTTCTTAGACTATTTTTCTGGTAGCCATTACTTCTACCAGATGAATTTCTGAGATTCAAACCTCGTCCTCCACACTTGATTTTTCCAAGGATATAGTTACATTACAAGCTAATGCATCCTTTCTTCTTAAGGTGGTGCCAAAATCCAATATCAGTCAGTCCATTATTTTGCCAGTATTGTTTCCTAAATTTGCTAACAAGGACAAATATATGTTACATTTATTGGATGTTGACAGACAGTTACGTGTTTAGAAAATCCCATGGATATTTCTTTTACAATTACATTTTTCCTTGCATAGAACAAAAGACATCAGAAAAACTGACCGATTGTTTGTCTCATTTGCAAAAGTAAAATTGGGAAAGCCAGTTGCCAAAGTAACTTTAGCCAGGTGGCTGGCTGATTATATTTCATGTATTTATAACAAACTGGGCATTGCCTTACCAAAACCATTATGGGCCCTTTCCACTAGATCCGTGGCAGCTTCTTCAGTATTTCAGTCTAGAATGTCCATAGATGATATATACACAACAGCTACCTGGGCTACTCCCCATACATTTGTTACTCATTGGATCTGGTCTCCAGCATCATTTGGGTCAACTGTGCTCAGGAATAACCTTCCTTGAGTCCACCAACATCAGATAAAGAAGTTATGTACTTGCCATAACATTCCATCTGTGTTGCCCATTTTCATTCTTCCTCAGCTCCCCACCCACCAACCTCCATCCTTTGAAAATTCCTGGAAGAATAAATGGTTAGAGGACGTCACTGTCTTTTATATTGAGCCCCAGATGTAGTCTTCTTCCTATTTGACTGCAAATATTTCCTTTCTAGTAAAATCGGCAAACAAGATCTGAGGTCCTTGAGGTTGGTGGATTATGGGTGAGGGAGAAGCTCAAGAGTTTTTGCTTGCCATGAGCTTAAGCAACAGCTGAGTCAGATATGAGGGATTTGATCTGAACCCATCATTTGAGGAAAGATGAAAATATACAAAGTAGATAGAGCATTATGGTGAGTACATAACTACTTTTTTTCTGAAGGATTTGAAGTCTGAAGCTCAAATATATGTCTTTATTTAATGACTTCATTCCTCAGATCCATCCCAGTGATTTGTCAGAAAAAGCACAAATTTTATGAGGAACAGGCCAAAAATATGAACCAAAAATCTGGACATTCTGTGAAAATCTGCACACTTGAGAGGTATGAGTATAATAATTCTCATCCCTCATGCACAGGGTATGTACTTGTTTTAAAGTAAGAGAGGGACAGAGTTCAAAGTGGCAAAAGTAATATATTTGTCTACTGGATTATGACTGCTTTTTTCCTCCCATGTTATTGAACATGAATATTACACCATTCTTGAATTTTTCCATCCCATGCCCCAAGATCTAATGCATGGATCCTCCATTTAGGGAGGAAATATTAACCAGTATAGCAGAAGTTGGATTAGCCAGCCAATGTTAGTATTTTACTGGCCTCTGTAAATTTCAGCTTGGGTCGCTACAAAGTATCATTGTTGCCACACCACACTGATACCCCAAATATCATACACCTCAGCACTAAAACTGTCCCCATGATCCGTTCCTCCTTTCCTTGCTGTCTTATTTCCTTACTTTAGATGTCAGTTATATAAAAAGCTTCACTAACAAACAGCACATAGACAGACCAACTTTTTTTTTTTTTTGCAGTTAGGATAAATCAATTTTATTTTCAACTGAGTGAGTTTGTTTATCATTAAAAAAAGTTAAGTGATCCATTCCAAACCCTTTTTAGCCACAACCAAGATCATAAGGTAAGTGCAATAGTTAAGAGGAGCCATGCCAACTGTGTTTTTATCTGATGGGAGAGATCACTCAGAGAAAATCTGCATAGACAAAGAAGAATATACAAACTACATGCAGTAATTAAAGTTCAGGACTGAGCCCTGACCTTTGAGTTATGAGGCTGAATTTTTAATCAGAAAATCACAGCGCTGCCCCTGAAGTACAGTTCCATGTTCCTCTGCCTGGCTTGGACACCTGTGACTTTAAGACCTCGGATTGCACCTAAAGCCATCTGTGGAACTACAAAGCTGATATAAAGTTGTGTGCGTGTGTATATGCGCGCGCATTTGTTTTTGTGGGGGGGAGGTTTCCAGTTCTAACTATGTCTGTGCTATTTAACAGTTCTGTGCTGCATTTATTGATTTGTTTGAATTTATTACTGAATTCAGCCTGCATTTGTGAAAAAAAATATGTTTGTTATTATACTGCTCTTAGGTCATTTTAACAGTATCATGATATTTCCTAACTTCTCTGATGCTGCAAAAGCTGTTCTGAGTTTGTGCACTTATTTCCAAGGATTCCTGATACTGCAGGAGTTTTGCCTTTTGTTGTAAAGCATTGTTACTGCATTTGAGCTCAAAATCAGTTTGTTTTAGATTAAGAGGACTTTATTCTGCACTCTGGTGGGAGCAGAGGGCTGATTCAACCTATCCAAGTTGAGAACTGCTGGTGGAAGGCTTATTGTGTGTTTATCTGATTGGCTTGAGGACTTCACTGTGTAAAAGTCTTTCACCCAGCTGGTATAGAGACTTACATTTTTGTGAGACTGTGCTCGTTTATTCAGAGCTTCTCTGTGCCTGTCTTGGATACCTGTGACTACAAGATTCCATTGTAAGACACACTGATGCTCCCTTTACCAGGCTAAACAAGGGAAGATCACTCCAAGCTGTGTGTGTGTGTGATCCTCCAGATCATGCATGCACATAGGTTTTCCTCAAACCACAAGTACCAGTATGACATGGTCATAGTCTATGTGGACGTAAACAATCTAAGTCTTACCTCACTGGACTGTACGAAGAGAGACATGATGGAGCTCTCTGAATATGTATCCCAAGCCGATATGACTCTCGCCTTTAGTAACAACCTATCTTCACCAATGATAATGCCATAGTACCAGCAAAAAATGATTGACTTCAACAATTGGCTTAGTTTTTGGTGCCACAACAAGGGGATCCAGTATCTATCAACCTGGGAGACATGATCGACAAATAGCAGTGCTTTGACAGAGGTGGTTTGCACTTGTCACCACTTTATTTCTGGATACTTGTAAAACGTATTTTGCCATGTTGTATTTTTTTTAGGCCATGCCAAGTTGTTAAACCCTCCAGCATAACAAAAATCACTCATGGCCATCTAAAGATACTGCTGCTCAGTGCTAGAAGTTTAAATAAAAAACTGCACAACTTGGAAGCACTCCTCACCCTGGAGAATGCAGGCATGTGCAAACATGGAAACATTGTGCAGAACTATGGGGTGCTCCACAGCTATTAAAAGCTACAATAAATTTTATGCATTTTGATCCCCCTCAGCTCAGGATAAAACAAAGGGAGGAGGTGTCTCAGTGTTCATAAAGGACAAGTACACTGCTAGACTGGTGCAATAGCATGACTCGCTTGTGCTGTTCCCTCCCCAATTAGTTCAGCCCCCTATCATATCCTTGCTAGCTACAGATCCCCTAGCAAGAGTTTGGAAAACCATACCTTCTGCCTAAACCTACTGGAATCTTAAAATTCAGCCTAACACCATACTTATGGGCAACTTCAACTATTCCTTCATAAACTGAAAGACTTACATGACTCATAATTCCTTTGCTCATAGGTTTTTGGACTTAGGATCATAGGAAGTTACTAGGCTAATGGCCGTACAACCCTTAGTTCTACCCTTATTTCTATGATCAGCACCTGTTGTCCCTGTCCAAGAGGGGCAGAGGTGAAACCCCTGAGGTGAATTTACAGTTACCCATCTAGTCGTCCAATACCTCTGAGGTGAATTTATGGTTACCCATCCGGTCATCCAGATTGCATTGGAAGAGGACCAATGAGATGATCTGTTTGACATGAAGTGGGAGTCTGTTCCATAGGTGTGGTAACCTTTGGGAGACAAATCTGTCCCTCCAGCAGGTTCTATTAATGTCACTTACTGGGTTAAGGCCTTTAGAGTGAGTAACCTGTGTACCGTTTGACTTGCAGATATGCAGCATTTCCAATAAAGCAGGGTCAGAGATTGCCTTATATGCTAGACAGAGACTTGACTCTGAGTAGTCTGTTTGGAACAGAATAAAGTGACAGTAATTTCAGATAATCCACTTAAGACAGATGCTAAAGACCTTGAATTTTCTTTGTGAGAAACTTTTGTGGTCTCTCCAGTTGCTGCAGGTGTTTGTAAAGGTACATAACAAAAGGGGCATTGTACTCGATTATTGGCCTGATGAAGAAAGAGTGCAGGGAGGTTATAACTTCTTTTTTACTGCAGGCAATGCCCTTACGTATGAGATGAGCAATATAGAATGCCCTTTTTACCACTATGGAGACATGGTGATCAAAGGTAAGGTTGCTGTCAACTTGTATGCCCAGGTCTCTCATCACTGAGTGTGTACTTAGTGTGTTGCTATTGATGTGGTAGTTAGCAGGAGTATCGCTCTTACTGAAAGGAATGACGATGCATTTTTTTGCATTGAGTTTAAGGCAATGACTTTGGCACTAATCATTTCTTTGTGTAAGACACTGTTGTAGGATGTTAACATCATTTGGAGATTGTATAGCTACTCCCAGTTTACAGTCATCAGTAAATTTTGTCAGCCACAGACCTTTAGTTTTTGCTTGTACTTCAGAGAAATAGGTTCCAAACAGTAGAGGTCCAAGGACTGATCCCTGTGGAATGCCACTGGTTGCAGGTTTGCTGTTGGAGGTGGATTCCCCTATTTTGACTGTATGTGCTCTATCAGTGAGCCAGTTAGTGACCCATCTAATGATATAACGGTTGATACCTAGCTGGGTGAGTTTGTCAATGTTACCTGAGTTGGGGATAGTGTCAAAAGCCTTGGCTAAGTCTAGGTAGGCTGTATGCATACAATCCACCATGTGTGACAGGCATGAGCTCCCTTTGACAAATCTAAACCTAATAGGGTGAAGTGTGTGGAGATTACTTATATCTTTGTTGGTAAGGTCCATGATGATTCGCTCTATGGCTTTGTAGATAAGGCTAGTCAAGCTAATAGTTCTATAGTTCCTGGGGTCAGTGGAAGCACCATCTTTGGGCAAGTAAATAATGGTGGCCATTTTCCATTCTGCTGGGATGAAGACAGTGCCTAGAGTATGATTGAAAAGAGAACCCAATGGTGTTGCTAATTCTTGATGGAGCCCATGTAGGATGCAGCCTGGGATGATATCAGGTCCCATAGATGCTGTGTTTTTGGCCTTAGAGAGGGCATTTACAACCTGCTCTTTAGAGATACAAGGTGGGGACAGGTGGTAGTGCTGTCATGTGGTGGGGACAGGGGAGTCAAGTTTTCACAGAACCTATCGACCAACAGGTTAGCTATGTTCACAGGCTCAAGTATATGTGGTATCATTAACTATCAGTTCTGTATAAATCTGGGCCTTTCCTTTTAGGTTACGGATGTAGCTAAAGAACGCCTTATGGTTGTCTTTAGTTGAGGAAGCTAATTTGGATTTGTAGTTTGCTTTGGAGGACTTCACAAGAAGTCTTATTTGCTTGTTTAAGCTGAGTAGGGAGTGTTTTCAGTTTAGGGCTCACTCCCTCTTTCTCTTACGCAGCAATTTCTTCCTCTTGTTGTAAAGCCTGTTAATGGCAGTTGTCCACCAGGCAGGTTTGCTCTTCCTTGAGGAGCTTGTTTTGGTCCTATCAGGTAAAGCCGAGTCAATGCAGTTGTACAGGTGTTTGTGTAAAGCACTGGTGTAGAACTTGGCATAGTTGCCAGTTCCATTGGAGGGGGAGGTGCAGTGGAGCTATTTATACCATCCCATAAGAGGTTATAATCTGCTTTGGAGAAGTTTTTTAGTTTAGTTGCTGTTGGGGGGGGGGGGGGCAGGTGTGATAGTTACTTCAAATGAGACTGATTTGTGGTCAGATCTCGGTAGGGAAGACCTCACAGTGGGGGGTGCTACAGTGATCCCCCATATTGGTAAGCACCAGATCCAGGATATTGGCACCGCTTGTTGGGGTGTCAACCAGCTGGTCCAGGGCACTGGAGTTAAAGAAGTTGAGGAACCTTTGGGCAACTGAGTTTGAACACAAATAATTTACCCAGTCAATGGTTGGGTAAGTCAACCAAAACCATGGTAATAAGGTGCATCTTGATAGACTCAAGTAGATCCAAATAGGCAGAGTGGGTGTCTTGATTCATGAAGGGGGTCCTGTAGCTGGCAATGACTTGAATAGGTATACTGCCAACAGTTAATTGCACCTGAAGTATCTATATTTAACCAATCTGGAGGTTTATTTATCTTAAATGAATATTGATACACTGCCTCCTTTAGTTTTCATGCCTTCAGTTTGTGGTCTGAACCTGTGGAAGGAGGTGTAACCTGATATGGCTAGGGTGCTCTTCACAGCCTTGAACCAGGTCTCCGTGACTGCACAAAAGTCTGCATCTTCCAAGGTGAGGACCGCTTCCAGTGGGTGCAGTTTCATGTTGAGATTCCTAGCATTTAGCAGCATAACCTTGAGATTGTTTTTACATAGAGTTTTTACATTGGGAATTTTGTCCTTGAGACAATGCCTAAAAAAGGCACTATGGGGGTAGCAAGAGGCTTAGCCAGCAGCCGAAGTCCCACGGGTGACAGATGAAAATGATCTCTGGCAAAGCATCGAGGTCTGTTGATCATGTCACCCAAGGCTACAGATACTGGATCCCCTTAGAATGCCAACAGAAACTAAGCCAATTATTGAAGTCAGTTATTTTCTGTTTCAATGGAGGCATCATCTTAGATGAAGGTAAAATGCTGCTTAAGGCTAGGGATATACCTGCATAAGACACGCAGTCCAAGAGCTCAGTCATGTAGTTCAGAGAGGTATGTCTCAAGTTGTTCACACCAACATGGACTATAACAGAGTCATAACAGTACCTGTTTGTTGAGAGACTTGAGTGCATGTGTGATGTGGTGGATCCTAGCACCTGACAGACAGCTGACAGTGACCTTTTCCTTATCCAGCCTGGTGACAGGGACGTCTTGGTGTCTCATGATGGAATCACCTATGACTAATATGTTTGGTTTTGTGTCTTGCCTTAAGGGATTGACAGGTGAGACACTGGTGTGTGAGCAGTTATGTGTACTGTGTTCTGCAGAGGAAGTATGTGTAGAATGCTTGTGTTTGTGAGGTCTCTGGTGTTTAGGTGTGCTTCTTGTGAGGACCTCCTCATATGTAGGTACATGTAATGTGGGTTTGGGTGGAGTAGGAGGTGCATTGTGCATGATGACAACCCACTTATTGTCATATGTACTGCCTGGAGTGTGAGAGAGCATGGATTCAAGGTTCTTAATAAAGCTGCATCTCTCACATGTTGAGTTTGTGTGAACTAGGAGTGCAGGGATGTCAGTGAACATGAGGCAGTTGCTACACTGCCTCAGTTTGTCAGTGTCATCCAAGCTGGCTGGAGAAACTGTGGGAAATTGTCCATCCATAGTGTTAGGTAAATTTATATGGTAAGGAAAAGAGGTTGCACTTAGGAATGGCTAGTGGATGAGAGGTGTGTTGGTACCTCTAAGGCTAGCTTTGTCGCTGCAGACACCCTGGAGCTACTAGTTAGCTCCACGACTAGAGGTGCAAATATCTTAGACCTGGTACTCATGAACATTGCTCCCCCCAGTGCATACAACCACAAACTGATCCCTTTAGTATTAAAACTAACCTAGAACCCCCAGACTCTAAATGTGTTAGTAACTTTGCTAAGACCAGTTACCTTATACAAAGTGACAGCTTATTGAACTTCCAAACCCCTCCGAACCTGGGTAACACTGAGGCCTACTCTGCTGTACACCAAAGCACTATGCAATGACATTTATTGCTGCGTAGAGAAGGTAGTTACTTTCTTAGTCAATCCTATGATTACTGACAAAAATAAACCACCCTGTTGGCCCCCTAGCATAAGCATAGGCTATTCAACAAAAGGAAACCAATCTTGTCAAAAGCCAAGAAAGAACAGACAAAATGGTGCAAAAAGACACTTACCAGTCTAAACAAATTATTGAGCTGTTTATTCGTAACTTCAGGGGAAACACCCAGGAATGTGCTGAGTTAATCAGTGAACGACAGCACTTACACCCAGCCTAAAACTATAGTAAACCTGCTGGCCAAGTTCAGTGCAACCCCCCCCCCCCCAAATCACCTCCTACCACACACACAAAAAAATACCTGCAACCATCCTGGTACTGGTCATTACAAGGGAACAGGTTCTTACTGCAATCAGTAAAGCCAGAAACATAGCCTCCATGGGTCCCAACAACATTCCAAGATGCTTCTCAAATAGTTTAAAATAGAATCTGTCAGGGCCACTAGAAACCCAGTGTAACCACCACTTCCAGATGTGCTTTGTCCCACAGGAAAGGAGGACTGCAGCAGTCATCCCTATGCACAAGGGGGCCCATCAACTGACCCAGGGAACTACAGACCCATAATCTTGATCAGTGTTATCTGCAAGGCTGTGGAAATAATTATCATAGACCTGATCAATAAAGACATAGGCAATCTGCAAACATTGGATCAGACCCAATTTGTCATTGTCAGAGGGAGGTCTTGCCTGCTTAATCTGGTGGACTTCTTCAAGAAAATTGCCTTGGCCATGGATGAGGGTATAACAGTGCACAACACTTATCTGGACTTGGCCAATGCTTTCGACACAGTTCCCTACCTAGGGATCACAGATAAACTTACTGAGTTAAGCAAAAACTCCTACGTCATTAGGTGGGTAGCATACTGGCTTGAATCACTGACAGGACACGTCCGGATAAAATCCACTTCATATAAGAAACCTGTTACCAGTAGTATCCTACAGGGCTCAGTGCTGGGACTCCTCCTGTTTGGTATGTACTTCTCTGAAGTGTCCCAAGTTCAGGGCCTCTGACTCACCAAGTTCAATAATGGCTATAAGAAGGGAGCAATCATTGAATCCCCAAACTGTGTTCATATCCTACAAGCAGGCCTTAAAAATAACAAACAACTGGTGCCAAAACTATGGTCTGAGACTAAATGCTAAAAAATGCAAAGGCATACCCTTTAGTAAATCAGATATCCCTGCAAATTATAATATTGACAGCACACCCGTGAAAGTAGACGCAGTGGTGAGGGACCTAGGAATGCAAATAGATAGTAATCTAAACTTTGACTACGTAGTTAAGGTAGTGAGGAATAAATCCTTCTTTGTGGCTCAACTTATAAGTAAAGGCACAGCATCAAGGTCAAAGGAAGTCATAGTGCCATTGTACTTGGCCTTCATCAGGACCATAATTAAGTACACAACTCCTTTCTGCATGTACCTATCCCGTCACTTAAACCAACTGAAGTGGCCCCAGAGGTTTCTCATTAAAAAATAATAATGCAAAGCGTAAGACACTTGTCTTATGCAGACCTACTAAAGGCCCTCTCCCTTTATTTCTGTCATATAGTTTATTGAGAGGTGACTTATCCCTGACTTGCAAGGCATTCTGTGATCCACCCCTGATGAAATTGTTGCATATTCACAAGAAAAAATATACAAATGTTGCACGTTCCGTGTACCTGAACCTTATTTGTGACTCTAACAGAACTTTCTGGAGAGACAGATTAATTTCCCAAAGGCTACCTCATCTATGAAGTAAATGTTCCATGTTCTTAAAATAAAGCCCTTCCTTCTCACTGTCCAAAAAGAATTTGGATAAGTGCATAGGAACTGTAAATTCACTTCCAGGGTCCCTTATGGGCAGAGGCTGTCTGAACCTATGGGCTATGGTCATATCACTATTTACAAAAGTTGCTGGCTAGCACTTTATCCTGGATTTCTGGTTAACCAATCCATCTCAGCCAACATTCACTCCAATAGCGAGCAAGAGGGAGGGAGGTTGAGAGAGAGAGAGGCAGGCACTCACACACACACACACACACACACACACACACACACACACACACACACACACACACACACACACAAACATTAAGGAAGCAAAGGTTTATCCAAGTAATGCCCAATTTTATGTTGTCAATATTTGTCTGTAGTTATTGCACATAAAAAAAATACTGCATATACCACATGATGTTTATAAACTGCAGTTAAAGTGCTTGAATAGAAAGTGAAGCATGTTATCCTCAGCATTAACCAAAAAGTGTTCACTAAATTAACATGCATTGCATTAGACACCCACCTCAGTCACATATGCCTCATACTCGGTCAAATTATGATTTAATATGCTGGCATATATTGTTTAAATATAATCTTTCTTATGTTAATGCATTGCAAAGCAGGCAGAATTAATTTTATCATTCAGCCTTAACTGCCTGTTTCACTGCAGTGTAGTGCTGGATCACTAATTTATTCATTCATACAAAGAAAAGAAGATACTTAATATGCTGGCTACCAGCAAGTCTAAGTTAAGCCGATGTTTCTGATGCAAAAACTCAGTTTCACAATAGTGAATTGCAGACTCGTGCAGATGACTAGCTTCACAGTTTATGCAGGCCAAGCAGTATTGAGAGTTAGCCTACCAGAGTAGTCAACAAATCATCTCTCTCATCCCCTCAAAGCAAGAAATCTGGACAAAGCCAAACTTATTGGGAAGACAAAGGCCCAAAAATAGGGACAGATTTTAAATACTCCTCCTATAAACTTAAATATTTGCTAGAATAACAGGTTTTGCATTATTATGTATTTTCTGAAGGATATGAAGTCTGAAACCTAAATGTCTGCCATTATTTAGTGACTTCAGTCTTCAGTGATTTTCCAGAATACCACAGTTATGAGGAACAGACCAAAGATATGAGGCAAGAGTCTGGACGTCCTGCAAAAATCTGGAAAGTTGAGAGGTATGCAACAAAATCAGGGCCAAAGCGAAATTACTGGAAACAATAGTAGAATTAAAGAAATTTGTGAGTAGGACACAAAAAATTCATATTCAGAGGTGCTTGCAGGAATATTCAATCAGAGTATTCAGGCATTAGAGGATCAGGGAGCCCAACAGTATTAATAATCAGATCCTTAGTGCCTGGTTCTGTTGCTCAGAAGAAGGGAACCTTTACTATGACCCAGGTGACTGGGGGGGGTTGATCAGTGGCCCTGGGGTTAGAGATGCCAGCCTTTGAGAGGAATGAAGGGGAAGAATGTAGGGGCTCAGGCACAAACAGCAGTAGAACTATTTCACTGGTGGAGACTGGGGAAACCACTTCCCTTTCATAAAGGAGGGTGGCAGGAGCTGTTTGCTGACAATATCCCTTGCAAGAAATGATTCACGACTAATACAGGCAGCCCATTGCATTCCCTCTTCCCTTGCACAGCTGAGCATGCGCAAGGGGATGTAGGACTGTGATAGAAAACCTGAACCACCCCCGATGGCTGACTCAGTGATGGCCCTTCTCAATTGACTCTTGGCCTGGTGGTGCAGAAAGAAAGGGCCAGTTGACTGAGAAGAGGGTCTGGTCTGATGGTCAGCAGGCTGTAGGGGCAAATAAAAAAGTAAGAAAAAATATTTATATTGTTAACATGATTAACTAAAACAGGAGTCTAGCCAGAATTTAATGAATTAAGGTGACCCACATCATGACCAAAATAGTCCAAATACCCTAATATAGGTTTATCAGCTTCCAAGATGTCACGTGTGGGATGCAAAATGTGTGGCTTAAAGTATAACACCTCAGTGGGGTGTGGTCAAAAGTATGCCACAATGCATATGGCAATATGTGAAGCTTTAAAATCTAAAAGCCATCATAAACAAGCTCATTCCCACAGTCACACACATCTGTGAGGCAGTCTTTATTATTAATTTATTAATTTGTTGTCTAGTTAAAGTGCAAGGCGTGGGTACATGTTTTTAGAGATTGCCTAGAAATATTGCATGGATTTTAGTTTATTTTGTTTTGATCATATTGTATTATGTATTGCACCATTATATAGACACGATGTCTGCCAATGTGCTTTTTCATTTTTCAAATGTTCGAAATGTGAGGTGCCTACCTTACCTAAGTTAAATGGACCATTGCTAGCACTGAATGAGTAAGTGTGTGTGTGTGTCTATATATATATATATATAAATATATATATATATATATATATATTTGTACACATACATACGAGACACAGGAAAAAGAGAGACATTTATTTTTACATTGATTGATGAGTGGGGCTGTGTTTCAGGAAAAAAAGGAAACCAGGCGTTTTTGCAGTAAATAACACTGCACTTAGTTTCCTTTTCAGCACTTTGAAGTGTGTGACATTTTTTGCTGTCTGCTTTCCTTTACACAGACAAAACTATAGTTGCAAAGTTCTTTCTCCTTTTTTTCTGTTCTGCTGTACAACTGTATGGTTACCACTTTTCCATTGTGTTTGAGTATTTACTGCTGCTGAAAAAAAGCTTGAAACATGAAATGTTGCAAATGTCCTCGTATTTCAGAAGAAACTTTTTTCTGCCTTCCTCTATTAGGAGAAGGAGATACTGCATACAAAGCACGTTATTATTAAATAAAACGTCAGAATTGAAGCAACTAATATTAAATCACATTGACTTGTTGGCTGGAATTCAAAGACATTTTTCTCTACTTACAGCCAAAACTTGCATTTTCCGTGATTGTGGGAAATGTGATTCAGAGACATGATTTGTCATCTTTTTTAATTTCTCCAAGTGTTTTGGGTTTCTAATACCATGATGATAACGGACCCCATTCCTAAGTCAAAGTATGATTAAAGTTCAGGAAATTAGTGTTGTTTCAATCTTTGATGTTAGCCAGAAGTGCTCTTCGCAGCACCTGCGATGGTGCCCAGTAATGGCTGCTCCTGCAATTCATTTGGAGTTACATGTATTGGTAACATATCTAAATATGATTGTAGATTCTTTTTCACAATAACCATTGCTCCTACTGCTATTGGGACCATCTGGGAATTCTTTCACACTGCCCTCATTTCTGCTTGGTATTTTATGACTTTGTGTGCCGCTGTACATAAGACACTGTAGTCACAGAGTGTAGCAATTTCAATGATCAGTGCTACTTTTGTCTTCTTTTCATTGGACTACTATATCTGGTTTTCTTGCATCTGTTTTTTTAAACTGTTGGTAATGGGTGATCCCATGTGATATAAACTTCATCATTTTCTATAATGCTTTGTTGCTCATATTTCCATTGTTTTTCAGCTACTACAGCATTATAATGTTTGCACAAGCCCCAGTGCAACAGTCTTGTCACATTATTATGCCTTTCAGTATACTGTCCTTCTGCCGTTATTATATCACAACCAACAGCAAGATGTGTGACTGTTTCCAACTCTGTTTTACAAAACCTGCATTTGTATGTTTCTTCCACATGTTCAATGGAATTTGTAATCCAATGTGTACATAGTCCACTGTCTTGGACCGCCAGTATTAACCTTTCATATTTTTGGTTTGAATTCACCTTTTATTAACCATTCCTGTGTTCGATCCTGATCAACATGAGGTTGTTTCAAGAGTTTTCTGTACTTGCAACTATATTTATTCATTTTCCGCATTTCTTGCCTTCTCATCTGATCCTTCAGCTTATATGTTTTTTCTTTTGTTTTTTGGCACATTCAGTTGCTGCCTGATTTTTATCTACTTCTGGTTTGATTTCCATTCCTGCTCGACACAGATATGCTTCTGCTAAACTAAGCAGGGAAATCATCTTAGACTTATTCTCCTCATGTTTTAAAACTTTCACTATATTTGGGGGTCTTGTCAGGTCAGTGACTGTAGCTCTATTCCCATCAGCCTTAACTTTTGAATCCTCTCATACAGCTTTCAACAAAGCTAAGTCACACTTAATGGATCACTGGACCTGCCTCTGCTCATTCCCTGGTTGATCCTGCTTCCCCCTCATTTACCCTGCTAATAACATTGTTTACCTACCTTCAACTACCCTACTATTGATACTAAGCTTTGTCATGCTAATTAGCTAGAAAATTTACCTAATGACTCTCTATGTATCCTGATATATCCTAATATGGTTTATAATGTATGATAAACCTTAAATGTTATTTCATGTAAAACCATATCTCAGTATGTTATTTCAATCTATGTAATTATTTCATGTATAGCTGCATCTCAGTATTTATTCAATGTATGTATTTTTTTCATTTATAGCTACATTTCAATGCATGTTTACTATGTTCTGATCTTGTTGTATTATGCCTAAATTACTTGTTAACTGGAGCTTTTCTCCCCGGGCCTCCGCTGAAAATGGGCATGTTTCCAATCGGACTGTCCCAGTTAACAAATGTAAAATAAATAAAATAAGTAAATATTCATGTAATCAGTTTCCAGGAGGCCCATACCTCCTTTAGAATAGATTTTTATAAATCATTTGATGAGCATGCTTCTTATTTTCCCATCCAACCTATCCAACACCGTTTGGGGCCAGTCTGTCTCTCCCAAACTGTAAAGTAGGACAAGAAGACCAATTTGGTTTATATTTTGGACTTTGTTCCTAGATGTCGATGCTGTTTTCAGTATTCATTTTAGTCTTCTAAAAATATTCCTTACTAAATTTTATTTGCATTTGTTCATGTTTTATTGTTCAACCTTCATCAATTCCCCAATGTTTATATACTCCCTCTTGCTCAGTTTCTTTTATATAACATTCTTGTCCCAAACTGATGTTTTCTTGGTGCTGCAGCTTTCCTACTTTAAAGGTTGTTTTTGCACGTTTATCAAGACCAAATGACATTCTTATATTGTCTGAAAAGGTTTTGACCACTTGCAGTTGTGCTTTAAGTTCCTCGTCTGATGAGCTGTGCAATTTTAAATCATCTACAAAAGTTGAGGTCTTTACACTTTGCTGTTTTCTGGGAGCCAAATTGTAGCCATGACCTAATCTGTTAAGGAGACAACTTAATGGGTTAGGGGCAAGGCAAAAGAACAGCAGTCACACTGGAATATTCCCCCTTTAAATTTTTATCCCTGGAATAATAATTTGTCCTCTGCCATGGCTTAACTGCAAAGTGGTCTGCCACTGTTTCATGGTTGCTGTAATGTAATCGATCAGTGTAGGATGTTTCTTATACATTTTTAAGCACTGTTGTATCCCTGAATGTGGGATACTGTCAAATGCTTTTTTGTTGTCTATCCATGCCATACTTAGATTCTTCCCATTTTTACAGTTCTCCGTCATAAGTCTCAACCTCTTAAGAGGCCAGTGTGGAACACAGACCCTAACAATGTGTGACAAATGGTCAAAATGTGGAACACCGTATTTTCACACTGCGCGAAACGTGCCATTGCCATGGAGCATGGTAGAACTGTAAAATTCAATAACACACACTTCCAAAAACCTTTATTTGATAATCTGCAATACCATAACCACAGCATAAGTAAATGAAGCAGCACTTTACAAAAATAAAAATCACATTTACTACATTTTCTAAGCAGACATATTGCAATTCACTCACAGTTTAGACCAGGTTAAACAGCATCCTGTCATACGTCAGATGTAGACTTATTGAATGCTGCTGTGGCTTTCTTGGCAGCCTCTAAAACTGGCAGCTTAATATCACAGCAGTCCAGTTCTTCATTCATTTTAACTGCCAACAAAGAATTCAGAGTTTTTACACTCAGAGACTGACGCAGTTCAGTTTTCACTTTCCGCACCATACTAAATGCTCTTTCCACTTGCACATTAGAATGTGGCAAGCAAAGTAGACTCATCATCAGCTGCTTAAAGAGTGGCAGTTTCCCTTCAGTGCAAAGGTCCCTCAGAAGGTGTGCCCAGTACTTTGACACACATGAGTGGGGCCAATCTACTGGGCCTGTCAGATTCCCCATGTCCTCGATCTGATATTGGGTAAACTCGTCTATTAATTGTTCAGCCTCAACATCATTTTCACATACACCCAGACGGAAGCCAACATCTCTGACAAGTCCTGAAGAAATGTCCAATTTTTTTGGCTGGATTAATAAGCAATGCAGCATCTTTCAGTAAGTGATCCTGCATGGGAAACTTTTTCAGCATTTTCTGTAGCACTGCAGCATAAAAAGCTGCAACTTTTTTTTATAAAAGTTAAATTCAATGACTGTGCCGGCAATATCCTCCTCATGGCTGTTCATGTACTGCCTGACTTCATAGCCAATACGCAGTTCATTTGGTAGAACACAGCTACTGTCAGTCAACACTGACACATCACTGTGTTTGATTAGTCTGACAGCAGCTGCAGGTCAGAGGAGTCTGCCAGCGTACTGTTGCAGGAGTTTCTGCACAGTGGCATGCAGTGTCAGTAGCTGACTTTCTCTGCTCTGAAGCTGTATGTTGAACTCCAATAAGGGTTTCATTGTATTCTTAAGAAACTTAAAAATCAAATGGACTTCATGACTCTGCAGGTTTTTAGAAGTTATATCAATCTTAGCAGACCTTGGCTCTGCAGACAGAAAATACGAATTTAGAGCTGGCCACATGTCCAGGGTTCTGTTAACCTTACCAAGACTGAGCCATCTAGTAGGTGCATGTCTAATGATCTTGAGGGGGTTAGTATCTGTGAACAAAGCAAATTCCTGCAGTTTTTGTTGTCTTTTTGCACTGGAACTGAAATGGCAGTACATATCTGATATAAGTTCAACTGGTGAATGTAGTGCTTTTACAGCAGCCTTACTGCAGAGATCTGCCAAGTGGCAGATACACCCCATGTTTATAATTTTGGGCTTCACCTCCTTTAAACTAGACAGCACAGAATTGTGTTTTCCAATCATTGAGGCAGCATTGTCTGAAGAAAAGCCCACAATGTTGAAAACTGGAATGTTAAATTTTGTCAGAGTGGGCATTAAAGAATCAAACATTGCTTGTCCAGTTCCTGACATGCATTCTGACATATGAAGGAACCTTATCACATTTTTGCTTGCCTTTTCTTCAAGGTAACCAACAAGGATGACTAACAGTTTGTCATCTCCCATCTCTGTGCTTTGGTCCATATACACACAGAATAATGATTTCTGGCAGGCTGCTGCAGCATCATTGTGGTAATGAGGCCCCAGAACATCCCGTGCAATGCATGCTGCCTTCGTTGCTCCACATGTCATTTTACGGAGAACATCTTGATCCTCTCCACACTTCATAAATTTCAGGATGTGTTCTCCTGCTGCAAATGATAAGTTGTGTTTAGCAAGGAGAGACAAAACGAACCTCTGCCTCAACCACTTTTGTACTTGCTAAACTCTGAGGTCCAAATAAATCCACCATAGATCTTCCAGCTGCATGCTTGCAATTCTGCCTGTGTTTCTCACTGTTGGCATGTTGTTGAAGATCATGTCGGCCCCTGTGATGGATAGTGAAATCCATGTTACAAGTCTTGCAGAAGGCAAATTTCACTCCGCGCTTACTCATAAAAAGCCAGTCAAAGGCACTTGCCCAACTTGGCTGAAAAATTGTGTATCTTCTCTTCTTTGGGGTGCGATCTGTATCTCCATCCCTGTCCTCACTGTAATCTGGATAGTCTGTACCTAGCAGGTTTGTAAAACAGTGGTGTTAAACAATGAAACAAATGGCTATAGTGTAGAAAGGAAAATTAGAAGAAGTCCTCAATAGCAAAGATACAAGACAATATGGCCATAACCTACCCATATCACTGGAAGTTTCCTGACTTTGCACCCTCTTCTCTTGCTCATCTCTGCTCCTTTTGTTTACTCTAAAGGCCTGCATGCGTCAATTCCTTGCTTCAACGACACTTTCAATCCTCTGGTGCTCACTTGCCCACCTAACCAGTGTTGCAGAAGGGAAGAGTGACTTTCATGACATTCAGTACTCAAAGCACCCTTGATTATATCTCAAAATGCATGCCAAGGATAAACACATCCAGCGTACAAAGGCACTTGCAACACACATCATGACAATACTACTTGCATTTTACATTTAACACTTTAGATGTGTTCTACCCTGTCCTACAGCCAGGTGTGGGCCCTAAAAAAGGTACTTAAAACCAGGGCCCTCTGTACCTTTACAAGAATGTGCCATTTAAGACATCATGCCATAGAACAGTTAAGACCAAAGAATGCAAGATCAAGTTACACAAAGTTCTACCAAAAACAAAACTGGATACTTAAAAGCATCTCATTACTATAACTCACTTCTAACATCCATCCTGACATACCTCTCAACCTCTTAGTGCAAGAAAACTGGACAAAGCCCAACATAATAGAGGGACAAGCAGCACAGAGACTTTAAATATTGCTCTCATAAAATTAGAAAGTTGCTAGAACAGGACCTGGCTTGGCATACAGTTTCTCCAAAACAAAAATGCAATTACTTTCATAGACGTTCTAGGGGACAAACAGCAGAAATATACAAACACTTCAAATATTACTCTTATAAACCTAGAAAGTTGCTAGAACAGGACCTGTCTTGGCATGCAGTTTCTCCAAAAAAAAAAAAAGAAAGACAATTACTTTCAGAGACGTACTAGGGGATAAGCAGCAGAAACATACAAACACTTTAAATATTGCTCTTGTAAACCTAGAAAGAGGCTAGAACAGGACCTGTCTTGGCATACAATTTCTCCAAAAAAAAAAGGCAATTACATTCAGAGACATACTTGGGGACAAGCAGCAGAAAGATGCAAACACTTTAAATGTTGCTCTTATAAACCTAGAAAGTTGCTAGAACAGGACCTGCCTTGGCACACAGTTTCTCCCCAAAAAAAAAAGAAAATTACTTTCAGAGACGTACTAGGGGACAAGCAGCAGAAATATACAAACACTTCAATTATTACTCTTATAAACCTAGAAAGTTGCTAGAACAGGACCTGTCTTGGCATGCAGTTTCTCCAAAAAAAAAAAAAGACAATTACTTTCAGAGACGTACTAGGGGATAAGCAGCAGAAACATACAAACACTTTAAATATTGCTCTTATAAACCTAGAAAGAGGCTAGAACAGGACCTGTCTTGGCATACAGTTTCTCCCCCCCCCCCCAAAAAAAAAAAAAAAAAGAAAAAAAGCAATTTTCAGATATACTAGGGGATCAAGCAGCAGAAAAAGACACTTAAATATTGCAGCTGTAAACATAGAAAGTTGCTAGAATAACAGGATCTGTGTTGGCATACAAAATTACTATCTGGGGACAAGCAGCACAAAAATACTGACACTATATATTGCTTACACGCTTAGAAAGTTGCTCAAATAACAGGATCTGTGCTAGCATACCTCTTCTAAAGGGAAGTATTTGCAGCTAAAAGCCTAAAACACTTACCTCTGCTCTGCCATATACTTGGCACCACTTCAGCTCAATACAATCCAATGACTCCAGCACAAATAATCCACCACAGCACAAAGTTGATCCTCCCAGTTGTCAAGCAGCAGAAAGATAAAACCTCAGTCTTCTGTTCTGACACAGCAAACTGACTCCTCTCGCCGAGTTGCCTCTCCTGGCAGGCAGGCTATCTTCCAACTCCACATCCCATCTTCTCCCCCGATGCCTTCGATCTGCAGCCGCTCCTTCCAGCCAGGTGTTCTTTCTAATCCCAGTTGAACCTAAAAAGTAAAATCCCTGATTCCTGGAAGCCTTTTTCAAGCCATTATTTTGGTGCGAAAAGACTTCCAGGAACATGACTGGCCTGTATTTCGGAGCTCTCATAAGTTCCCGTCCTCCTAAGACTGTCTACTTGATTGGCTCATAGGCCGTGTTCGCGATTGGCTGTAAATGCGGTCTACAAGCCAATCAAAAACTGTGGAGCACAGCCAACGCAGAAGGACAGCAGAGCTATGCATTGGTTTGTATACCGCAATGCCGATTGGCAGTAATTGCAGTACACAAACCAATCAGAAGCCTTGTAGCGGAGCCACAGCTGTTCAGTGTGGAACAGTGGCTTCACTCTTCATTAAATGCGGAGCGTTCCGCATAATCCGGAGCACACGGATGCTCTGTTCTCCATTCTGACCTTCTTTAACAACAAATGATCTTTTGTTCCATTTGACTTTCTTTCATTACCTTTTTGTTCTATAGCCATGATTGAGTTTACTTCTAAATGACTATAAACTCTGTCAGCATCAGTTCCATTGTGTAGTTTATACGTCGTCAGAAAACAAGTTATTGGTCTATAGTTTGTAGGACAGCTTGCAGGTTCGCTCTAAAGTAGGAGTATTGTTTTTCCACTTGTTAACCAGGCTGGCGTCTTTTCGGCGTACACATATAAATAGCTCTTACATGTAGCTAATTCTTCATGTAAAGATGTTAATACTTTTAGCCAGAAGTTAGGTACTGTATCTGGGCCTGAAATTTTCCAATTAGAGTCTTTTCTTAACTTTGTTTCAATCTCTCTGGCCGTTACTGCATCCCATTTCATATCCGGAACACTTGAACGTCTTATTCTTTCTTTTACTACTTCTCTTCATTTAGTATCTTTATGTTCCACAGGATCTTCCTAGATATTTCTCCAAACTGCATCTATTTCTTCTTTTTTGGTGGTGTTTCAATTCCTTTTGCCTTATTTCCCAATTCTCTATAAAACTTTTTTTGGGTCATCAATACATTGCTTATTTTGTACTTTTCCTTTATATTTATCTGCAAATCTTGTAAGGTTTTCTGCCTTTGTTTATATTTTAGTGTATTATTTGCAGTAGTGCATGATAGATCTTGATCTGTTCTGATACCAAACATTGCTTTTATCACGTCTTATGTTACTGAGTATTTTTGTTGATTTGTTCCCTCTTCTGTACTCTTCTAACAGTGACATTTCTTGTCTTAATTGCTTTATAGTTTCCTCTATTTGATACCTCCATTATGGCATTTGATCTTTCCCCTTCCTTTCCCTTACTACCCTGTGTTTTTGTGGTAAGACATTATCGGTTATCAACTTAGTTGCATAGTAATATAAGCTATTTACTTTGCATACATTTCTGTGAACAGCCCTCATTACTGTGTTAATTTCTTTTATTAAACTTTTGACCTTTTGGGTTTTATTGACTTTCTGTAGTCTATTTCTTTCATCTTAATATATCTGTCCATCTCTGTTAAATCAAGCAACTTATCTCTTTCTTCTAAACTGAGGGCATATTCTTTGTTCTCCATTTCATGTGGACATTCTATAGAAAGTTCTACAGCGTCTTCCTGTGACATATTCTCTTCATTTTCAGCCTGTGTCATCCATTGCTCTTTCATATGGGAAGTCACTATCCAATAACTCCACAACATTGACTGTGCAGCTCCAACTGAATATTTGTACTGGTTTCATATAGAAGGCTCACAATGAGGAAAAGCTCAAGATCGGTTAATTTGTAGGTCTCTGAATTGCATTATCTCTAGTGGTAATCTGTACTTTAATGCAGTAATCACCACTGGCATCCCAAGGATTGTGTTGACACAGGTACAACTGTCATTCACTGTTCCACATACACATGCATATTTTCAAACAGACATGCACACACACGCGCACACACACACACACACACACACACACACACACAATACACATATCCAACAGTTCCAAATGTTCCTGATTTTTGCCTCTAATAAATGCAAATTGTAAATGATTATAGTCGGTCAGTAATGCCAGACATTAAAGCTTCATACTTATTGTTCAGAAAATGCTTCATGACGCAAAACCTATTAGTCTATTAATTTAAGTGACTTAGAGTAATATTTAAAAAATATCCCTGGTATCTAGTGCCCCCCCCCGCCCCCAGTATTACAGATTATTTTGCTTGTTAGTCAAGAGAAGTTGAGCGCTTTGGCAGCCATATCCCCCCACACACACAAACACACAGACACCCACCACTCATAATTCATAACCCCCTTACCCATTTGAACTCATGGACACACACCTTCACATATGCAAACACATGCACATCTACTCCAGCAATCCCCAAACTAACCCCACATGCACACACACACACACACACACACACACACACACACACACACACACACACACACACACACACACACACACACAGTGTGACCACATAGTCAGACACACACTGCTGCTATCTAAAACTAGAAATGCTTGCCATCCATACACCAGTAAGAGAGAAGACATTCTGATCAGGCGTAAATTAACCTCTTGTGGCTGGCGTATAGAGTGAGAGTGCACATTTTTTCAAGTCCCAGGAGACTGGGGAGGAGTGAGCATATTGAAGGTGGAGAAAAATAGTATATACTAACCTCAGTAGTCTGTTTCTGTGTGGCAGTCCATTGCTTTGTCCTGAGAAATTCCTTAATTCAAATGTTTTCCTTGCATATCTAGCTTGAGATAGAGTATCAAGGTGGCATGGTTGTCAATACGCCAGAAGGCCAGAGGTCGCTTCCCACCCACACCAGGAGTGATGGCTTGTTGATAGACAGTAGATGGAATCAGTACTGACTGTAAAATATCAGAGAGCTAGGCTGACACCGTACTACTGCATCCATTAATATTTATTTGTTAGTACAAATTCTTGCCAAACAGTTAATACGGTCAGTTATTTCAATTCTATTATAACATGGCTAGACACAAATAACTATAGACCGATGAACACTCAGTTTAAAACCATCACTAAAGAGTGAAACATACTGTCCAGTTTATATACTCTTTTCAACCAATGTTATTTTTTAATGTCCTTATGACTTGTTTTTCTAGTTTTTGTTTGTGTCATGAAAAAGTCCATGGGTTATTTCTAGTCTGGACCGTTTCTGTTGAAATGACAAATATGTTCTCCTTTGGTTATTTTCTTCCTTACTGTATCTGAAGACTTCACAAAAAGTCTCTCCACATCATCTTTGCGTCACTTGAAGTGTCTTTATTTTATTTAATTTATTTCTGCATTTGAAAGCTCACAGAAAGTCAACTTCCTTTTTTCTATAACAGGATGCCTTTTACAGTAAGCCCACAGCTATATGTTAATATCTAAGATAAACATTTACAGGAAATAAAAGGTCACTTAACTGTTCTTGCAAAGCAAGCTATATTTTCTTTTACTGCACACTGTATAATTTTGGGGAAAGCATTTTAATTTATACAATCTCTATCAATTCCCCCTTTTTAATTAAAACCAAGAAAATTGTAAGACAATTTACAACACAGTACGATCTTCAGTACTTTGAATCCCTTGTTCTGTTACAACATACGAATCCCTTGCATTCAATGCTATCTCTTCATACAATGTTACATTACCAACGGCTGTTGCTTGATTAATACTTTTATTAACACAAATCTTAGCACACATGCAAACTGTTGTAATTAAGCAGCTAATGACAATAAGAGCAATTAATATGGAAATTATAGTACCCCACCATCCTGAGAACAGTCTACTTAGCCAGTAGTTTAACTAAGCATGTTTTATTTTTGCAGGTGTCAGACAGCCATTATTACTTATCTATTCTTAACTGCTTTCATGCTTGTTTAAGAAAGTTGTCAGCCTTGCAGTTACACAGAAGCATTTATTTCAAAATCTTGTCAAGTTAACCCTTGCTTTACAAGGCAAAACCTTATATTAGAAACAAGCATATTTTTTTTTACATAGCAGCATACATTTAATTTCATTATGGCTTTGGGAAAATAATATTTAAAAAAGCAATTTACAGGAAAATGTGATCCTCTGTACTTAATAACCTTTCTTCATTGTTAACAACAGTTACTTGTTTAACAGTTTTATAACACATCTCCTCTGTTATATCTGAGATAGCTCAATAAGTTGCATTTGCTCAACTTTGTAACTTTCCATATTGCCTTAGTAGCACCATACCAGTGAAAAATTTCATCTTCTGAAATAACACCATTTCTTATGTCCAGCTGTTTTAAAATCTCATGAACCTCCCTCTTTTTCTGGTGATTTTTTACCATGTCCTCTGGTAATGTGTGAGTAATTCTCGTTATTGGAACTGCATACTCTATGTAACAGAATTTCTCTTCTTTCATCTCTTTCTTAAAAGAAGTATTATATGTTAACTCCCATGCTGCTTTTGTTTTATGGAAACAGAGTATCCCTTTTTCTATTTTCATCAACTGTAAATGTTTTTTTATGGCTGATTATTTTACAACTCTATTTTTATAAGATTCTTTAAACATAAAACCTGTATGTGTAACCTCTACAGGGACTACGTGTAATTGCATTTTCCCTCTGTAAGGAATGCGGCTAAAAACCCAACAATTTGACTTGTTACGTGCCTTTGCAAACAAATTTTGCATGTCCAAAAATATATTGAAATCAGGAATCCGATCATGATGTCCCTGTTCTCTTGATCTATTATATCTGAGTGTCTCTCCCCATTTTTTCTTTGCCACTGTTTTATTTGCATTTGCTTTTATTTAGATTGCCTTGTCCTGTCCATAGATTGCTATTATAAAAACAAATTTAAACTTTTTTAAGACTGTTAACAGGCTGTTACTGTACTGATACGGTTTGATTGTTATTAACTTACCCTGATTTTTATGAACCAACATGGTGTGCTGCTTTTGCTTGGATTTTTATTAGCTGAAAATGCTATTTGTCTAAGTTTTTTAGTGACTCTATTTTACTACCTGTATGTATTCCTGTGTATTATTTCCAGGATGGCAGTTACACCAGTCTGACTAATGATGTTCTTGCTGTACTAGTTTGTTTATAAGACTGTTTTCTGTTATATTTTATGTAAGACATTGTTTTGAAAATATGACATTACAGTCACTGTTTTTACTAATATTGATCTTGTTTGCTGTATGCATAAACTGCCTTTGGAGACATACTGAACTTTTACCGTGGGGGTGGGGTGGGGGGGGTTGACACTCTCATGTTACCATAGAACCTTTTGTCATTTAGGATTTGTAATAGGTACTGCCTTAAATGTTACTCCATTTCCAGACGTAGATGTGGAATTACATAACCAACATTTAATTGCATTGTTTATTTTTGCATATACCATTTGCATTGCTGTAAATGTATTTACTGTATCTGTATTAACTTTAATTTTACACTGTATTTGTATTAACTTTAACTTAACACTGTATCTGTATTAACTTTACTCTTGTGTCTGTAGGTTATTTCTGTGTTTATTGTGAATCCGTCCTGGCTTATTAAACTAGTAAAGTAATATTTATTTTTCTGACATTTCTTGTTGCCTTTGTTTATTTTACATTGAGTTTAAAAGATCCCTGTACTTTGCTGCAAACTGATAACGTGTTTTATTAATTTATTGCTTTAATGCCTATTGGCTGCCATGATCTGGGTTATAGGGAGGATTATTCTTATATTGTACTGGTCATACTGTTAGTGTTTGTAATTACCCTTTTCAATAAGGCAAGGGGTTTGTCCTTCCTTCTGTTTATTGCTTACCTCCTTTTTCTGTGTACCCTGATGTTTGCAGGTTATTTGAATATATGCTCTTTTTTTATATATGATTTACCTGTTCCCATTGTTCTATACACCTCTTCATATCCTCTCCCGCATCTTTGGTGATTGGATATTGCTTTTGAAAAGGAGGAATGTAATCCGAAGGATTGCCTACACTCACTGGTACTGCTGACTTGCTACAGTCTGTCTTTGATGTAGCCTACAAGGGCTGAAATTGTGATTTGATTTGCTTCCATTTATCCAGCAGTTGTGAATGTCTTTTTGTAGTTACTTACGTCAATTACAAAGCAAGAAAATTGAGCTGTATCACAAATTCCGTTGTGGCTGACAATAAAAGCTTGTTATTGAAATCAATTACTATTCCCAGTTTGACGAGAATATGAACCACAAGGATTGTTGTTCCGCAACTGGAATTAATAAGAAATGTACCCTGTAATGAAGATCCATTTTTTGTGAAACATATTTTAACTGGCTTACTGCTTATGACCATGCAAGTGCTGCCATCAAAGCCTTGGATGTTAGATGTTTTGAACTGATTTACAGGTAACTGTTTGCTAGTGACTAAGACTGCTGTCCCTGTATCAAATAGGACATCTTTTCATAGTGTCCCTTTCATCCATACATCCACTAACTGGCATCCGTCCTTTCCACATTTAAAATTTGTGCGAAAGGTTACTTGGGTGGGGCATACCCCTAATCAGAATCATATTCATTCTGATCTGTTTTCCTGGGTATGTCTCTGATTACACAGACTGCATGTTCATAGGTTGGTACTAGCCTATTGGCCCTAGGTCCTATACAAGCCTAGCCATAACAATTCCCTGGATATTTCTTCCCACAATATTTACTTCCCTGGACCCCTGTCTGGCAGGGCAGCTGACATGATCCCGGGGGGAATTTCCTATCTCCCATCCAATCATCAAGGTTCCTTTTGAAGAGGGCCAAGGAGGCGCTCTGCTTGACATGTATGGGCAGTCTATTCCAGAGTATGGGGAGACTCTGGGTCAGGAACCTATCCCTCTACCATGTTTTGTTCATTGTAATGACAAGGTTTAGATCCCTGGAGCATGTGGCTGTGAGGGATTGGGATTCCTTTTAGTGGAGCATGTCCAACAGCCCAGGGTTTCTGTTCCTTGTTGACTGTTAATGTCTTCCCTGTCTAGTGTGTACTTTGTACTTTTAATTTTACATTTTAATTCCTGACTTGCACCATGTGTGAGATCATATGGTGGGTTTTCTGTGTATTCCATAGGGTATACTTTATTTTTTCTGTATCCCTCTGTGTTTGTTCCTGTGACTGATTCTCCCTTAATGTATTTTCTTTATCTTGATTTCTTTCCCTATTTTTGGGTTGTGAAGAAGCACTCTTATCTGCATAGATACCCTTTTGTGTTTGACTTTCCTTCCATCTTTTGTAATATGGACAATCCTGTTTAATGTGGCCTATTTTCTTACAAGTAAAACATATCACCTGTTTTTCTGAACTTCGTTGTGTATCTGTCTGTAACCCTGGTGGAGCAGAAGCTCCTCGTGTTTCCCTTGTGTTTGTTTTTTATCAGGACCATGTATTACATCCCCTTCCTTTCACCATGTAGTTTACAGGCTGTTTTTGTACATTTCCTATGTGCATCTGCAATACTGCATACTTGTTTTTAAACTGTCTAGCACTCTGGCTTTTCTCTTGTTGCAGGTGGAGTTTGAGATGTGTAACCTCTGAGTCTGTATATGTCTGTCTGGCAGAAACTGATTTTAAAGCTGTATCTGCATTTTGCAGAATGTCATTAACTGTCTGACGGAATTGCTTCAACATAACATCTTGCCTGACCAAAACATTATTTTGTTTTTTTTCTGTCATGCTATTTAGACTGATCATTTTCAGTTAGTTTTAAACTGGCATTACCTTGTCTGTGTGTTTAAAACAGTTATGTGAGTCTAGACACTCACCACTTTCAGTTACTTGCTTTTCTTTGACATCTGCCAAAGCATTTACTGTAGCCTCTTCTGTATTACATTTTTTATGTGCTTTGATTTTGACAATACTAAACTTTCCCTGTAAATCATTTTGGGAATCAATACTCATAACTCCTGTAGTACTGGAATACTGTCGATGAATCCCCTTCTGACCCAAACTGGCATGTGTAAATGCAGGAAAAAAAAAACATTTAAGTAAAGCATCATTTCAAATAGACCACAAAGTGTATGCCAACCATTGTTTAAATTCCAGCATATTGAAACAAAATTCCTTTTTTGTCTTGCCACTGAGGCAGTCTGCAATAAACAAGACTATTGATATATATCAGCAGGAGAAATAACTGTCATTTCTGCTGAATCCTGCCCAGTGTCAGTTGATGTATTTTGTACCCCTTGTAAACCTTGCTGGGCTTTTTCTGTCTTGTCAGATTAACCTCTGTAGTTTGTGCCCTTAGTAAATGTTGGGCTCTATCTGATTGTTACATTAAACCAGAAATGTCATTATGTAAAGTCTGAATGATATGCTGAGTCGGTTGCTCTAAATGGCATTATTGTACCTTACTACTGTCTCTAGGGAAATTTTGAAAAGCTGTGAAAACCTTTTTTTTAAGGTTAATATTAATAGCACACTCTACTATGTTAGAACTTTTTAATGTCTGTGCATCTGCAGTATTTGCTATAAATAACATTTTTATGTAGTCTATTACATTATTGACAGTAATTGCATGCACTTGTACTGTATGAGATTTAGGTGACTGCATAAGGGTACATTTAACTGTTGTATATGTGAAGAACTAACAAAGCTAGAATCAAACAGATTGTTTATCAGAATAGGATATATCTTATGGTATGGCTTACATACTAGACTTCTGTGACAAGATAGACATAAGTTTGGAAAGTTACTTCCACATAAAAAAAAGTCTTTATGAATTGTTGTACATTTTATGTATGGATTATAGGCATTTATGCATTTACAAACACAATTGTTATCCAATTTTTGAACATTAAACATTTTAGATTTACATTTCATGTCTGACACAAGGTTTAAGCCATGTAAATTTATATATACAATATGTGGGCATTGTAAAGTTAACTGTCTGTACTGGCATCCATGTTGTAACTGTGAAGAATTTACCATATTTTGCATAGATGACAAACAGGTGATCAGGCTGAAGTCACTTAGAAGAGATGGTGTCCATCAACAGACAAATTGATGGTGGAACATCGCAGGACAGCTTCTATGACATCACTGTGTATCCACCAATGAAGTACTGGAACTGTTGATCTGTTGATGTACTGGAACTGTCAATCTGTTGAACTCACAAAAAATGTAAGGCCTTTATGAAAAATTAACTGTTGGTAATGGATAAAAAAAGGTTGTGGCCAGTGGACTAGGCTCACCATTGTAAAATATTATTAGCAGTGAGCCAGGCTGACACCATACTACTGTATCCATTAATATTTATTTGTTGTTGTTGTTTGTCTTTCGGCTTTTCCTGGTTAGGGGTCACCACAACAGAACTCCGGTCTGCTAATGATTGGCAGTAGGTTTTTACGGTGCCGAGTTGCCAGCTCGACGCCCAACCTTCAACGAAGGCACGCCCATTCACGCATGTCTTTCGGAACGCCACTCGACCGCGGGGAGGACATGCAAACTCCACACAGAAGGCACTCCCTACACACCAGCCCAGAATCGAACGGGAGAACCTCTTGCTGTGAGGCAACAACGCTACCACTGCATCACCGCGGAATATTAACCATTAATATTCATTTGTATTAGTACAAATTCTTGCCAAACAGTTAATACTGTCAAAGTTATTTCAATTCTATTATAACACAGCTAGACAGACTGATGAACACTCAGTTTAAAAACTTCACTAAAGAGTGAAACATACTGCCCAGTTTATATACTCTTTTCAACCAGTGTTATTTTTTAATGTCCTTGTGACTTGTTCTTCTGTTTTCTTTTTGTATCATGAAAAAGTCCATGGGTTATTTCTAGTCTGGACAGTTTCTGTTTAAATGACAAATATGTCGTCCTTTGGTTATTTTCTTCCTTACTGTATCTGAAGACTTCACAAAAAGTCTCTCCACGTCATCTTTGCATCACTTGAAGTCTCTGTATTTTATTTCATTTATTTCTGCATTTGAAAGCTCACAGAAAGTCATCTTCCTTTTTTCTATAACAGGATGCATTTTACAGTAAGCCCACAGCTATATGTTATTAATGTCTAAGCTGAATCACAAAAGAGTTTGCATCCAGATCAAAAGAGGTCATTGTGCCCCTCTACTCATCCCTCATCAGACCCATCTGAGTACAATGCCCCATTTGGGATGTACATTACAAGACCGCTGCAACAGCTGGAAAGACCACAGAAGTACCTCACCAAGAGGATCACTGGCCTCAAACAGATGCTCTGTGCAGCTTGACTGAAGAAACTCCAGCTGTTCTCAGTTGCATACTGCGTACTCAGAGGTGATCTCTGCCTGACATACAAGGCCATGTCCAACCTAGACTTGATGGAGATGCTCCACCTAAAGAAAACCATATCCCCTCGAGCCACATGCTCTAGGGAGCTAAACCTCACCACAACAATAAATAGGACATGCTGGAGGGATAGATTCCTTTCCCAGAGACTTCCCATGCTTTGGAACAAGATTCCAGTCTATATTAGGCAGCGCTCCTTGCTAACACCATTCAAGAGAAACCTTGATGAATGGATGGGAAACAAAGTTTACCCCAGGGATCACTTCAGTGGCTTTGCTGGACAGAGGCACAGGGAACTAATCTAAGGGGGCGGCGAAAGCCAACGCATTCTGGCTAGGCTTATAAATGCCTTCGGGCAGATAGCCTAGTACTTACCTATGAATCTATAAAGATTTACAAGAAGTAAAAAGGTCACTTAACTGTTCTTGCAAAGCAAGCCATATTTTCTTTTACTGCACACACAGTATAATTTTGAAGAAAGCATTTTAATTTATACAATCTCTGTCACTGACTGCAGCAGCTGGTCATGTCCATTGGTAACTTTTGAAGTGCTGTGGTCGTAACAGTCATCATAGCTACCTGCAGACTAATCTGTTGTTTGATGGTGTGACTGTGGGACTATAGGTAAAAAATGAAGTAAAATCTGTAAGACTATCGTATTGGTTCATTGGTAGAATGTTTGCTTATATTATCAATATTTTGGATGTTGGACTAGTTATGACTATACATCAGGAATTTGGAGGAGGCCTGATGTTCAGAATTCTGGGGATTTAGGCTGTCTTCTGCCTTTTCCATTCTGCCACTTAATTTAACCTGTTTGTAGAATCACTGGAAATGTTTAAGTGCCAGAGGTGTCACAATATATGTACACTTTCTACTTCCACACTGTTGAAAGGGGTATATGCATAGACCCACTACAGTTACTCTGGCTTCAAAGATGATACTCCAGGGTATGCTGTCAAATTGCATTACTTGGTATTCTCAGTCCTGCCTATAGGAAACATAGGGACTTTGTAGTGGCTCTTATATATGAGGACTGGCTACCCTGCAAATGATCTAAATATAAATTATAAAGTGTATCCAGAGACAGAATAAAGTATAAAATGATGTAAAAACTGTACAGGAGGGCATCAAAAGTAAGACTATAGGATGACTACATTACTACATTTAAGTGTCACATGTTTGCCTGACTGCCACATGCTTGTCATTGTGTGTACCTAGTGAATATTGCACTGTTATTGTGGAATTTTGAATGCACATTTAAAAGGCCTGGTTGTAGTGTTTCACAGCACAGAGCGGAATAGAGGTGACTCACTCGAGAGACTATCTTGGAAGTCCACCCAGTGCAGATAAAAATTCAATCAGCTCTCCCTGTGAACGTGCTGTAATTATCACTAATTTAAACTAGTCCCCTTAATGGAGAGTGTTATCATGTCAAGCAGTCACCACATTGTTCATTATTTAGTGTTTGCTAAGCTGATGGCCCTTCAGCATCTCGCCCCTTATCTTGGCTTTTTCAGAATTGGATTTTATATTACCGAACCAGTCAGGTAAGACAACTCATTTTCTTCTGTTGTGTCTTTGTACAAACTTTTATTTTTTTTTTCCTCTAACAGTGATATTTAGAGAATAAACTTACTGAGGCTAATGTCTTAACTCAGCAGAGCAGTCTAACTTACTGCACTAGAAATTTGCGACACTTATCTGCGTGCAGATGCATAGGGTTGCCTGTGCATTTCATTTATTTTACCAATAATTTCAGACTTTAATGTGATAAGCTGCTGTTGCTGAGATATTTTTATATTTTAAGTTTCTTATTAACAAGTACTTTATTTTTAATTCTTCTGGTTATGGACCTTCCCTGTCCCAGAATCATTAGTAAAGGATTAAATCTAAAATTTTGTGGCAGGAGAATGTATTGGTGAGATTGTATTGAATCATCATATAGTTACTATTTATTTGTTATATTTTTAACCAGAGAGGTGGAATGTTCCAGGGGGCTTTTTACTTTTATTTTATTTTTTATACAAATTTTTTCTCTTCACTACATTAAAACTTAGCAGTTCTGTTTTATTTGTTTATTAACATTTGATTTCTAAGAAAGTCTGACTGGGTAGGTACCCATTTTCAGTGGATGCCTTGGGAGAATAGTTCCAAAGTATTACAAAAACATTTTAGAACAATAATTTTACAATCTTTAAAAATAATACAAAACATGTACAGATTAACTAATTATACCAAATTAGACAATGTGAGAACACTGACTAAAAACAGATGATATTTATATGAAAATGGTTTAATATTTAGAAAAAGTTTATCCAGTTTATAAAGAAAATAAAGGTAAGTTAGTATAACACAAACAAGAATTACAATATGAAGTGAAAGAAAAAACGGATTTGATGTAGTTAACTTCATTTTATCTGCAACCTGTGGGTATTCGGATCCATATCGGATCAGAGCCGGCAACCTTTCATGCATCTGCTCTGAGCTCCAAGCTCCTCCCCCTTACCCATAACCCATCAGCATCTCCTACCTTCCCTCAGGTCTCATTTGCCACTTCGTGCATCAGCATTGTGATCTCTGTAGCTCCAATTGTTGGGTTATTAGTAAATGACTTTTTGATCGTTTTTTTCTCCAGATAGTGTGTGTTGTCTTTAGTTTCCTATTCCTCCCCCAATCGCTGTTCGTCGGTTATATATATATATATTTATACAAAAAAAAAAAAAGTTTGTTTGTTGTAAAGTTGTCTTGTACAGGCCCTCTCTACCCCTTAGGTGTGCGTGTTTAGTGCCAGCCTTAAGTGGGTTAGCTGTGTGTGTTCTTAGTATGGCTGATCAGCCAAAACCCACTTTCAAGAAATGCACAGAGTGTGGCCGTAAGTTTTCACCGGCTGATGGTCACACTGTGTGTATTTGCCTGGGTGTTCCCCATCCATCTGTTCCATGCAGCATGTGCGCCAGATTTAACCCCAGGGCCTTGAAAGAAAGAAAGGCCAAACTGGTTGCGAAAGGCCTTCTACCTGTTTCCTCTCTGGACTCATCGGCCTCGGCCTTGGCTCCTCCAGCAGTTGCTCAACCTCCCCCACAGGCTGGGACTCACCCTCCCACTAGACCTGTTGAAGGGGAGGCCAAAGGAAAAAACAGGAAAAACAAGGACAGAGACAAGAGGGGGGGAATAGGCCTCGTAAGCAGTCTCCAGCGAGAGCCCTTCCCTAGTCCTCTTGTAAAGTGTCTAGACCTACATCTCCTCAGCTCCACTCCCCGAGATCGACGATGCCCTTGGATCCGAGGCCTTCATCTAGGTCATTGCAATGACTAGCCAGATCCGAGTCGGTCGCCTCCTCGTGCTTGACTCTGAGTCTGTCGGAATTGGATATGGACAGGATGATGAGATTTATTCGGACCCAAATCCAGATGGAAGTCTTGCCAGGCCCCTCTCCCTCAGGAGGGGGGACCTCCATGCCCTTCTTTCATCCAATTTCTCCTTCCCCGATCCGGCCTGCAGTTTTGGGGTTTATGGATCTGAGAGCTGTGGGTTCGACGTCGATGGTTCCTCCAACCTCGACTCCGGCGATCACCTTGAATTCCTCAAATCAGACCAGTTCAGATCTGAGCAACTCTCGGGGCTGAGGACGGGGAGTCGGATCCGAGGGAATGGAAGTGTCTTCAGCTCCGACTTTGTCGGATCCGAGCCATTCCTTTGGAGCTCCAGCTACTCCTGCCTCAGCCCCAATCCTCATGGCAGACCCAGGGAGAGCTTCCTCCTTGTTGGGTGCTAAGGAGGTACGCTCTCCATCGGCGTTCAACGTGGTGGAGAGAGTTCTCTCCCAGGGATAGAGACCCTAGCCTATTTCCCTGGGTTCCGCCCAGACTCCCCTAGATTCGGTTACGACTCTCTTCAGCTTGTCCCAGTGACAGCCCGTGCTAGAGGACCCCAGGCAGTTCCCCTGGAGGAACCCCCCCCCCCCCGTGGCTCAGGAGCCCTCTTCAGAGAGTCCCACTGAAGAGGGCCCCCATAAGCACACATGTAAAAGGAGGCACCTGGACTCCCCCGATTCCTTGACAGAAGACATTGATTTAGATGAAGGAGAAGGTTCCCCCAGGTCACCTCCTGAGGATGTCTCCTTTGGAGACATCATGGAGATCCACTGCCAGAGGGGAGATTGGTCAGCCCCAAAACCTTCTGCGGATGAGTCAGTGTTGCTGGAGGCATTTGGCATGGGCCCCTCTACATCCTGGGTGTCCCCTCCTGCGGATCCCTTAGTGGATCTTATCACCACGCGGGCATGGAAGGAACCTGACACCATAGAGCCAATACCAAAATGCCCGGACAGGATTCTCTCTCCACCCTCACAGACAGGCCTGGTACAAAGGATTTGGTGGTTGCAGCAGCCACCAAGAGGGAACTGGCACAGGAGAGTTCCTCGGTCCACCCTTCGGACAAGGAGTCCAGGGCAGTGGATTGATTTGGGAAGGGAGTGTTTTCTTCAGCGACATTTTCCATCCAAGCGCTGAACTATTTGGCACACGTTATTCGACTGCAGTGAGACCTAGTCACGGAGTTCGCTGCTGTGTCTCCCCCAGAGTTTTTGTCACCAGAGGACAAGCGTTTGTTCTCCGCAAAAATGTCGACTCTAAAATCAGTATCGAACACGTCTATGCATCTCCTTTCCACATGCTACGGAAGGAGCGGCTAAGGTGGCTGGGACCGGTGTGGCTATGAGGTGACATGCTTGGCTCAGACTGTGTCAATTTGTGGACCCCCTTCAAGGCGTCTTCCACAAATGCTCCCTTTGATGGTTCTTCCCTTTTTGGGAAGACAGTACGTGACACTCTGGTCCAGAGTGAAAAGGATGGGACGACTTTGTCTGCCGTCAGAGTCCGCTTCTCTAGCCCTCAAAGATCCTTTTCTAGGAATCAGAGGTCAAAAGAAGATATGGTTCTGAAAATCACAGTTTCCCCGGGACTCTCAGGACAACTCGTACCCTAGAGGCAGAGGGGGACAGGACAGACTCCGCCACAGAGGCAGAGGGGGGCCGAGGAACTTTGGGTCTAGGGAGACCTTCTCAGACAGGCCCACGTAGCAGCCCTGAGGGGTTGCCCGACTGTCCTACTCTGGAGACAGTCGGGGGAAGGTTATCATTGCACCCAATGGCTTGGGAGTCCATAATTGCTGATCATTGGGTGCTTCAAATAATATCCAGAGGCTACACCATCCCGTTTGTTACCCCTCCAGTCCAACGCCTCCCAGATGTCCCACCCACTCAAAGGGAGGCGGCAGCGCTAGAGATTTCCATGCTGCTTTGCAAATGAGCCATCGAACCGGTCCCCCCAGATCAGTCCGGGTCAGGCATTTAGTGCCAAAAAAGACGGGGGACCTCAGGCCCATCTTGGACCTGTCAACCTTGAAGCTGGAGATAGCCAAGCAGAAATTCCAGATGGTCACCCGACAAGTCCATTCTACCTTACCTTCGAGAATGCGACTGGATGTACTTGATAGACCTCCAGTACGCTTACTACCACATCAAGATTCGCAGAAGCTCCAGAGATTCCTTTGCTTCCGGCTGGGGGCCAATCATTTCCAGTTCAGAGCCCTACCCTTCGGTCTCACCACAGCCCCCAGGGTGTTTACCAAGGTAATGGCAGTCATAGCGGCGCACCAAAGGCTTGAGGGAATTCAGGTATTCCCTTACCTAGATGATTGGCTCCTCGCTGCTTCCACCAAGCATCTTCTTTGCATAGCCAGAGACGACTCCTTTCATCTTGCAGACCGGCTAGGGATTACTGCCGATGTTTCCAAGTCCCTCTTAGACCGGGTGCAGATCTTGGACTTTATCGGGGCATGGCTGGACACCCTTCAATTGAAAGTCTTCCTAATTCCAGACAGGGTCCAGAGCCTATGGGCCTATATATCAGTGGTTCTTGGCCCCAGGCTACCAAAGGCGGGCGACGTTCTCTGAGCCCTAGGCTCTATGGCGGCAGCAATCTCAATGCTTCCCTGTGCACGTCTTCACATGTGTGTTTTTCAGTGGACTCTGGTCGTACAGTGGTCTTGGCTAGATCTCCCCATGGACTATCCGATTCAAATCAGCAAAGCCTGCAGGGCATCGCTTCTCTGGTGGCTCCAATCACCGGAGATCTTAGTGGGACGCCCATTTGTTTCACCCACAGCCCAAGCCACATTGACCACGGATGCCTCCCAGCTCAGGTGGGGGGGCATTATCTGGGGAGGACAGTCCATGGCACATGGTCCCACATTGAGACCAGATTGCATATCAGTGTTCTGGAGATGAGAGCAGCACTTTTAGCATTGCAAGCCTTTCACACTGTCTTTCCTCCGAGGAATTCAGTCAGACAACATGTCTGTTGTCTGGTACATCAACAAACAGGGAGGAACCAGATCTTACCCTCTGTGTCACGAGGCCATGAGAATGTGGGAGTGGGCGATCTCCCCCAGTCGATTTCTGATTGCAACGCACATCCCAGGATGCTCCAACATTTTAGGGGACAGATTGAGTCGGGCTATTCTAATGCCATATGAGTGGTCTCTGAAACAATCGATAGCAGAGGAGATCTTCCTTGCATGGGGCCAGCCTTGCTGCGATCTCTTTGCATCTCCTTCCAACGTGAAGTGCAGTGAGTTCTTCGCTCTGATCCCCTCACCAAGGGATCCCCCCAGAGATGCTCTAGTCCATGCTTGGCCTCCCACGTTACTGTATGCTTAGCCCCCATTACCTCTCATTCCAAAGTTTCTTCAGAAAGCTTGCCGACTGGGGTGCAAAGTGATCCTCATTGCCCTTTCTGGCCTCATCAGGTGTGGTTCCCCTTCCTTTGGTCTCATGTTCTAGCTCCTCCTTGGATTCTGGATCCCTGCCCTGATCTAATTTCCCATCCCTCGGGCACTTGTCCACCCAACCTGGACAGCCTCAAGCTGACGGCTTGGTTGCTTCAGTTCCCTTGATTGTTAGGACTCCGGTCTTTCATCTTCAGTAAAAACTATTCTGGTGGTGTCCCATAAGGCCTCCACTAGGAAGATTTACTGCAGTAAATGGAAATGATTTTCTATTTGGGCTTCTCAGATGAACCTGGATCCCTTTACAGCCCCTGTTCCTGCAGTGTTGGATTTATTAGCCAATATTTTTCAACAAGGGGCAAGTTCCTCCACGGTGAAAGTGCAACTGGCAGCTACCTCGAATTTCCATGTTGGCTTAAACATGAATGCCCTGGCCTCTTCTAGACTGTGTAAGGCTTTTCTTAACGTCGCCTTTCTTTTGCGTCCTACAATTAAGGACTCTCTTCCTCCTTGGGACCTTACCTTGGTTCTGCAAGCTTTAGTTGCTCCCCCCTTTGAACCTGCAGCATCAGTAGATTTGAAGTTCTTATCCTGGAAGACTGCCTTAGTGGCCATTACATCGGCTAGGAGGGTTTCTGAGATTCAAGCTTTGTCTGCTGTGCCCCCCTTACTTGATCTTCATAAGGACAGGGTCTCTCTCCATGAACCCTTCCTTCTTACCGAAAGTAGCTTCTGAGTCAGACATTAATCAAACAATTAACCTGCCTGTTTTCTTTCCAAATTTTCAGGGCAAGGGTGAATATAACCTGCAATTGCTAGTTGTTCATAGACAGCTTTGTTTTTATTTACACAGAACAAAGCCCTTCCGTAAGTCTGACCAGTTATTTGTGTCCTTTTCTAAACCCTTTCTGGGCAAAGCCATCTCCAAGGTTTCCTTAGCTAGATGGATTACACAATGTATTCTGCAAATTTATAAAGACAAAGGTCTGTCCCCGCCTGGTCCTGTTAAAGCTCATTCTACCAGATCTGTAGTGACTTCTGCTGCATTTTGGTCTAGGGTTCCACTGGATAACATTTGTGTGGCAGCAACCTGGGCAAGGTCACATACCTTCATTTTCCATCATAAATTGGATTTGATCTCCAGAGGGAGAGCATCCTTCGGCTCTGCAGTGCTCAGTATTATCCTTCCATTAAGGCCTCCCAGGAGTTTAAGTAGCTGGGGACTCTGTCCCACAGGTTGCAGATAAAATTAAGTTAACTACTTCAGGTAAAGAAGTTATGTACTCACCATAACGTTTCATCTGAGTAGTTACACTTCATTTTTCTGCAACCGCCCCACCCTCCTTCACCCGAACCTGTTCAAGGTTTATTATATAGTTGAGTTGCTAATTGGTTGTGTAGTGGCAAACTCGATCTGAGGGAAGGTAGGAGATGGTGATGGGTAAGGGGGAGGAGCTTGGAGCTCGGAGCAGATGCTTGTGAAGTTGCCAGCTCGGATCCGATATGGATCCGAATACCCACAGGTTGCAGAAAAATGAAGTGTAACTACTCAGATGGAACGTTATGGTCAGTACATAACTTCTTTTTTTGCTATATTTAGAAAGAGAATCAGGGGAGAGAAACTGATGGAAGGAAGTGAGTGAAAAAGGTTGAGTAAGGGGGTGGAAGGTATGAATAGGCAATTGTTCATTTTTAGGGATCTAGTTTGTCTTGGGGTTTAGTGAGAACAGAGCAAGATTTTGGCTAAGAAGTCTTCCAGAATGGCTTTGAAGGGTTGGAGGGAGGATCTTGACCTGATGTATACATTTAAGACCTCTATTGTAGACCTTAGCAACATGATACGAGTGCAGACCAGACAGAGAGGAATTTTTAGTCAATGTATAGTAATGATCAATTTGGAGCATAGTTGTATAGAATGGTACTTAGTGCTGGATATGCAGATGAATGCTGGATAATTTTTACAGGTGGTAAGAAGCTGTGTATATATTAGCTGATAGGGTAGTTCTAACACATTTTGGCTTTTTACTGTTAAACAGTAATGGATTCTGACAGGAGTATTTGCTGCATATGTACCCACTTTATTATAATGTTATTCATGTTTTGATTTTTGTGATGCCAGGAGGTTAGTAAGAATGGAAGCACCATAAAGTACTGACGAGAGGGAGTTAAGCAGTGTGATTTTAGTTTCATTGCCAAGAATGTTTTTGGCTCTGTAAAGCATTTCTAGTTGCTGGTGAGTTTTATGCAGTTTTATATATGCATGTCAAATTTAAGATTATTATCCACTACCATCCCTAATAATTTACAATGAGATGTGACTTCAGTGGGTTGCATTAAGAGATGAGTTTAAATTTTCTCAAATGTAGGTTTACTTACCATATGTCCAACAAATAGCTTATAAATAAATCATCTGTCCACGTGGTTCCAAACAACACAAGGTATAAAAAACAGGTCCTGAATTTATGTAGCCTGTGACTATGTTGAAGGCTTTAGACCATTATCTCTAGCTTTATTAACAGTATCTATAAAGGTTAGAAGTGCAGTGTTAGTACTATGGGAAGGACAAAAACAGTGTTGTGTGGGGGATAGGAGTTTTTTTAGCAGGAAATAGTTTAGCTAGTTATTTAATACATTTTTTCATGTATTTTGGAGAGGAGGGAATAAGATTGCTATAGGTCTAAAGTTATTAATGTCTGTTAAATTTCCTCCTTTGTGTAGAGGGAAAATGTGTTCTTTTTTTTCCAGACAGAGGGAATGTGGGATTCCTGGACTGAACTATTTATAAGGATTGAGAAAGGATAGGCAATGCTATCAGCTACAGTTTTAATGAACTCACTTGGGAGATCAGATGAAGTAGGGCATGGTTTGAGTTTGTTTAAAAATAGTTTTATATAGGATGTGGACACAAGTTTGAAAGTGAAAATGGATGTGGTGATATGCGGCTGTTGGTCAGGTTTGGGAATGGATTGCCTGTACTGAGGACTTCCAAAAGCATGGAACACAATTTTATTGTAACTTTTCATAACTGTACTTCTGACTTCCTAACATGATCACTAATCTATTTCAGTAGCATAGCTGCTTTGGTTATTGCATTATGTTTTATTAGTGGGGGTGTGAGATTATAATTATGCCTGCTCTGTGGATGCACTGAAAATGAATGTAGATCAGCACTACCAAGAAGTTCTTTGATGGACAGTTATGCATGGAGTAGCATAAAATTGTTTATAAGGTTATCAGGAGCTGAAGAAAGGCAGTATTGCTATTATGTTTTGGCAGATAAACTACATGGGTAGGGCATATCATTTCTTTAAGCTGTCTTTGCTGGCTTTATTTGCTTTAGAAAACATTTCATTTGGTAACAGTATGAGGACAGATGGATGTCATATTCTTGACAAATGGTCTTGTTGTTTGTATGGCTTCCTGTTTGTGTGCCACCCCTTTGGTCTAGTACAGTCTAAGGCTGAATATTTGATCCCCCTTTAACTAAATAACCACATAAAAACTTGCATTACTTGGATGTCATGTGATTTTCCCCCATAAAAAGGGTGATAGATTCATAGGTGTTTACTAGGCTAATCACCACAAGGGCCTTTTTAAGCCTAGTCATGCATCCCAAATCTCTGCAAAGTTCTGGTACCCTTGATAAGTGTAAGCAGAGGCTTGGGAGGTGAAACGTTTACAATCAGGGGCCTGGGAGATGAACCGTTTACAGGCTGCCTGTGTCCATTACAGACATCCAGTTGTCCAAGTTACATATGTATTGGGTTAGGGAGATACTCTGCTTCACATCAATGGGGAGCTTGTTCCATAGAAGGGTTAGTCCTTGGATACATACCTGTCTCTCCAGAAGGTCCTATTGATATCAGCAGGAAAGTTGTAATTCTTTAGAATGGGTGATTCTGGTGCTGTTTGTTTTGCAGATATGCAAGAGCTCCATCAGAGTGGGGTCTGACATATTCCTTCTATGCCAGGCATGGATTTCCCCAGAATAGCCTATAGGACACAGAATACAGGGATAGAGCCTTGAGGTGGTCTGCATAGGGCATGTTACTTGTATCCTGTATTCTTTTAGTGAGAAACCTCTGTGGACTTTCCAGTTGTTGGATATGCCTGGTTAGGTACATTCCAAAGTGGGCATTGTACTTAATGATCGGTCTGATAAAAGCAGAATGTAGTGGAACAATGACCTATTTGGACATAGATGCCATACCTTTGTTTATAAGTTGCACAACATAGAATTATTTCCTCACTACTGTAGACACGTGATGGTCAAAGCCTAGAATACGGTCTGCGTCCCCAAGTCCCTGACTACTGGGTCAGCGTTTAGGGGTGTGTTGTCAGTATGATAGTTACCAGGGGTGGATAACTTCCTGAAGGATAATGTTATGCATTTCTTGGCATTTAGTCTTAGTCCATGGCTCTGGCACCAGTTTGTCTGTGTCAGCCCTTTCTGCACTCCAGGTGCAGTTAATTGACAAGACCCCTATTCAAATTATAGCTAGCTGTAGGCCTCCAACTTTGACTCAAGATACCCACTTCACCTATCTTGACCTCTTCGAATCTATCAAGATTCAACCCTTTACTCTGATCCTGGGTGACTTTAACTATCCAACCATAGATTGGAAGAAATACTCATGCCAAAACACAAATGCCCAGAGATTCCTTGATTTTTGTCAATGCAAATGCCTTGGACCAATTGGTCGACAGCCCCACAAGAGGTGAAAATATCTTGGACTTGGTATTAACCAACATGAGTAACCACTGCATCATCCCTACAGTGTCATCATCCCTCGTAAGATCCGACCACAAAGCAGTCACTTTAGAAATCACTATCTGCCCTCACCCCCCCCCCCCCCCCCCCACACACACACACACATAGCTAGGGTCAAACAAAAAAACTTCTCCAAAGCTGATGACAACCTCCTGAGGGAAGGTATAAAAAGCTTCACAGCCCCCTCCCCCTCCATAGGAACTGGCACATATGTCCAAACCTACACCAAAGTACTATATGAGGATTTATATAGCTGTATGGAGTCAGGAATACCAGCCAGGATGAAATCATCCTCCTCAAGGGAGAGTAAACCTGTCTGGTGGACATCTACAATAAATAAACTCTGTAATAAATGGAACAAATTGCTTTCCAGGACCAAGCAGGAGCAGGTGCCTAATTAGAAGCAATTTCTCCTTAGCCTGAACAAGCAAATAAGAGCACTAGTGAAACCCTCCAAAACAAACTTCGCGTCCAAACTGGCCACATCTACTAAAAACAATCATTAGGTCTTCTTCACATAGGTCTGCAATCTCAAGGGAAGCACCCAGATCTGCTCAGAGCTGGTGGTCAAGGACACCATGTACACAAACACTGTAGATATAGCCAACCTGCTGGCAGACAGGTTCAGTGAAAACTTCACTCAACTGTCCCCCCCATCAGTAAAACAGGATATCCCCTGTACCTACCCTTATCTGTAGGGAGCAAGTCATCACTGCCCTCTCTAAAGCAAAAAATGCAGCCTCCTTGGAACCCGATAACATCCCAGGCTATATCCTACATGACCTCAGGCAAGAACTTGCAGCACCATTAGGCATCGTATTCAACCAAAGCCTTTGTACTGGCTTCATCCCAGGCAAGTGGAGGACAGCTGCTGTCATCCCTTTGCACAAAGGTGGAGCGTCCTCCGATTCATGAAATTATAGACCCATCAGCCTAACTAGCCTGATCTGCAAGGCCATGGAGAGGATTATCATAGACCTCATTAACAAGGACATTGATAGCCTGCAGACACTTAATCCCACACAGTTTGGTTTTGTCAAGTGGAGATCATTCCTGTTAAATATGGTCGACTTCTTTGAGAGAGTCACCAAAGCCGTAGACGAGGGGAAGACTGCGCACACCACCTACCTTGACCTGGCCAAAGCCTACGATACTATTCCCCACTCGGGTATAATAGATAAACTCTCTCAACTAGGCATCAATCCATATGTTACCAGATGAGTATCAAACTGGTTTACTGATAGAACCCACCTTATCAAAATAGGGGAAGCCACCTCAAGTAGTAGACTTGTAGCAAGCGGTGTATCCCAGGGATTGGTCTTGGGGCCTCTGCTCTTTGGGATATACTTCTCGAAGATGCAGGCCAAATCTAGTGGGCTATGGCTGACCAAGTTTGCAGATGACTGCAAGCTGGGTGCTGCCATCAATTCCCCTAGTGATGTGGACATCCTCCAAGAGGGTCTCACCCAAACAAATGACTGGTGCCAGAAGCATGGCCTCAAACTGAATGCCAAAAAAATGCATCGTCATCATCCCTTTTGGGGAGAGTGATGTCCCCACAAATTATCACATTGATAGTAAGGTCCTAAGCATGCAATCAGTCTTGAGGGACTTGGACACCCAGGTTGATAGCAAACTGACTTTTGACCACTATATTGCCTCCATTGTATGGAAAGCTTTCTACATGGCCGACCTCATTAGTAAGGGTATCTTATTCAGGGACAAGGTGGTCATAACATCCCTGTTTTCCTCTCTTATAAGGCCTATTATTGAGTACAATGCCCCTTTCGGAATGGATCTCACAAAGCACATGGAGCACCTGGAAAGACCACAGAGGTTCCTCACCCAGATAATCCAGGGCTTCAAACATCTACCCTACACATACAGGCTAAAATCCCTGTCCCTCTACTCAATGTCCTATAGACTCCTTAGAGGTGACCTCTGTCTGGCATTCAAAGCAATCTCAGACCCTGCCCTCATGGGACTGCTGCATATCCGCAAGTCAAGCTCCACTCGAGTAACCCACATGCGCAACCTCATCCTAGTCTGTGACATCAATAGGACTTGTTGGCGGGACAGATTTGTATCCCAGAGACTCCTCTTTTGTGGAATAGACTCCTTCTCCACGTAAAGCTGAGTACCTCATTAACCTGTTTTAAGCACAACCTGGATAACTGGATGGGAAACAGAAAATACACTCCTAGCATTCAACCTGTGTCCCTGCTAGACAATGGCATAGAGTGCTTACTTGCAGGAACATGGGCTAAATTCTTAGCTAGGCTTGTAAGGGCCTCAGGGTCAATAGCCTAGTAGCTTGCTATGATCCTATGAACATTTGTGTTGGTGGGCGATTAAATGACAACTTTTAATTTGCAATCATCTGCAAATTTAGTCAGCCAGGGGCCATTGATGTTGGCCTTGACTTCAGAGAATAAAATGCCAAAAAGGAATGGTCCCAGGACCAATCCCTGAGGGACTCCACTTGTGACTTCCCTCTTTGTAGAAGTAGACGCCTCAGTTTTAACTTCTTGGGTCCTGTCTGTGAGCTAGCTGGTATCCACTGGGTTACATAAGGGTTTGTACCTAACCTCTTAAGTTTGTCAACAATGCTGGAGTGGGGGATTTTGTCAAGTGCTTTGGCCAGGTCAAGATAGGCAGTATGAACCATTTTGCCATTACTTTGGTGACATTCTCAAAGAAGTCCACCAGGTTGAGTAGGCATGACTTGCCCTTGATGAAACCAAATTGGCTTGGGTCCAGTTTCTAGATGTTTTCTATGTCATTATTGATCATTTCCATGATAATTCTTTCCATGGCTTTGCATTTGAGAGTAGTGAGACTTGTGGGTCTGTAGATGGCCCACCTTTTTGCAGAGGGATGACTGTTACTGTTCTCCATTCGTGAGGCATGAAGCCTACAGTTGAACAGCAATCTCTGAAGCATGATGGATCATGTTTCTTGCTATTTAGAAGGCATCCTGGGATATTGTCTGAGGCCATTGATGCATTATTCTTGACCTTAGAGAGAACATTAAGGACCTTTTCCCTAGTGATAGCAGGGGTAGTTATAGTTGATGGTATTTCCTGAGGGAAGGTTGATGGAGAGATGGGGGGTAAAGTTGGAGCTGAAATTGTCAGGCAGTAGGTTTGCTACATCTTCTGGCTTACAATAGGTGGCTCTATTTACAATGAGCTCTGTACACAATTCTGTATTGCCTTTGAAGTTGCGGACATAGCTAAAGAATGCCTTGTGGTTGTCCTTGGCATGGGAGGCCAAATTTACCTCAACTTTGGCTTTGGTAGACTTTATTTGTCCTCTGAATTGTTTGTTTAGTTTGATGAGATGACTTTCTGGGTGCTACACCTCATAATTTTTGCCGTGATTTTCTTCCTTCTGTTATACAGCCTATGGATGCTGTGATTTCACCAGGGTGGCCTGTTTTTTTTTTTTTAGTTCTGTACTACTTCCTGAAGGGTACAACTGCCTTTATGCAGCTATTAACATGCTTGTATAGGGTTTCTGTGAACAGTTCTGCTTAGGCAGCAGTGTTCTCAGGATTTATGGAGCCTTGAAATTTTGCCAGGTTATAACTTAATGGTAGGAAGTTAGCCTTAGAGTAGTTCCTGAATATTCCAAGGTCAGGTGAGGTTCCAAGTTTTATTTTTACTTCAAAGGAGACAATTTTGTGGTCTAACCTTACCAGAGAAGACCTCACACTGTGGAGTGTGCAGCACTCTCCCATATTAGGAAAGACCAGATCCAGTATGGCTGCACAACTTGTTGGTGTATTGTCAGTCTGGTCCATGAAGCTTGTGTTTCCAAAATACAGGAATCTCTGTGCCTGTATGTTTGGTGTCTTTTATGATTCCTAGTTAATGGTAGGATAATTAAAGTCTGCCATGAATGTGGCATTGGGTTGATGGTGAGTGTTTTCATGAAGTTTAAATACATGGTATGGGTTTCCTGGGTCATAGAGGGGGACGTACAGTGTGCATGAATGTTGTATTGGATTTTTCCTGTGGTAATTTGAATGTGGATAAGCTCAAGTGCATTGTCCCATTTGACTAGCTTTGAGGTATATTTATTTTGTATATAAATTGAGACACCTCCACCTTTAATCTCTGTCTGTGTACCTGATGTTTGATTTTATTCATGCAATACCATGTATGGCAAATGGCTGTTTAAATATTTGTTTGTTCCAATTTGTGCAAAGATGATTATTCTGTCGTGCTTCTTTTTTTGTTTTTAATCTTCATAGGGCAGTTTTCTTTCCTTCCTTTGGCTTATAGCAGATTGTACTGTGAACTGAAGCGAGAGAAGTAGTAGCATATTGTCCTTTCCCTAAGTGATGGCTTGAATTGCATCCATTATGCTTTCCTCCCACCAGCAGGGATTATATACTTAATGGGGTGCATGGTGAACTTTTATTTTTAAACACCTTTATTGAATTGTGATGACCTTCCACCTCTGGAACAGTAGTCAAGGAGCCTCAGTCCACAGCACTGGCACCAACTGGGGTCGTTCACAGTATCTCCAGATGCAGCTGGCTGCATCAAGCACAGTTTCTCTTAAACGCACACGGGGAACACAGTCAGTCCGGGGCAGATTTCTCCCTCTTTCTCCAGATCCCCAGTAAGAGTCCCCACTAGCACAGCTATAGGGTAGAGATCTCAGCTGAGTGTCCAAGCCATGACCTTCAGCACCCTCTCTGTCCAACCAGTATTTAGTGCCCCTGCCCAAGTAGTTGACACACACACACACACACACACACACACACACACACACACACACACACACACACACACACACACACACACACCTGGAAAAGGCTGGCACAGGTTAGTTACGCCCCCTTCTTGCCCAGACTGTAAAGGTAGTTACTCCTGCCAGCTACAATAAGGTTCTTCCAAGGGTACCCAATATACTGAGTGAAATTAATATTAATGCAAATAGTAGTTTGACCAATAGCAAAACTGTTAGGAGTGGCCCACACAGTGTCACCAAGTAAATATGGAGATACTCTCAAAACTTAAATATCTCTACAAAGATCAGCCACAATGAAAGGTTTAAATATATTTAATAGTATTTTCTTGTTCTTATATTATTAAGTGTATATTCACAGTGACATAAGAGTTCACAATCACAGGAAATTAAAATAATATTGAAGGACAGGCTCTGACAAATAAAGAAAAACAATATCTAAACTAAGTTTCACTATATTCCTGGCTGAATCTAAGAGAATCACTATTCCCTACTTACTTACTAGACCAAGGCAGATGATGTGGTGAATGTCCTTCTTGTTGTCAGGCCCAAGACAGAATACAGAATGCTCTTGAGACACATCAAGTCTCCTCTAATATTAAAACATTATTTCTGTACACAATGACATCACATATATCTGGTCTTCTGACTCTGTTTCCCACAGTATCACTGACCCTGGTAACTGCCAGGATTTTAATACTTACATGTAAAAAATGCACACACAAGAGTTTTTCTCAAATCTGTTCAGCTTCTGGAGGTCATAGAACAATTAAACATGTCCTCTCTCTTCCCGAGTGGCACTTAGTTCACCCCAAAGACAATATAGAAAGCTTCCTATTACAGACTTTGTGTCTCTGGAGGCATTGGAACCTGTGAGATAGCATCTTTGTCGCCTATTCCAAAAAGTTTATTAATTTCAGATATATTTTAACGTTTGCTGGACTGAGGTTAATCTCCTGATTTCCATTTCCTCTGTTAAAACTTATACATTTAAACAGTTACAATAGTGAATGTACATTTCTGTTCTCTCCAGTAGGACACACGGTGGATACATTTCAAACACAAGCACTTTACAAATACCTTTTCAACACAAACAGCACAAATAAGTTTGATATGCACGACATGCAGCTCTAATACATTTGTAACACAAGCATCTTGTATAAATCAGTTTGATATTCACAAATGACATATTGTTTACAAAATTTCATCTAGCTGTTCTGGCAGTACCTTCTTTCATCACACCAATTATCTTACATTTACAAGTACTATACATCACATATATTGTTAGGTATCATATAATCTAAGAAGCAGCATATAAATTATCCAGTGTGACTGCCTTCTCTTAAACTTCATTCCTTCTCCAAACCATTTTCTGCATGAATTGTTCCATAAATTTCCATTTTTTTCTTTTTTTTAAACAAGAAACATCTTTATTAAATTATCACTTATGACATAGGCAGTCATACATTTATATAAATGAAAACAAACCATATTGACATATTTTAGTTACACACATTATGCATCACCAGTAATCTATCCAGTCATTGTTAATCAAACATTATATAGTTCATTCAAGTCCTACCTTCTTTTAAACCTCATTCCTCCTCCAAAACATTATTCTGTATGTATTGTTCCTACAGTTCCCAATGTTTGTGTAATTTGCTCCTTCCCTATTCTAAAGATCCCATTTCCAGTTGTTGGGAGAATGGTGAACTCTTGATATTTATATGTGTGAGTAATGAACTTTACTACAGAATTTTGCTTCACTAACAAAAATAGTAGAGAACTAGTACAACATAAAATGTAACACATTGCTCAGAAGAGCCCCCCCCCCCCCCCCATTCATCATATTTTGCTAGCTGTGGCCCTTCACCATCGAGTACTCCAAGCATATACATAGTAAACATATTCCAAGGAAGGGCTAGAGCATCTTGGAAGTCATCGCTTCATGTAGGGTAAATTTGTCAATAGAGTGAAAGGAGAATGGGGCTTGGATTACGGTAGTTTCCTATCAAGAACAAAAAGATTAAAAAATGGATAATTTAGTGAACATTGACTAGTGATTAAAATATCACTGTAGCTGGTGGAGGCTTGTTGCTGGTTTTCCCTCACATCTTCATATTTAATGATTAATATTTTAATATCCAATTTGTTTAGTAAATCTGAAGAATGTGAGTTGGATCATATAGTGTTTTGTACAGAAGCCATGAGCAGTCAATGTGTAATGACCCATCACTAGCAATGATTGAGTTTAAAGCCTGCCAGTGATGTATCTTCCCAATTAAAAAAATATATTTATTGTTATTAGCTGAGTAAATCCTACTAACCTTAAGATTTATTTACAAAGGTGGATTAGGGAAAGCACCACCAAAGCATAACCCTAGAGACCATTTGTTTGAGTAGACTATATCAGCCTGATACTGATGCCTTTTGGAGATGGTAGGAAGCTGGATTACTGAGAGGAAATTGATGCTCACTCCACCCAGACAACAACTAGACACCAGGATCAAATACCTGGAGCTGAGTGTCAGCAGCACTATCTATGTCTTACAGCCATCTTAATTGGCATAGATGGATAAAACCCTGACTTTGGCCTAGATGACTTCAGGTTTGATTATCACTTTGGACACCTTTTTGGAACTGGCATGGAGGAGATGCGGATTAAAGAGGCATAGCTTGCGCACTTGTTCTCTAGGGGAAGGAGTATGGAGTGTCTCCATGCACAAACTCTGCATTTGAAGTCCCATTAGAGACTGGGGTTCACTCAGAAGTACAGCTTGCAAGGAAAGGCAAGGCTTTCATTGTTTCATGCAGAGATGTACTCATCAGTTGCAGAGACCATTGCATGCCAACCTTTTGAACACCTTCAGCCATGTACAGAGGGATGTTAGGGTTTACTGCAACCCCCCCACCACCACCACCAGTTTCTGTAAGCATATGGCTGACAGCTTCCACTCCAGACTAGTTTGCTCTCATCCCTTGGAATGAATGCTCCATAGTGCTTTCTCCCAGGGGGAATTAATAGAGCTAAGGAGCAGATAGGGAGATAAATGTTGATGCTTCCATGAAGAATTAATTGTATTTATATGTAAGCCAACAGAACTCAAGGCAACTGTATTTGCAGACACAAGAGGAAACCATAAAATAGAACTGTAGTGCTTTGATGTTGTAGAAGCTGTGGTGATTAAATTCATCAGTATGTGAAGTGTAGCCCAATAATGATGCAGTAAATGAAAATGCTTCACAAATGTAGTGAAGTTCAAAAGGTGAATTAATTGGCATCCATGATGAAAACGCATAATAGAGAGTTATGATCAGGGAACTGGTCATCATTTTTTATAGTGCATGGAGCTTTATCTGTTCCATGTACTACCAGTTACAGAAAAAAGTATATGAGAGTGAAGTGTTTTGCCAACTTTCAAAGCATTTGAAAGCTGGCAAAGCACTTACTACTATCAAGCAGACAGCAGGCTGAATTGAAGGGTCACCTTCATTTGCCTGACACTTATTTGCCTGATAAGTAGTAAACGCAGGCAAATAAAAGGGATAATAGCCCTTTCCCCACTGTAGTGCGACCCTGGAGTTAGTATGTGTAGTTGGGGGAGCCCCCGACCTAGTTTAATTGAAATTCTCTGCTTTTTGTTGTATATTGTTTTGTAAAACCAAACTAGCCCCTCCCTAACTATATATACTAACTCCAGGGTCGTACTACAGTGAGGAAATGGATATATCCCTTTTATTTGCATGCAAGTACTACTTGTCAGGCAAATGAGTTTCAGTCAAATGAACTTTCGGGCAAATGAAGGTGACCCAAATTGAAGTGACCCTTTGTAGATCTAATGGCTTTAAAAGCTGTTAGTTACTTCATTCTGCCACAGAAATGTGGCAGAATGAAGCTGTAATAGTCCACAAAATTTGTTTTACGTTGTGCCATAGTTCTTTGTCTGATCTTTGTAACTAGTGCGAGATATCAACAGTTCTTAATGTTGTCTGGCAAGCTTTACGGGCCTTCTATTTATTTTATTTTACATTTATTGACCAGGGAATTCTGGCTTGGCACAAATTCCCTTTTCAGTGGAGGCCCGGTGAGAAAAGCTCCTTAAAAGCTCTAAACATTGTTGAGATTGGGGCTTGTGCTAGGGATGTACTTTACAAGTTTATTCTAATTTCAGAGCATAAACTTGGTACTCCATGCATTGCAGTATAGTTAATGATATTTTATGTTGAGGGATGTATCTTAAAAATATAGGCTACTGAAACAGTAGATTATGACCAAGTAATCTTGATCTTTAACATGGAGTTCAGGAAGGCTTTTGTGTGCCTCACAGAAGTATAATAAAGAAGAAAATAGATTTTAGACATTTGGAAGGAGACTAGGTGGTTGGAAATGTAGCTGTAGAAAATAATATAGAATATAAGGGAAATTTTGTTTTAAGAGAATTCAGTACTTTAATCATTGCTACTCTGCTTTCACATGCAACATTATAGATGACAGAGAAGACAAGATATGTTTAAGCTAAATGTGAACCAAAAAACATGGAAGAATATGGTCAAAAGTGGAATGCAAGTAGTCCAAAAAAGCAGCAAACCCAGTGGCATGGTTCCGTGAGCTACAGAAAGATATAGGAAACATTTAGTAGGTGACAGTTCAGTTGAAGTGCAAAAAGTATAAAGTTGTGTACATAACACACAAGTCTATACTGGATGGTTGTATGCGATAAACAGAAGACGAGGTTTGGAGCAGAGTTTACTAGCTGCACAGTGAAGATAAAAAGCAGTAATGATGTCTAGAGCACTGTGCCACACATGCAGCAGATATACTGTCTTCTATAGAGCGGTACCGGAACCACATCTAACACAGTTTACAGTACTGGTACCAGCACTACAGCAAGCAGTTTTGTTGTGGTGCTTCACATAAACTAAAATACCAGTGTAATAAATGTCACAGAATTAAATCCAGCAACTGAAGTTTCAGTAAATTGAAATTTGAAGCAGTGCAATGTTTTGTATCTAAATGCTTATGTGATGAGAAGCTAGCAGTTTTAATCAGAAAGACATTTCTTTCACCCTCAGTTAGTAACTAGAAATGATAGCTTCTTAATACAACTCAGTGATTACTGCAATACAGTTGAGAAAAATGTCTAGCCTTTCAGGGCAGCTGATGTCTGGAACCAAATATCTGTCTCAGTGAGACAAAGCCATAAGTTCAAATTTTCTTATGAAACAGCTGGATCTTGGGGGCTGGTACAAATGAGGGAACAAAATAAATAAATAAAATAGCTGGACTGTTTGTTCGATACAATAACCTACAAATCTCAGTCTCAGGATACAAACTGTAAAGTGACCTTTAGCTGTTATGAATTCACAGTTCTGGATTCAGTTTTAAGCTGTTCTTTTAACTGATATTCCATTATATGTTGATGTCCCTTGTGCAGGTTGTAGACTATACATTCAAATATGAGTATTTATACTCCTCAATGACTGTGATCTTTACTATAGTGAAAATTGTTCAAAAAAGTAAAACTGTAAACTGTTTAAGCTAAATGTGAACTAAAACATGGAAGAATATGTTCAAAAGTGGAATGCCAGTAGTTCGAAGCTAAGGCTAGGAGCATTTGTTAAAGAAAAAAGTGATCATTGCTGCCACTGGAAGCTGTGGTCTCATTGAAGACTTTAGCTAACATTATGAAAGACTAGAGGAGACTTAAGCTGAAATAGTGGGTCTGTGGATAGAAAAGATGAGAATGTTCGGGGTATGTAATTTAAAGCAAGGCATATTTAACTTAAGCAGACTGTATTATCTATACAGTGTCATTTATTGGAGTATGTTGTGAGTTATGCAGTTATTGCTGCTTGTGTTTGCAAAACCTACATCTGTTAGAGAATGATCAGCTTGGAGTTTAACTGAAAGGCAAGGAGTTCATCACAGCCTCATCGACTTTTGGGGTAAGTACTTAAGGGTGGGTTTGCAGTACTTCATAGAAAGAACAGTGCTGAATCAGTGCAACTTACCCAAAATGTGCTGCCATGCAGAAGTAGTGGTAGCTTAAAGTGGCAGAGGACAGAAATTGTGGGAATATATGAATGGAGAGGAAAGAATGACTAAAAGTAGGCAGAATGGAGAGAGTTTTGACCAACTGTAATTTAAGGCTACTCATTACTCAGTCTGATAGATGTTGATTGACAGGGACAGTCTCATTTCTTCTAATGTAGTTGTTTTAATCTTTAAGACTTATGAGCACAGAATATATATGATGTTGTTGAAAGAATTGGACTTCTGCATACAAAAGAATTTGAACATACTTTCTTTACTGATTCTGTACGGAATTTAACAGAAGTCACATATTTGGATGCAGCTGAGAAGATGAAGTCAGCTACGTGGCTTTGGTATTTGAAGACCCCCTACTTTGGAAAATTGAGATCACCTCACTAACCTTCACAAAGAGGCAGCTCCATGAAGTCTACAGATCTCCAGAGCAAACCCCATGCATAGTCCTCCCCACTATAGTTTACACTTCTGAGGATATCAATTAAAGTTACATGGTCAGATGGTTGTCACATCCATGTATCAGCATTCCACTAGTCAAGCAGATGGGCAATAATAGTCATGGCTCTGAGTGTCGACTCCTTGCCAGACATTTGAAGTCAAATGTTAATTTTTTCATAAAATAGCCAATTTCAAGTACTTTGTGTTTCACACTCCATCCAGAATACATAGAATTCTGGATTACCTTAGGATGTATTTGTTCCCATTCTCTACTCTTGCAATGAAGATGTTGAATTACATCCCCCACCTAAATTATTAAAGAGTTCTGGTCTTTAGATAAAGCTCTGAATGATGTGTGAAAGACCTGCTCTGATAGAGTTTTTAGTTGAATCTAGTACAGAAGCTGCTATTAAAAAGGGGATAATTAGTAGGACCTATAAACTATTGCATGATAAGTATAAAACTCAATCAGAGGAGATTAGAAAAGATTGTGAAGAGAGATCGGAAAAACTATTTATAAGGGAACAGTAGGTGGACATGCGCATCAATTCCAAGTATGCAACAAAGTCCAGAAGGTTTAGGATTTTTACTTGGAAGTGTTTGCATAGATATTTTTTATACACCACACAGTCTTCAAAGAATGCTTCCTCAGACAGCAAATGGTGGTGGTGTGATGGGCAGGAAAGGGTAACTAACTGTGAGCATGTTTTTTGGGAATCTAATGAGTTCACATATTAAAAAAATGCCATCAGAGTATTCTGTCAGAGATATTGGAGAGCAAATGGCTGTAACTGAAAAAAAATATTCTTTTGACCTGGGGCATAGGATCTGAAATGCCTAGAAATAGTAAGGCCTTAAGTTTAATTATTTTGGCTACCAAAAAGCAATTGCCTGAAATTGAAAATCAAAATCTAAATCAGCTGGATCTAGAATACTGAATATTGTAAAAGAAAGAAAAGAGCTGAAGAGAGGTGTGTTTAGAAAAGGGATGAAAAAATTATAATATTTGAAATATTAAATTTTGTAAGAGAGAAAAGAACTGGAAGGGAGATGTTTTGAAAAAGGGATGGAGCAAATTACATAGAAATAAATGGGATTTGTGGGAACAATACATTGTAGAATAATGTTCGGGGGTGGGGTTTAAGGGAAGGCGGAAGTGAATGAATTGTGTAATGATGGAATGATAAACAGTTGCTTTCAAGAAAGAAATCATATAATGTGTGAGGTGTGTCAGTGGAAAGTTGTTAATATAGTTTGTTTCCTGGTCTCCAAGGAATGGGTTGAAAAGCCGTCTTTCCACGAGAATGCCAGTTTAAAGCTTCTTTTCCACCTTCAGATTTCTTGCTATGTCTGGGACAAATGATGGAGAAATGGGTCCCACTCAAGTTCCAGAGAGAGATCAGAATGGCTTAGCTGCTTACAGAAGAACTGCACTAGGGGAGCGCTGTGGAATTGCTATATGGCAAGAATACTGCAACAGCTGGCAGAACTTTTTGACAAAACAATGCATTTAAATACGTGACTTCATTCTGGAAACAATAAGTAGAGACCTCTTTTTCAGACCTGAGGGACATTGAAAGAATAAGGATGGACATATGTAGGTAGGGTACCTCTGTGGTGTTAAGAAATATCCATTATTTAAAGTTAAGTTCTGAAACTGTTGTGAATTCATTTAAGGCTTCTAACAGCAGGGCTCATGGTTGTATTGATAGAGGCATGGGGGTGTCATGGAATGCTAGATGTCATGAAAGAATATAGATCAGTCCTTATGCTTGTTACTCTCCTCTGTAGTGCTGAAAAGCTGTGCACCCCCCCCCCCCCCAAAAAAAGGACATTATTGAGGAATGTAATTCTGATTAAGGAGTACTCAAGAATGTGATACAGAGTTTCTTTAAGATTTTGTTGCTTCCTTGTGTGCTTTTTCTTTTGACCTTCTTAACAGACAGCATTTTGACTCAACATGCAACAAGTTGTAGGAATCAAGAATTATATATCCAGTTAAACTAAAATCTGTTTTTAAAATTGAGGTCTGCGTTGTCACTGATTCACACTGCAATACAGAAGTGTTACCAGAAGGATTCTGGGGGAAAAGTCCACTAATAAAACATTGTATAAAGAAGTAGAAGATGATAGTGGAACATTGAAGGCATACCAAAGGGACTGTTTTAATAAAGGTGAAATCTTAGGAAAGAGTATGATGGACATGTATTTCTGCAGTTTTGGGTGCAAACAACCAATCTAAAACAGCATTCTCAAACAGATTACAAAAAGTTCTTAACTTTGTGTAATGCTTATTGTGTACTACTCCTTACCATATAGAATAGTTTTGAAGTGAACTGGCTGTGTGCACTTTAATGTTTCTTTAGCATTTCTCCTAAGATTCCAATTGAAAAAAAGGTATTTTCCAGTTGAACATTCTTGGTTAACTAATTTAAATAAATATTTGAAGTGTGGCTTAGTGTTTTTGAGGGGGTTGAGGGTCGAGCCCCCTCCCTTCACCTCCCAGATACATGGATTCACACATTCTAGTATGGTATTTGCCTCCAAATTTAATAGAATGAACCCTGAGTTCATTGCCCTTTCAGGTAAAGTTGATTTCCCATGTAGCTGACAGTTAAAAAATTGTGCCATTTAAAAATCTCACATTAGTCGAAAAGGATTGTATTTCACCGATGTCCTACTCCTCCGTGTTATAAAAATGCTATTTGCATTACTTTATTTTGACTGGCTAAGTCCCACTGGGACAAACCCCCCTTATAGGGAAGTGCGAATCAGAAGGCTGGAGCATACAAAATGCAGATGGAGTGTACGTCTCTCTCAATTTCCATAATCCTCTTTGATTTTTCTTTATGTTTTACTGCAGCACATGAATTGCAGGATACACACCAATTTAGAGGTGTGAAATTAGTTTGAGGCAACAGCATTATTCTGTCTGTCTTGATTAATCTTTACTGTAGTAATTATTGCGGTTTTAAGGACAAGCTGTCAGTATTCATAATGCTAGTAAAAGTTTATTCCATTGGCAGAGAATGACATGTAATTATTTAGTTTAAAATGCCATTTAATGTATTATATATATGTACAAAAGATTATCTGGCTAATCTGTTTAAAATGCTTTTATTATAAAGATGCCAAAAAGTTAGCACAATGATGCATTGCAGTGAAACATCAAGGTACAAAAAGATTTGTTTAAAAGATCACACTTGATTTGTGTGTGTGTGTGTGTGTGTGTGTGTGTGTGTGTATGTAGTGGTGGTAATGGGGTTCAAGACATGTAGCAATTACAGCATTTGATATGCCTTTGGTTCTTGTATGAGGAATGCTAGAGTTTTATTGCTTACTTTTTCCATTACTGTGTAGGTCACAGGCATGGTTTAGTTCTGGAGTGTATGCTACCATATCAGAATATTCTCCCCTTAAAATGAATACAGCTGCTGGACAGGAGATAATGTTGCTTAGAATTTGGGTTGCATAGCTAACATTTGGGTCTATATTAGAAGAACGAAAAGACTAAACATCGAACCGCCCAAAGGCAGAAAATGCCAACCCCGCTAAATATGTATACCAACTCGGAGATCGCACTACAGTGAGGAAAAGGCAAATATTCTGATCTTCACTGTACTGCGATCTCACAAAAAGCACTTTGAGGTCCTGCATTTTCGGCCTTTAGGCAGTTCGATGTTTAGTCTTTTCGTTCTTCTAATAGACCCCTAACACTCCACATCTGGACTCCTTTTGGTGATACTTGACAAGGAACAACAAGCATTTCCAAAGGCTAAATACTTGCACAAGAGGACATTATTGGCAAAGTCAGTCTCTGTGCATTCAAAGTCAAAGAAAACTTTATTGTCATTCAGAACTACACAGCAGTGTAGCTGAACGAAATTACAATGCTTTGTTCTCAATGCAGGAAATAGTTGCACATATAGACAGAGAAAAATTAATAAAATATCATAGTAGAAATTTAATAAGTAGCAGTTAGCAAGTAAAGTAGGACAGCAGTGACCCACACCCATCCCAGAACAGGAGACAAGGAAGACAAGGAACAATATGAAGGTAATATTGTCAAAGTAAAACTGAAGCAATAGCAGCATGTCTGTGATAAGACTGAATTATTTCACAGTTTGTATATTGCACTACTGCACTTGATCTGAGCTGGCATTTTAAGAAAGTCTTGTATTGTGCCATTTATAAGAAATAAGTTTGTGCACTGCATTAATGCTTCTTTTTAGAGAGAAATGAGCGGAGTTGTGTCTGGCTGGATGGCTCGGTGTTCTTATTTCCCTTTCATTGCCACTGAACTTTCAGGGCCTTATTCTCAGTAGTACTAGCACCTTGTAGGGATGTTCCTTAAAGGCCAGATTTACTGTGAAAGGGAGGCACCATAGGTTCTTTATCATGTGCATAGTTGTATAAGCTGCAGAGGTAAGTCCATGTTGTAGTGGAAGCCTTTGAGTGCCAATTTTTTTATTATTAGGTCACAGAGGTTCAAAATTGGCTGAATTCACATTCAGTAAGCTGCTGGGACAGGAATCTATGAAACTGTAGAATGAAAGTATGAAGGTGTGACGGGCTGCCTGAGTGCCTTTCTGTGAGCTCGATATCAGGTTTTGCATATTTGAACACTGTGCTTTTTGGTATCACCTCAGTATTAGTTTATGTGATATGCTTATTAAATACTGAAGGATGGCATCCACATCAAGACAAACCTTAGAGTAGGGTACTGATAGCATAAGACTAATTTAGAGTTCTTGGAAATTATTTTAAGTGATCTCTACTGAACAAAATGAATATAGACCAGCTGTCAGCACAATTTTACACTAAAAAGGTCATCTAACATAAGCCTTGTAAGTACCAATCTAAGGATTCCTGAGACACATTGATCATATGAATAATTGGATTTATCCCTTTAATGCTGGATTTCAAAACAGAAATTGTTCAGTACAGTCTAAGAACCAGCACTGAATTTTTATTTTTGTCTTCTCTTTTTTTTATAGGTGTAGATGCGGCAAACAGTTCCCCTATGTTTTTTCAAGCAATAATTCCCTAAACATTTATTTAAATGAAACATACCAGATGAAGCTTCAGCTGCAAAATACAAATAAGCTCCTCCAGCACCCTTCCATGTGGGAGTAAGTTTCACCCTACACATCCCCCTGTTTAATGCACATTTGTGCAATGACAGAGAAAAGAGAAACATCCCACATGCTCTGGATCACTACCAACACACAACTAGAAACCACATTTACAGTGATTTCCTATGAGTGATAGCAACTGGGGAAATACAACATTGTGGAACTGAAACCATCCACTCACTGTACAGTCCCAAAAGTAGGGAATGCGCAGTGGGGCTTTATAGTGCATCGTCTACTGATTCTCACCTTGTTCAGCTGATTGAGTCATGACTTTTAGCAAGTACCTTCCACACATCTCATTGCCTCCTCTCTGTTTTGGGCATTCTTGGTGAAGAATTCTGAGAAGAAATTTCTTTGTGGTGCTTACATGTTGATAAAGTTTACAGAGTGCTGCTTCAGAAGCTGCAATTTTACCTATGGAGACATGTTTGCTTATTGCATGATAGATATAGTTCTGTGGCTGTTGTGTTACTGTGTACAGAATTTTGCTGCCTCTGTATAGGAGTCGTTAGGCTATTTATTTATGTTTTTGTGGTGTTGCTTTCCTGCCATCTAGTGGAATGTTTGCACTACTGCAATGGTTTGTAGGCAGAGAGATGCAAGCGAAATCTGTAACAAGTTTAACATTAAGAGAATATATGCAAATTGTCAGAGTGGATATAACTTGATGTGACTTTAAAGTTTGTAACATGGCAAGATGGGAAATGTCCACCCAACAGTAAAATGGACTGAAAAACAAAATAAGCATGATAAATTTATCCTTCACATCTTGATAATAAGTTTGCTATATTTCCACAAAGTTAATGTTAAGTTGAGCTATTTTTAATGTTTGGTGAATTTGTAATATGAGTGACTTATTTTTGGCACGTGAGAGTCTGATCTCAGTGATTTTTTGGTATTTTTAGTAGGAGTTTGAAAATGCTGTTTACATTCACAGTATTGATAAAGAATGCAGACCTAGTCTTTTCATTTAAAGCCGGAACCAAGGTCATACAAGTACGTTGAAGTGTGTGTTATTACAATTGGATCCTCTGCTTTGCCTGAAGTAGGTCATCAGTGAATCAGTGGGTTAGCCTGATATGCACATTCAGATGTTGAATAATTTATATTTTCTATTATTTAACTTTTTCATCTGCAGATCTTTGTTTTCAATTTCCACTTAAATCCTCTATCTAGATTATCTCCAATATCACTGAAAGAAGATCACTTCATAGCTTCAGTGGTCTGTTTGACTATCCTAGATTCGTGCTAGACTTCCTTTCTTCATCTTATGTTGCACTGCCATGCTTGTCATTTCTAGACACAAAGACAGTCATCGTGTCATTTTTGACTGGTTCACTGACACACATGCCCCCTAGTTGTCCTCCCTATCCTTAAACCTAAACAGATTTCTACATAAACACTGTCCTCATGGGCATATGTAGAAGTTCATGTTTTCTACTGTCCTTTCCTGCAGTAAACCTGACTGTTTATGGCCTGCGCTTGCAATGGTTTAATTCTAAATCTCTTGTCACTAGAATTATCCTTCTTTGTCCTTATTTCAGATCTGGCATGCTTTGGTTCATCCACTAAGATTGAAATGTCAGATTTCATTGTGCTCATCACCAGTCTAAACTTTCCCAGACCTCAGCTCCTCCCCCTTACTCGTAATGCTCTATCATTCTGAAGATCATATATGCCACTCATTTTCACTGACTCTGTCTTAAACATCCCCCACAACCTTTTGTACTCTCCAGACAAATGCCCAGCATTACAAAATACTCTAATGGTACTATTCACCCACTACAGACCTTCACTCTAGCAATAAACTTTTACTGTGTATCAGTAAGACATTCAGCACTGCTGGAGATGCTCTCTACTCTCATTGTGTGCCAAAATTCTGGAATAAAATCCACACACAGTTAAAACAGAATAGTTTCAAAACTTTGCATAAACAGCACCTATGCTAAAGATGGCTCTGTTCTTCCTGCTCACCTGGCTGTTTTTATTCATTACTTTTCTCCGACTCTTACAGCCACTTTGCTTCCCAGTCTTTTTGTACCTTATCGCTCATCGTAATACTGCACTTACTTCCTAAACTCTTACTTTTCCTCTTTCTCTCACACCCCATCACTAACTACAGTTCCTCCTCCGTCCATCTATCTTCCCGTGCATTTCCATAACTTCTCCTTTCATATCTCTCTCATCATTTTTAAGCTACGTTCTACTTGCCTGTTTGCAGTTTATTACTAAACTCAAAAACACTCCTGTTTGATCTCTTCCCTGCAGCCGTCATGCTATAAGTGCATTAATTGTTCCTGTATGTTATTTCTCTATTCAGTAATTAGCCAATTTATGTTAATTTGTCTTTTTTTTTAGTTTTAAAATGTTATGTACATGTAAGAAATATTTAAAAATATTTAAAATTGTGTAAATAAGCTCATGGATCGATGTTTTTTACCCTGCAATTATAAATGTACATCATGCGTAACTTAAATGTGGAGCTTTTTTCGCTGGGCCTCCACTGAAATTGTATTTTACCCAGTCAGACTTTCCCCAGTCAACAAAGACAAATACATAAATAAATATTTTTTTTTGTATTCTGCTGCAGTTTTTTAATGCAGGATTGTCCTTTTTTCAAATACCCCTTCCCTCCTTGGTCTCTCCTTATGTTGTGAGATTATTCCCATTTCTTATTTCTTTTTTATACATATTATAGTTGCTAGTATTTCTTCCCCTTAGTACCGCTTTTTCATTTGTTACCTGCATCATGCTAATGGTGTCTTGTTACAGCCAAGTCTGTTGTTTTTGACTTTGTGATTAGATGTCAGTGTTCAATATTAAGATGGGTAACACTTTTCAAAAAAATGTGAAGAATTTGCTCACGGGATCCTGCTGCAAGATAGATATGTTAAATGTGCTGTGCTTTTGGGTGCTTCACATTTGAAGATTGATTGATTATGACTGGTACAGAAATCTTGATTAAAAAGCACTGATTTATAGAATAAATTAACTTATATTGAAGAGTTTATCTGGAGAGGAAGCTTCAGAGAGGTACACCTACCAAAGTTGAATTTCTGTGTCAGAGCACTTATACCCAAAGATTATCCAAGAAATGGGATGCTGCTGCTTCCAGGGAAGTTTTATCCTCTCCTCCTTAAGTTTATTTTTATTTTATTTTGAATCTGTTAACCAAGATAATGCACTGATCCCACTGGACCCTTTTCATTCTCAGCCCGGGGAAAACAAACTTAAACAGTAGTTACACAACTTTATATATGGAGTCAATGACAAAATGCAATGTGTAGATGTATATAAAGTGAATATCATAGCTGGCTTGCGAAGAGAAAAGACAATAGATAAATGACATATACAGACTGAGTAAAACACATTATACATAGAGTGGAAATCAGAGTTGGCATGCTGAGTGAATCACTATTGAAAACAGAGACTGAGCAAGGTATGTACACAGAAGAAAGGAATGAAGAGATTAAATTATATGCCCAGACAGACGGCATTTACATAAATGCTAGGAGTAGATTTCAGTATTGGCAGCTCGGGTTGTAGAGAACACCCTAAATATGTTGGAGCTGAGAATACAGGAAAGGATGGTCTTTTTCCCTGCTGGAATTGGACTTTGTAGTTCTCCGTCTGTCAAGTCTTTGTACCTAGTCTTCTCTTCCCACATGTCTGTTTCACTGAATGTAGACCATGTGGAGCTGCTGATGGCAGTGCTTCAGGTAGCAGCAGATTTGGCTCTGATCCCATCCATGTCTTGTTCTGTGTCAGGCGAGGCTAGTTTTACCCCCCTTCACTCTAGTCAGCATTTTCGTTAGTCCCTGTGCCAATTTTTTTGAGACCACCTACCACCTTGCATGTGCTAATACTGACAAGGCTCATTACTGCCACATTTTTGATGCCACCCACCCCTTAATGCCAATGATCCTGGCATTGAAAACTTTGGTGCCATCTGTTCTATAACCCCCCCCCCCATCTGTGTTAAATGGTTAGGACCTTATGTTGATGCTGACCCTTTCATCACCAATTTTGAGGTTGGGTTTTTTGGCCTTTGAGCTCTTTGGCCAGAGATCATTTACACTGACATCAGCACTAGGTGGCTACCTGGCATTGAAGTTCATTGCTGGGTTCTTGACATCAAGTGCCTCAATACTATTGCAGGTATCAAGCCAGTCACGGACTTGGTGTTGCATCTTATAGTGTTAGAGTTCACCCTAGTGGCTGCTTCACTTTTGATCATGCCCAGAAAACATTTCACCAGCATATTTGAACTTCTCATGACCTCAGAACACTACGACAAGTTGTCTCTTGAATAGCAGAAACACAGAAGAAAGTATGAGCTTTAATCCACTTCTGCTTCTTCATCCTCAGACAGTTCTCTACCAAGAGGGCACAGCAAGTGATTGTGCAAGATAAAGCACTTTGACTCCTCATGATACTCCTCTGATCCAGGCATCGATGAAGAAAGTGAGGCTGATTCTCCACTTTCCCCTTGAATGACCTCAGGTTTGGAGAACTTTTATAACTGATTTAGGAAAAGGAGAATTGACTTCCCTCATCTCCTGAATTATTTATGAAGGAGGCTTTCAGATTACATCCATCCTGGGTGGTAGCCTCTGCAATCAAGATCATGGCTGTTGTTTGCAGAAAACAAGAAAGGATCCTGATGTTGTGGTTCCCATTCATAGGAAATCGTACAAGATTTTCTGGCCTTCAACAGACTGAACAGACTGGAACTGTTGAGAGCAGAACCAAGTGCTGGAATCACATCAGTGTGATATAGTGAATGGTGCAGAGAGGGAGGGAGGTTTCAGTGTATCTATACACTGTCATAACAGGTGTCTTATGGAATTTTTGTAGAATTCCAAGGCAGCATTTCCTCCTTGCTCAGTGGCTGTAACATCTTCAGACTGCTGGTCGAAGAAAAGCTATAGGAAGAGTAAAAACGATGGTAAAACCCTTGCAGCTGTTGGCATCATCTCCTTACCACCCCATTTTCTGAGGCACATGAGACCTCCTTAAATCCAAAGATTACCCAAGGAACAGGATTCTGCTGATGGCATGGAACTTTTCTCCTGTCCTCCTCGAGTTCAAAGAAAGGAGTATACGCAAGCTTCTACTGAGCTTGATGTTGTATTGGCAGTTCAAGTAGCAGTGGCCAGCAGCAACAAAATCCACATCCCGGAAACAACTAGTGTGGACCTAGTGGTGCCTTTCACAGCTGTCACCAATGCAATAGTAGGAATTCTTCCCAGAACCAGAGGTTGTGCAGTCCCCATACCATGGGACAGGAGCCAGCTGCTAGAGGCTTTGCTAATTTGTTCCACTCTATAGTCTTTTGGAGGTCAGTGAGGGAGGCCATCCCTTGAAAAAGGTAGATGTTCATCATGCATACAGCTGCAGTCATTACAGATGGGTTATCCTGCCATCAGGTGGGTCCTCGGTCGGACGAATTCCAAAGTCCAGGTCCGGCATCGGTTGTCGTCGCTTCTTCCCTGACGTCAGTGTGGCAGGGGTATAAAAGAGGCAGCCGACACCATTTTCTTCAGTCTTTCTTGCCGCGCGGTGCCCGAAGCAGAAGCAGTTCGCAAGTGCCGGTCGGCCAGCTCCTGAGATTCTGAAAGTATTTCAGCGAAGTCTTCTTTAAAGCTAAGTACCCGTTGAAACTTTTCTTGCCTCAGACCGATGTCAGACAAAGTTAATAATTGCATTTCTTGTGGGAAGCAAATACCGCATAAGGATTTTCACTCTTTCTGTATACCTTGCTTAGGGCCAGACCACGACATCTCGGCCTGACGTTTTTGTGCTAGGTTCAACAAGCGCACTATTAAGCGCCGGGCGGAGTTCGCCCTTCATTATTTTGGCAAAAAATTTAATTATATCATGTCGTCGAATACACCGACACCAGTTTTAAGCAAAAGACGCAAAGACAAGGACCGACATCTGAGGTCTGCACTGAGTACTGAGACTACGCTTATGCCGACTACCGGTTCTCCGGTTCTCAGCGAGGCGCCTATGCAGCCCCTGACTACCGATGAAACTATTTTACCGGTGACTTCAGTACTCGAGGTCGCAGGCTCCTCGGTCTCCATTCCCACTGCAGATACCGACGCCACTCTTGGTGGGGAAACTGAAACTTTAGTGAGGCCTACCATTTCTGAAGGCGTCTTCAGGCCTACCACCTTCTCTATTAAATCCCTCACTAAATCTAAAGCTGCCATGAAAACTAAAAAACAGGGTCCTCAGACCTCCTCTCAAGGCCCCATGCCTAAAAAACAGATGCTTAAAATGGCTGAGGATTTGATAATTCTCATCAGGGGTTCTCAACCCCCCTCTGACAAAAGACCCAGACTGGAGGAAGACTCCCCTTCCTCGGACCAGGCTTCTATTACCTCAGACCATTCTGAGGACCAGGATTACGCCTATTCCCCTTTTGAAGACTCTGATGCTGAGGAGTCTATTCCCTCGGTCTCCCCCCTGAGGACTACTCTTTTGGGGAAACCCTGCATACATTGAGGGAGCACTTCCACTGGGAAGGCCAGGATTACTCAGATTCCAAGAAAAGGCTCAGGGAATTTTTACTGCTCCCCCAGCATAGGCCCCTGGCTATCCCTCCTGTTTTAGATATTTTGGATGATGTGTACGCAGAAGCCAGTCTTAATCCGGATTCTCTACCTCCAGCCCCTGTTAAACCAGACAGGTATTACCGGGTTCCTGATTCACACCAGTTCTTATACAAAAGCCATACTGCTGACCCAGAAACAATTTCACAGGGTCCCAAGGGAATAAAGGCCTCTACTGCTAAAAACCCTTTACCTTCAGAGAGAGATTCCAGGGCATTAGAAAGGTGGGGGAAAAAGGTGTATACATCTGCCACTTTAACCATGAGGGCATTAAACTGTCAGTTTCATATGTTAAAGTACCAACAGTTTTTGTTATCTCAGCTGAAAAGCAAAATTACACAGACAGAACAACTAGATTTGAAAGAGTTGCAGGATTTGTTGCATGGAGCAGAGCAAGTGGGTAAACATACCTTGCAGTGTGGTTTTGATGCTTTAGAGGCCTCATGTAGAGCTGCTGTCACGGGGTCTGTCATACGTAGGCTTGCTTGGCTCAAAGAGCAAACCTTACCAGATCATGTCAAAGCAAAGTTATTAGATGCACCACTTCAAAAAGATGTATTGTTTGGTGTTAAAGCTGAGGAGGTACTAAAGAAAATGGAGGAAAAAGCGAAATCTATGCAAACAGTAAAAGATTTCTTGCAGGTACAACCTCCACGCTTCAGCAGAAACTGGCCTTCAAAAAATTGGTCCTTTCCAGCCACAGACAGACCTCAAAGGGGCAGATACAGACACCCAAGGGGTAGAGGACAGCCTCAAGGAATCTTACAGAGCTAGACAGTGGCAAGCACCAACCCCAAGAGGTGGAGAAGATAGATCACAGTCATTTAGAAAACAGACACAATGACTTCCCCCTATGCCTGCCAAACAAAGCTATAATGGCAGCACCTTTGGGTGGAAAACTGGCATTATTTTCAAAAAACTGGCACATTGTTACAAAAGACAAATGGATTCTGGACATTATAGACAGAGGCTACAGGTTCCACTTTCATACCCTTCCAAAAATGAGAGGCTTGCCAAACCTGCCACAAAATCAATGGGCAGAGGCACAAAGACAAATGTCCGCTCTCATGGATATGAAAGCAATTCAAGAGGTACCTGCAAAAGAACAAGGTCAAGGTTTTTATTCCAGACTATTTCTGGTACCAAGGAAAGGCAAAGATTGGAGACCCATCTTAGACCTATCCATCCTAAACACATATCTACAGCTGCCAAAATTCAAGATGCTCACATTACAGCAGCTTCTTCCCAAGCTGGGCAAGGAGTCTTGGCTGGTAACGTTGGACCTCAAGGAGGCATACCTCCGTGTCCCTATCAGACAAGATTGCAGAAGATACCTCAGATTTTCTTGCAGGTTCAACCCATTCCCAATTCTCTGCATTGCCCTTTGGCTTATCTACTGCACCCAGAGTGTTTACGAAATGCCTGGCATCAGTAATTGCCTTCTGCAGACAACAAGGAATACAAATCTACCCATATCTGGACGACTGCCTGATCCAAGCGGACAGCAAGGACATTCTATTGCAGCATCTGGCGTTTGTATAAAACTGTTAAACTACCTGGGATAAACAGTGAACAAAAAGAAATCAAAACTAATCCCTTCTCAACAGATAATTTTCCTGGGTACAAGCTTAAATACAACCACACAGATGGCCTACCTCACGCCAGACAAACAAGGGCAACTGTCTCAATACTTCAACAAAATGGCAACTTTCACCAGACTAACTGCAAGGAAAGTCCTGCAGGCTCTGGGATTTATGTAATCTTGCATCCTACTAATACCATGTGCAAAGCTGCATATGAGGAAACTACAATGGTACCTAAAAACTTATGGTCTCAACACAGCCACAGCTTGGAAACAATTATACCACTCATTCCATGCCTTCAAAAGGAATTTTTGTGGTGGGCTCAAGCATGCCAAAGAAACACAGGTCTCCCTTTCTGTTTACCTCAAGCAACTCAAATCATCACAACGGATGCCTCAGACTATGCCTGGGGAGCACACATGGCAGATCAGTGCATTCAGGGAAAATGGTCCCAAAAAGAGAAGCACCTACACATCAACCAAAAGGAGATGCTAGCCGTGCAAAATGCTCTTAGGACCTTCAAAGACCTACTCCATCCAGGCCAGCTATTGATAAGGACAGACAACACCACAGTCATGTGGTACATAAACAAACAGGGGGGAACTCATTCATACCCCCTGTGCAGGCAAGCCATGACCCTGTGGAACACAGCACTGGAATTACAAATTCAACTACAGGCACAATTCCTGCCAGGGAAGGAAAACACACTGGCAGACAACTTAAGCAGAAATATGACAGACCCACACGAATGGAAGTTGCATCCTCAAGTCTTCTCAAAGATAACTCAGGCATGGGGACAGCCAGACATAGATCTATTTGCTACCCACAGAAATTACCAGTTGGAAAAATTCTGTTCAAGGACCTATCATCCACAGGCCTGGAAAGTGGACGCACTCTCTTTCAGTTGGACAACATTGACAGTCTATGCCTTCCCGCCTCTTCCTCAGTTTACCAAAGTTCTATTAAAAGCCAGAGCAGAGAGGCCAAAAATGATTCTCATTGCTCCAGACTGGCCACGACAGCACTGGTATCCTCTCCTAAAGAGCCTGACACACTCACCACCATGGACCCTACCTCTAGTTCCTCTTCTGTTGTCCCAGCACAACTACAAAACCCTTCACAGCCAGCTCAAAACCCTGAATCTAGCTGCATGGAGAATACCTTAATTTCCCAACAGACTCTCCTCTCCAAGCAGGCGCAGGATGTCATCTTGGAGGCCAGAAGACCCTCTACTAGAAAATCCTACTCCGCCAAATGGAAATGATTTTGTTCCTGGAATCAAGAAAAGGGACAGAATCCTTGGGTAATAAATATACCTCAAATTTTACAATACCTAGCTGAGATGTTAAACAGTGGCCTTTCCTTCTCCTCCATCAAGATCCACGCTTCATCCATTTCTGCACAGTACAATACAGATCCTCCTCTATTCTCACATCCTCTATTAAGGCAGTTCCTCAGAGGGGCAAAAAATATAAAACCCCCACGGAAACCACCAGTCCCTGCTTGGGACCTCAACTTCGTATTGGAAAAGCTGACCCTGCCTCCCTTTGAGCCGGCTTCTTCAACAGAGCTACAATACTTGTCGTGGAAAACAGCCTTTCTTCTGGCTATTACCTCAGCACGCAGGGTTTCGGAGCTACAGGCCCTCATGGCTGTGCAACCATTCATCATTTTCCATCAGGACAGAGTTTCCTTACGAACCAACCCTACCTTCATGCCAAAGGTAGTATCCAGTGTAGCTTTGAATCAGACTATTCATTTACCTACCTTTTATCCAAATCCACAGAATAAAGGGGAGAGACTACTACATTCCTTGGACATTCACAGACAACTTCGTTATTACTTGGACAGAACAAAGTCATTCAGGAAATCTGAGCAGCTCTTTGTGTCCTATGCTACAGGTGCTCAGGGAAAGGCTATTTCCAAACAGACGATTTCAAAATAGATAGCCCACTGCATACGCTTTTGTTAATCATTTCATGGAAAAACTGTGCCTGTATACATCAGATCCCACTCCACCAAGGCTACCTCTGCAGCTTTCCTCAGGGGGGTCACTACCAAGGACATTTTGGAAGCAGCTACTTGGAGTTCAGTGCACACTTTCTCCAAGCACTACCACCTTCCACTTTACTCAAAATCTAGAGCGGGCTTTGCCACAGCAGTCCTGCAGGGCATCCTAGCCCCTCCTAGTTCCTCTTAGTGCCTTCCACCCTTACTTAGCTTTGGGATTCTACCCATTTGTAATGACTGCAGCTGTATGCACGATGAACATAGTACAGATGTTCATCGTGCATACAGCTGCGGTCATAACAGATGGGTTCTCCTGCCGTCAGGTGGGTCCTCGGTCGGCCGAATTCCAAAGTCTAGGTCCGGCGTCGGTTGTCGTCGCTTCTTCCCTGACGTCAGTGCGACAGGGGTATAAAGGAACCAGCCGACGCCATTTTCTTCAGTCTTTCTTGCCGCGCGGTGCCCGAAGCAGAAGCAGTTCGCAAGTGCCAGGTGGCCAGCTCCTGAGATTACGAAAATTTGGAAACCGAAGTCTTCTTAAAAGCTAAGTACCCCGTTGGGGAAACATTTCTTGCCTCAGACCGATGTCAGACAAAGTTAATAATTGTATTTCTTGTGGGAAGCAAATACCGCATAAGGATTTCCATTCCCTCTGTATACCTTGTTTAGGCCCAGACCACGACGTCTCGGTCTGTCGCTTTTGTGCTACATTCAACAAACGCACTATTAAGCGTCGGGCAGAGTTCGCCCAGCATTATTTTGGGAAAGCATTTAACTATACTATGTCGTCGCATACTCCGACTCCGGTTTTGTCTAAAAACCGCAAAGACAAGGACCGACACCACGCCAAAGCCGACTACACGTGGTCCGGTTCTCAGCGAGGTGCCTATGCAGCCCCTGATTACCGACGACACTTCTTTGATGGTGTCTCCTGTGCCCGAGGTCGCAGGCTCCTCGGCCCACACCCCGACTACAGATACCGAAGCCACTCTTGGCGTTGAAACTCAGAATGTGGACAGGTCCACCTCCACTCAAGGTGTCTTCAGTCCTTCCTCTTCGTTCTCCATCAAGGCTTTCACAAAATCTAAAGCAACCATGCACTCTAAGAGACCAGCTACACAGGGCCCATCTCCAGGCCCCATGCCTAAGAAACAGATGCTTAAAATGGCTGAGGATTTAATTACTCTAATCAGAGGTTCTCAGCCCCACTGGACAAAGGCCCAGAGTGGAGGAAGATTCCCCCTCCTCTGATCAGGGCTCCATTATTTCAGAGCACTCTGATGATCAGGAACATTCTTACTCCCCTTTTGAAGACTCTGATGCGGAGGAGTCCATCCCTTCTGTATCCCCCCCCTGAGGATTACTCATTTGGGGAAACTTTGCATACCTTGAGGGAACACTTCCACTGGGAAGGCCAGGATTATTCAGATTCCAAGAAAAGGCTCAGGAAATTTCTCTTGTTACCTCAGCACAGGCCTCTGGCTATACCTCCTGTCTTGGACATCCTAGATGATGTTTACTCGGAGGCCTGCCTTAACCCGGACTCTCTACCTCCAGCTCCAGTTAAGCCTGACAGGTACTACAGGGTTCCTGACTCACACCAATTTCTATACAAAAGCCATGCTGCTGACCCAGAAACCATCTCACAGGGCCCCAATGGAGTTAAGGCCTCCATTGCCAAAAATCCATTGCCTTCCGAGAGAGATTCCAGATCCTTAGAAAGGTGGGGAAAAAAGGTATATACCTCGGCTACCTTATCCATGAGGGCCTTAAACTGTCAGTTTCATATGCTAAAATACCAACAGTTTTTGTTATCACAATTGAAGAGTAAAATGTCACAACCTGAACAACCAGACTTGAAGGAGTTGCAGGATTTGATGCATAGTGCAGAACAAGTGGGTAAGCATACCTTACAATGTGGTTTTGATGCTCTAGAGGCCTCATGCAGAGCTGCCGTTATAGGATCAGTCATACGTAGGCATGCCTGGCTAAAGGAACAAGCCTTGCCTGATCATGTCAAAGCTAAATTACTAGACGCCCCTCTTCAAAAGGATGTACTATTTGGTGCTAATGCTGAGGAGGTATTAAGGAAAATGGAGGAAAAGGCTAAATCAATGCAAACTGTGAAAGAATTTCTACAGGTTCAACCCCCACGTTTTAGTAGAAATTGGCCTTCCAAAAACTGGTCCTTTCCTGCCACAGACAGACCCCAAAGAGGCAGATACAGCCGCCCGAGGGGCAGAGGACAATCCCAAGGATCGTATAGAAGCAGACAATGGCAAGCTCCTACACAAAGAGGTGGTGAGGACAACTCACAATCTTTCAGAAAGCAAACCCAATGACTTTCCCCTTTGCATGCCAACCAGGTCTCAAATGGCAGCCCCCTTAGGAGGAAAGCTGGCATTATTTTCAAAAAATTGGCATGTTGTCACAAAGGACAAATGGATCCTGGACATTATAAACAGAGGCTACAAATTCCATTTTCACACCCTTCCAAAAATGAGAGGCATGCCAAACCTGCCACACAATCAAAGGGCAGAGGCACAAAGGCAAATTACAGATCTTATAAACATGAAAGCTATTCAAGAGGTACCTACTCACGAACAAGGTCAAGGTTTTTATTCCAGGCTATTTCTGGTGCCAAGGAAGGGAAAAGATTGGAGACCTATTTTGGATCTATCCATCCTAAACACATTTCTACTCGTACCAAAATTCAAGATGCTCACTCTACAGCAACTTCTTCCCATGCTGGGCAAGGAGTCTTGGCTGGTAACATTGGACCTCAAGGAGGCATACCTGCATGTCCCAGTCAGACAAAATTGCAGAAGGTACCTCAGATTTCTTGCAGGTTCAACCCATTATCAATTCTCTGCATTGCCCTTTGGCTTATCTACTGCGCCCAGAGTATTCACGGAATGCCTGGCATCAGTAATTGCCTACTGCAGACTTCAAGGGATACAAATATACCTCTATTTGGACGACTGCCTGATCCAAGCGGACAGCAAGCACATTCTTCTGAAACATCTGGCTTATGTAATAATGTTATTGAACTCTCTGGGATACACAGTCAACAAAAAGAAATCAAGGTTAATACCCTCTCGGAAGATAATTTTCCTGGGTGCCAATTTGGACACAAACACCCAGATGGCCTACCTCACACCAGAGAAGCAGGGGCAACTAATTCAATACTTCAGAACACTAGCAAATTGCACCAGGCTGACTGCAAGGAAAATCCTGCAGGCTCTGGGATTCATGGCATCTTGCATCTTACTAATCCCATGTGCAAAGCTGCATATGAGGAAACTACAATGGTACCTGAAAAACATATGGTCTCAACACAGCCACAGTTTGGAAGCAATAATACCACTAATTCCATGTCTGCAAAAGGAATTTCTGTGGTGGGCTCAAGCATGTCAAACAAACACAGGTCTTCCATTCAGCAAGCCTCAAGCAAATCAAGTCATCACAACAGGCCTCGGACTACGCCTGGGGCACATGACAGATCGGTGCATTCAGGGCAAATGGTCCCAAAAGAAAAGCACCTTCACATCAATCAAAAGAAATGCTAGCAGTAATAAATGCTATTATAGCTTTCAAGGACCTTCTACAACCAGGTCAACTATTGATAAGAATGGACAACACCACAGTTATGTGGTACATAAACAAACAGGGAGGAACACATTCTTATCCCCTATGCAGACTGGCCATGTCACTTTGGAACATGGCCATGGACTTACAAATGGAACTACAAGCACAGTACTTGCCAGGCAAGGAAAACACGCTGGCAGACAACCTAAGCAGGAATATGACAGATCCACACGAATGGAAATTGCATCCAAAAGTTTTTACAGAAATAATCCAAGAATGGGGAAGGCCAGACATAGATCTATTTGCCTCCCACAAGAATCATCAATTGACAAAATTCTGCTCAAGGATCTTCCATCCAAAGGCCTGGAGAGTGGACGCTCTTTCTTTCAGTTGGACATCAATGACAGTTTATGCCTTCCCTCCTCTTCCTCTGCTGCCCAAAGTTCTATTAAAGACCAAAGCAGACAGACCAAAGATGATTCTCATTGCTCCGGACTGGTCAAGGCAACACTGGTACCCACTCCTGAGGAGCCTGACGCATTCCCCACCATGGACCCTGCCTCTAATGCCTCTTCTGACTCAGCACAGTTTCAAAACTCTTCACAGCCAGCTAAAAACACTCAATCTAGCCGCATGGAAGATTCCTTAGCATCACAACAGGCCCTACTCTCCAAGGAGGTGCAGGATGTCATTTTGGAGGCCAGAAGGCCATCAACTAGAAAAGCCTACTCCGCAAAATGGAAACGTTTTTGTGTTTGGAATGAGAAAAAGGGCCAGGATCCTGGAAAACTGAATTTACCTCAAATACTACAATATTTGGCTGAACTGCTAAGCAGTGGACTTTCTTTCTCCTCCATCAAAATCCACGCCTCAGCCATTTCTGCAGAATACAACACTGATCCACTTTTATTCTCTCACCCTCTCTTAAGACAATTCCTCAGAGGGGCTAAGAATTGAAGGCCTCCAAGGAAACAACCAATACCTGCTTGGGATCTTAATTTCATTCTGGAAAAACTGACCTTGCCTCCCTTTGAGCCAGCTGCCTCATCAGATTTGCAATATTTGTCCTGGAAAACAGCTTTCCTTCTGGCTATCACCTCAGCTCGTAGAGTTTCAGAACTACAGGCTCTCATGGCTGTCCAGCCTTTTATCATCTTCCATCAGGACAGAGTTTCCTTACGAACCAACCCGTCCTTTATGCCTAAAGTGGTATCCAGGGTAGCTTTAAATCAGGCCATACATTTACCTACTTTTTATCCTAATCCTCAAAACAAAGGGGAGAGATTACTACATTCCTTGGACATCCACAGACAACTGCGTTATTATTTGGACAGAACAAAGCCTTTCCGAAAATCAGAACAGCTCTTTGTGTCCTATGCGGTAGGAGCTCATGGGAAGCCAATTTCCAAACAGACAATTTCAAAATGGATAGCCCACTGCATATGCTTTTGCTATTCTTTTCATGGCAAAACTGTTCCTACAGGCATCAGAACTCATTCCACCAGGGCCACAGCCACCTCTGCAGCCTTCCTCAGAGGAGTTCCTACCAAGGATATTTTGGAAGCAGCCACTTGGAATTCTGTGCATACCTTCTCCAAGCACTACAACCTACCATTATACTCCAAATCTAGAGCAGGCTTTGCCACTGCAGTCTTGCAGGGCATTTTGGCTCCTCCTAGTTCCACCTAGTGCCTACCACCCCTTTCTTAGCTTTGGGATTCTACCCATCTGTTATGACTGCAGCTGTATGCACGATGAACATAGTACAGTTTTGTACCTACCATAAATGTAGATGTTCGAGTGCTAATACAGCTGCAGTCCAGGTTTCCCTCCCTCCTTCCCCTCTTGGAACAGGCCTTTAGGCTAGCACATCCTCATACAACCTGATTGGGGTTTTCATTTATGATGTATTTGCTTGCAACTACTGTATTTTGATTATATTGCACTGCATTATCACACAAATTTATGTATTGCCTTCCTTCTGGGGGCACCTGACATCTGGGGCAAGAAAAACTGAAGAAAATGGCGTCGGCTGGTTCCTTTATACCCCTGTCGCACTGACGTCAGGGAAGAAGCGACGACAACCGACGCCGGACCTAGACTTTGGAATTCGGCCGACCGAGGACCCGCCTGATGGCAGGAGAACCCATCTGTTATGACTGCAGCTGTATTAGCACTCGAACATCTACATTTATGGTAGGTACAAAACTGTACTTTTTGTACCTACCATAAATGTAGATGTTCGAGTGCTCATACAGCTGCAGTCCAGGTTACCCTCCCTCCATCCCCTCTTAGGACAGGCCTTATGACAAACACCTTATCATATAACCTTTTTGGGGTTTTCTTTTATGGTGTATTTGCTTGCATCTACTGTTTTTTTTTTTGATTTGTCATCATTGCATGTTTGCATAACTTTATGTTTTGCCTTCCTTCTGGGGACATCTGGGGCAAGAAAAACTGAAGAAAATGGCGTTGGCTGCCTCTTTTATACCCCTGCCGCACTGACATCAGGGAAGAAGCGACGACAACCGACGCCGGACCTGGACTTTGGAATTCGTCCGACCGAGGACCCGCCTGACGGCAGGATAACCCATCTGTAATGACTGCAGCTGTATGAGCACTCTAACATCTACATTTATGGTAGGTACAAAACTGTACTATATTGGACATAATATTCAGAGGCTATGTAATTCCCTTTGACAACCTCAGCCTCTCTCCCTTTCCCTTCCCAGTGTTCCATCCCCTTAGAAAGAGGGTGATTCTAAATGAAGTCTTCAAAGTTTAACATCCAGGAGTCCCTCCAGATCAGACAAGGTCCAGAATTTACTCCAGATTCTTTTTAATACCAAGAAAAAACATGGGCCATTAGGTCCATTATTGACTTAAGTGGCCTCCGTCAATTCATTCCAGAGTAAATGCTCTGGATGGCCACTATGTGGTTATATTTTCCTTGCTCAAGAGGAGATTGAATGTGCTGTTTAGATTTCCAAGACACACAGCCTGTGTGCAGAGATCTTAGAGGAGTCTTGGAGTTTTGTGTACTACCACGTAGGAGCCAGACATCATCAGTTCCATGCTTTTCCCTTAAGGCTATAGCTTGCCCCTACAGAGTTTGCAAAGTACATGATTGTGGCTAGCCATTGTGAACTACAGGCTACAAGATGTCAAGGTCCTTCCTATACCTAATGACTGCCTCCTGCTCACTGAGATCATAAGGATGTTAATGTCCAAATAGCTATTCTGAACATTCTACTTCAGTAGTTTGTCCTTGAGAATCACAGAAAATCTTGCCTGGTCTCAGATGTGGCTATGAGTAAATACTAATGCTCTTAGGCCACCCTTCGTTGCAAAGACAGCTTTCCCCTAGAAAACATTTCTACAGTTCTACAGATAGTATTCAAAGTCTGTTTTTCTAATGCAGAATCATTGGTCACTTGCTTAAGGACATTAGGGCTCCTGGAAGCTGCAATTAATTTTCATACTATTTTTGAGGTACCAAATTAGGGTGGTCCAGTGCACTATATGTATTCATCGGAATCAGGGATTGGACCTTATGTTTCATCATGTAAGAATTTCTGAGGCAAGTCAAAGGCACCTGGAATGTTGGTTTCTTTACTTCAACCTCTCTGTCTGGGAAGCCTGCAACAAATCCCCAACCCCTAGGTTACTGTCATCACAAATACCTCAGCCATTGCAGACACATTTTCAAGGATGGACATTGCTAGATGTGTGGTCATATGAGGCAAATTTGCACAACATTATTTATTGGTATTTGTTGACTGGGAAAGTCTGAGTGGGTAATAAACACCATTTTCTGCAGAGGCTAGGGGAGAAAAGCTCTAAAACACTAGTACAGATGTAACTGAAAAAAGCATACACACACACACACACACACACACACACATATATATATATATATATATATATATATGGGTCTAGGACTATTCACTGAAACACATTTGACTATGCACAATTCACTGAAAACACAATTCACTGAAAGTTATATATGGCCTTTTCCTCACTGTAGTGCGACCCTGGAGTTAGTATATATAGTAAGGGGGATGTGGGGGGCACTGGCCCCACCTATTTTAAATATTTTGAACTATATACATGGATACTTGAAATTCCAGCAAGTTACTCTTTTCTGAGCATAATATTATATCCAAACTATGTGGGGGCTATGCCCCCAACACCCCCCCTTACTATATATACTAACTCCAGGGTTGCACTACAGTGGGGAAAAGGCCATATACAACTTTCAATGAAATGTGTTTCAGTGAATTGAGCTTTCAGTGATTTGTGCACAGTCATTTGACTTTCAGTGAAATATGCTTTCAGTGAATAGTCCTAGACCCATATATATATGTATATATATACAACCACACACACACATAGTGAAATGCATAGGATACAAAGCATGAGGAGACTCCGGTGATGTCAAAATAAAAAGAAATAAATGATTAAATATGACATTCATTATTTACAAATGCATTACCAATATAGTCCACTATGCTAGGAAATAAAAATAAAAAGATACAAGTCCACCTCAAGAATGGGGAGAGGGCAGGTGTTGAAAGATATAGATAAGCAGTATGAGAATTTAAGTTAGTAAGAATGTAAAGTATTCATTAATGTAGATCATACAGCTGAGGTGAATGGGCATAGCCATGAGTTAGTGAGAAATTCGTTAAGAAACTTCTTAAATACATGGAGGCTAGATATAGTTCTGATTGAATTTCGGATAGAGTTCCATAGTTTGGATATGCAGTGTTAGTATAAACTTTGCCTCTTACTTTTTTTGGTTTATGGATTTCAAGCAGGTTTTTGTCTTGGCAGTGCAGAACGTGATTTGGGAGATAGTGATGAAGTACAGAGGAGACAGAAGCGCAGGTAGAGAGGTTATATAGTATTTTATGGGTTAGAAGAAGTTGCATATGGGCTAGTTGATGTGGGAGTTCTGTTGAGTTCAGAGGATGTAATGCAAAGCAGTGATGAGGTTTATATATCAGTTTATCTGCAAATTTAGCTATCTTATTACAGCATTGCTCCACCTGTGATTTAAGAGCTGTCTGGATATTAGTCAGAATAGGTGAGTCATAGAAAGAGAGGGTAAAAAATAAATGTTACCTAGGATGATTCTACTAGAAGGACTAAGGAATGTTTTTGTCTATATAGTAGGCCTAGCTGTTTGTGTGTGTGTGTGTGTGTGTGTGTGTGTGTGTGTGTGTGTGTGTGTGTGTGTGTGTGTGTGTGATTTTTATACCATTTTATATGTGAAGATCAAACTTTAAGTTGTCATCTGTGGTGACTCCAAGCAGTTTGGTATGAGTAGCTACTTCAATGTCTGTATTGTTTAAAGAGGTGATGTGGAAATTACTTTTAGCATTGGCATAAGACTTGGGGAAAAATAGTAGTAGTTTGTTTTTTTTGGGATTAAGTAAAAGTTGTTTTGATGTAGCCACAGTTCAGCTGAGGTGAAGGCATTTTCTGCTATGGGTTGTAGTTGTAGTGGGCTGTCAGATGAGCAGAAGAGTGTTTAGTCATTTGCATACTGAATAAGGTAAGCTTGCTGAGAGGAGATATGTAGGTTATTAACAAAAATGTTAAGTAGCAGTGGACAGAAAATAGAGCCTCAAGGAACACCTGTTTTAACTAAGAGAAAGGAGAGAAAGACAGAGCTGTTTGGCAGATGAGTTTTCTAACTACCTGTCTGAAAGATGTCATAGAACAGTTAGTGTGGAAAGGCATAGAGAGGACATTTGAGACGGAAGTTTCTCATGTGACACTGAGCCAAAGGCTTTTGAGAAATCTAGAAAAACAGGAGAGCGAAACTTTTCATGGTCTCTAGCTTTGTTATTGATGTTGGAAAAGTTGAGAAAAGCTGTAGTGGTGCTATGGCCTGATCAGAGACCATATTGTGTTAAAGTTAGGAGATCATTTTGCAAGACGTGCTGAGGCGGTTGCTTATGAATACACTTTTCAGGGGTCTTAGGAAGGAGGATAAGATGGTAATTGGCCTAAAGTTAGAGATTTCAGAGGAGTTACCTCCTTTATAGAGGGAATAATTATTTTTTTCACAGGACAGGGACATGAGAATCTTGAATAGATCTGTTAATGATTGAGACTGTGTATTCTATAGAGTCTGCAGCAAGCTTAAAGTACTCAGCAGGGAGATCATCATCAGCAGATGAACAGGGTTTAAGTTTCTTTAGTAACTAACAGTTGATCTGGAGACATGGAGATTGAAGACGTGGATGTCAGGACTAGTTGAGTTTTGAGTTAGATTAAACGGTTGGATAGAGCTGCAAGTAAGAGAGGCTATGATGTCAGTGAAGAAAGTGTTATGATTGATAGTTGTTTCTGAGGGGATAAGGCTGGATGGAGGTTTGGTGAGGAAGGAGAGACAGGTTGAAAAATTTTCTTAATTAAGTTCCAGAATTTTTTTTGGATTTTTTTTATGATTATCTTGCGGGTCAAATTAACATTTTTATTTTGTCTAGGGTAATTTGCTTCTTGGTGAGGTTGCACAACTCCTTGTGTAGATGTAAGATTTGAGGGGTTTATCTTTGTGCCATTTTTTCCATGCTTTGTTTTTGCATAAGAATTTTTGTAGAATATTCCAAGATGGCTGCACGTTGAGTAACAGCTTAATTGTAGCTCTCCCACTGTAAAAGCGGAATGTAGCAGAGAAAGCCAGTGGACCTAGATTTCTGGGTAAATTTCAGTAATTGACTAGTAAGTGCACTATCAGGATGCCAGGAAAAAAGAAATACAGAGGATCTGAAGGAAAATTAGCTACAAAAGGTGAAAAAATAACATTGATTGGGAAAAGTACAGTAGCTGTTCAGCAAAAAGCAGTTTAAGCTCCAACATGACTTCCAGTAACGTAGATAGAAGTATAAGGCATCTACACACAGATCTGACTAAGATAAATGAAATACTGTTGGAGTATATCATCTCAAACAGTAAAAGGCTGGGAAAAAATGCAAGAAGCTTTAAACAGATATTCAGGTTAGGTGGTAAAACTGCAAAACACAAGAGGTTGAAGTCTGGCTGAATATGAGACTACACAAAAAGAGATGTTTAAAAAAATAGTCAAATTAGAGGACAGAGAATGTAGGGAAAACCTGAGATTTTCTGCTGTACCCGAGAAGATCGATGGAAAGGACTGTATTAATTTTATGAAAGTGCAAATAAGCAACTGGACTGGTATTCCACAACAGGAATTGTTCATTGAAAGGGCACATTGTGCATATGCTCCAAACCTGGCTATGAGAAAACAACCCAAGCCTTTAATAGCAAAGATGCAATCTTACCAGCAGGAGGTGATTCTGACAAAACTCTGACAGAAGGACAAAATAGTAAAAGCAGGAGACAGTGGAGTGTTTGTAGAGAATGACTACTCATTGTACACCAAGCAGAAGAGGAGTAAATGTATCCCATTATTCAGGGAGTGTCAGGAAGCAGGCACGAGATTCAAACTCCTGTACCCAGCTGTCTTCAAAATATTTTTCCCTGGAGGAACAAAATCATTTTTTGATGAAGTACATGCTAAGGAAGAAATACAAAAGTTTGTTCACAAGTGAGCTGTGAAACAGAAGGATATTCTGCTTTTTTGTTCTGGTAATAAAGACCACAGAGAGACTGTGCCAGTGCTTGAGAGAGGGGGGAAAAAAGCACAAGCGTTGACTAGAAGTATCGAGAGTACATTGGAAATGAAGCAGAGATAGGGCTTGGGATAAGGAGGTGAGCAGGAGGAGAACATGAAAATCTGGAAATATTGGACTTGAACTTTAAGCTTGTAGGGGACTCTAAACCATATGCCCTACTTCATGTCGTTAACATTTGGAGAATAAAATCAGTAACTTGGAAATTGACAAACGTGGGGTTACAAAGCAGTAATTACATTTGTGAAAAATTACAGAACAAGAAAATCTGAAAATATTGGACGTTTTTGGACTTTGTTAAACTTGTAGAGGACTCTAAAGCATATGCCCTACTTCATGTCATTAATGTTCAGAAAATACTCAGGAGAGGGAGGAAGTTAAGTGTAATTGAAACAAAATTTATTTAAATGTTGCATGATTTTCTTTGCATGTTATAAAGTAAGGTTTTTCAGTTATTTTTAAGTGTAATGAGGATACTAATGTAAATAGGTTATTCTGTTTTTCTTTTGTTTGTTTGTTTTGTTTCTTTCTCCCTTCTCTTTCTCCTTGTTCAGTTTTAAGAAATATAAGCAATGCAATGTAAAAAAATATCTGGTTAAAAGAACACAATAAAAGAAAAAAATGAGCGTGTTTTTTTCTCATTCTTGCATTGAGGAATGACTGGGTTAAGGCCATTAGCTAACTCTAGTAACACGTTTTAAAAGAAAGCAAGTAAATGAAAAAGAATATTGAATATTATAAGGCTTTTTTTCTAGTAAATAGTTTTGTGTCTGGTTCTCATGTCTCTAGCAGACAAATCCAATAGAGAGAAATGGCTTAGACAAAATGTTTTCTGAAAGCATTCAAATGTTTCCCATCTGAGAGAGCTATAAAGATAAGACAAATCCAGACAGCACTTAGAACCACAGGCCATACCATGCATCTTACATTGGATAACCTTTCTTTTATGTTAACTTGAATCTGTGTATGTGTGTGTGGCTGTCAGTTTAAAACATTTTTTCCTATTAGGAGGGTAAACCTTCAATATTTGAAGATGTGCTTAGTTTTATGTGTTATTAAGTTAATAGGTTTAAAAGCAGTATTTACTCTGTGTGTGTTTGAGGGTTTTCAGTAAAACAAAAAAGTTCTTTAAGATGTGACACAGGCTCAGCTGGAGATGACAAGAAACAACTGTATAATATGATTAACCTGCCGAACAGTACATGCATGTAACACAAAAGCCAAAACTAGACATTTAACAAAAAAGCTGTTATGCATAAAAGGTGAGAATAATAATGTCAAGAATATGATGCCTTCTATAATGTTTTTAAATATTAGTGGTCTCATAGATAAATACAGAAAAGAAAGAGTAATATGAACTATATTAAAAATGCAGAGTGCAAATAGCTATGCTACAGGAGAGACGCATGGAAAAACTGGACATGTGAATTTGATAAAGAAAGGTTTTCAGAATGGTTATTCAGAGGAATACCTGGGACAAAGGAAGAGAGGAGTGCTTATATTAATTGCAAGTGGAGCCCCAATAGTAATAGAAGAGGATAAAAAAGACAGTAGTGGTAGATTTGTACTACTTAGGGGCTACTGGCAAAGGAGTAGGATTACGCTGGCATGTATTTATATTCCACCAAAAATTGCTGTAATGGAGCTTAATAAAATTCTGGGAGAAATAATCAGCTTTCAGCAAGGAATATTACTTATAGGTAGGGACTGGAATTTGATATGCGATAGTGAAAATCTGTCTGGGGGGCCCAAAAGGAAAATTATAACAAAGGAGGGTAGATTTTTAAAGACATTTATGAAAATATGTGGCATGGAAGATGTGAATTCAGTACTAGGAGTTTGGAGTGAATTTACTTATTATCCCCCAAGATACAAAAACTAGGCTAGTCTAGACATAATTTACATTTCACAGGAACATGTGCATTTAATTGAAGGTCTTGATTTGCACCCAGTAACTACTTCAGTTCATGCACTAATAATAACTAAAATAAAAAAACACAGGATAATGAAATAAAAAATAGACACTGCCACTTTCCTACCTGTCTTTTGAAAAAAGGCATTTAAGGAATGGGTGGTGGAAATTCTTCCAGAGCAATTAGAGAAGATAGAAATTTCTTCTGAAATATATAGCTAAGGAATGGGATAAAATTAAAGTGGAGTTGAAAAATAAGGTGGAAATAAAAGAAAGGGAGATATGGTTAAGAATTTTTAAGAATTATTTAGAGGGACTGACAAATGTTAAACTATTACAAAATAAGGTGAATCTCACATAACAAAAAGAGGGGTAACAGCACAATGCTAAACAGAAAATAAGGGATCACCTTGATAATATACATGAGTTTAGAAAGATTGCTGTTAGCAACTGTTTTTTATAATAATTCTAGAGCACAAAAACTTTTAGCACAATGACTCAGGCAACAGACAGTATTAAGGGCTGTCACCAAGCTTAGGGAGCCTATAACAAGGCAGATAACAAGGGATCCTGTAGAAATATTAAAAAATATTTTTGAAATTCTATGAAAGTCTGTGTAAAGCAGAGAAATATGGAAATCAAGAAAAGGTACAAATGGAAATGTTTATGGAAGAATTAAATATGGTAGGGTTAGAGGTAGATGAGGCTCAATTACTAACAGGATAGGAGGAGATGAGCTAAAAATGGTGATGTATAACTAGTGTACAGGAAGTCCCCAGGAATAGATATTATTTCTATAAAAGTTTGGAAGCTAGGAGGGAAAAACTGATAAAGGACTGAAAGGTTTTGCTTAACGGTATTTTAAGAGAAGGAGAAGTACCATCATCCTGGAAGAAAGCAGGGGTATCTGTAATACCTAAAGAGGGTATCCAGCTTCATACAAGCCCATTTCAGTACTAAACTGTGATTATAAAGTGTTTATGTCCGTAATAACTAAAAGAATGACAAATGTGATACATATGGATCAATATGGTTTTGTAGAGAGGAGGCAAACATTTGACAGCATTAATAGAACACTGATGATCGAGAGGGAAGCAGAATGTAAGAAAATACCACTGTTGCTGGTGGGTCTTGATGCAGAGAAAGCATTTGACAAAGTAGGCTAGGACTTTATGAGCAGAGCAATGGAAGCATTTGCATTCCCTGGTAAAATTGTAAGGTTGATTAGGAAGATATACGAGGGATTGGAGGTGAAAATTAAAGTAGTAGTTTTCCTCTTGATGATCTCAGCTTGAGTAGAGGAACCATGCAAGGGGTGTCCTCTCTCCCCTTTGTTATTTACATTATATTTAGAACCACTGGCAAAGAAAATAAGAGACTCAGAAATTCAAGGATATAATTCGTATGTTAGTCTAGAAAAGCTGGCTGTATTTGCAGATGACATTATTTTATACCTGACAAAACCAGAAAGGGACATTACAGTACTATGGAGCCACTTTGAGACAGTTTCAAATCTTTTTGGGATACAAAATTAATGAAGCTAAAACAAAGGCAATATTGGTAAATTATTCAGCAATATCCATACTTAAGGGGACATGATAAAATGAAGTATTTAGGAGTATGGATTAAAAATGATTCTGGTGTGGCAGCTAAGGATATGTGGAGACTAAACAAAAGATAATGCCAAAACTGAGAAAATGGAAGCTCTGTTATAGGGACACTGATAGTAAGATATAAACGGTTCAAATGCTTTTAGTCCCTCTAGTCTTATACACAGGTCAGGCTTATTTTTATCAACCAGAGGAGAAGTTGAGGATAGCAATTAATAAAGAGCTTAAGGATTTTATCTGGGAGGGAAGATGGCAAGAGTCAAGTGGGATAAATCTTATTCTTCCAATAGTACAGTGCAGATTGGGATTACCCAATTTGAAGGGGTATTTCAGCGCAACAAAGTTAAGGATCCTATACATAGCACGCAAAAAACTATAATTCAATGTAGAAAGAGGAGCTGAAACAGCGGGAAAGCTCAAGAAACAAGGAGAGACTGGGATTTTGGATGCAGACCTTTAAGGAGATTAACAATAATCACACAGAAAATTATATTCATAAAGTACCAGAAAGCATTCTAAGAACCAAGCCGACATGGGAATGGGAAAAGGAGATCCTGCCAATAGGTATGACTGCAATTAGGTCTGCAGACAATAGACAAGAGGAGGCTGGAATTTATTGCAGAAAACTGGCAAAGGATCAAAGGTATTGGGAACAAATAACTAGACAGGGAAATGTAGTAGAATGGGAAGACTCCAATAACTTCTTTGGACTGCAGGTTGGAGATTGCCTTCCCTATCAAGGATTTATATCAAATATAGGTAAAGAGAAAGTAATGGGGGGGGTTCCTAAGCAAAAGACCAGCACTGGTACAGTTTTTAGTAGAATCTAGAACAGAAGTGCCATTAAGAAAGGAATAATTAACAGACCATATAAATTGTTGCACAATAACTATAAGAATTGATTAGAGGAGGTTAGGAAGGAATAGAAAGACAGATTGGAGAAGCAATTCACAAAGAAACAATCAGGAGATATATGTATGTTGCCCAAATATTCAACAAAGTCTAGAAGATTTAGGACCTTTGCTTGGATGTGTTTACATGGTATTTTTATACCCCAAGTAGACTCCAAAGAATTTTTCCTCAGATAAACAGCAAATGTTACAGGTGTGATGGAGAAGAAAGAGGTAACTGAGAACATATTTTCTGGGAGTGTATTGAGTTGGCAGACTTTAAAGATTCCCTGCACACTGCTCTGTCAGAGATGTTGGGTGAGCAAATTGGTATAACTAAGGAAACGACTTTTTTAGCTGTGATACAGAATTGGAATAACCTAGACCTAGTAAGGCCTTGCCGAGTCTAATTATGATGGCTGCCAAAAAGTCAAGTACTACAAAAAGGAAATCAAAGTCTAAATTAACTTCACTAGAAGTAGCGAAGATGGTAACAGAGATAAAATAGCTGGAATTGGGATCTTTAGAAAAGGGTAGGAGCAAATTCCATAGAACAAAATGGGAAGTGTGGGATCAATATATGCAGATGAGGAACAAGGTTTAAAATAAGGCAGGAATTGAATGAGCTATGTAAAGTTGACTGACAATGACTGGATTTTATTGTAAGTGATGTATAATGTTTGCACCTACAGTTGTGTTTGGCATGGTTTGGGATGTATGTTCGCAAGTGAGATTGTGTTGGTATGGTTTATTTTCATTTATATAAATATAATATTGCCTGCGTCATACGTGATAATTTAATAAAAATATTCCTTGTTTTAAAAAAAAAGAATTCTCGTTGAGTGAGACAAGCAGGGGATGAGTATTTCTTTTTTATTTCTGTTAGGGTCAAGGAAATTTAAAGTATTCATGAATATATTGTTGACAGCTTTGTCTAGGGTTAGGATTTTGAGTGGAGAACAGTTGATAGATTTTAGTAGACTGTATCACGGTGAAAGTTCAAAATATTTCAGGTAGGTCTGTATTGATGTTTTTTTAGCTGGTAGGTGATTTCTCTGTTGGTGAATATAGGGTGATGATCACTAAATGAATCGGGTAGAACTCCTGAGATAGCATACTTGCTAGGGTCAGAGACCAGTATTCAGTCAAGGATAGAATTTTTATGATTCACTTTGGTGAGTCTTATAGGGAAAGTAATTAGCTGTTTGAACCCATACATTGTAAGACTAGTAGTTGGGGTGTTAGATGTCACAGGCAACCAGTCAATGTTAATGTCACCTAAGGTGGTGATGTCAATAGTAACATTTGTAGTTACCCAGCAAGGAATTTTTTTTTCTAATAAGCTAAAATTGTTATCTGGTGGTATATATTGGGCAACTATACAAAGTGTCTTATGTTTATGAACATTATAGAGATGAGAAGTTATGCATTTTGGAGGGTTGTTATGTTACTTTTGAGGAGTGAGAAATGTGGTTATTATATATAATTGCAACCCCCCCCTTTTTTGTGTAGTTTGTCACATTAAGTTATAATGTAGCCAGGGGATAGAATTTCAGAATATTTTATATGGGGTTTTAGCCACGTTTTGGTAATGACAGTAATATCTGATGAGTATTGAAGAAACCATGCTTGTAGGTTTGTAACTTTGTTTAGAATACTACAAATGTTAATGGAAGTAAGGAAAGCTTTTGTGGGTGTTGTATAGGAGTTAGGAACAGAGGATGGAGGGATGGATGAGGGGTCGGGGTTGTGATGGATTTCAACACAAAGAGTAATTTTATAGAAGAGAGGATTAGGATTAGTTAACTTTTTTATATATAAAGTATATGAATTTATTTATGTCAAAACCAAGTGTCTACAGCGGTGCGGAAGGCCTTCTAAATGACACAACTTATAAGTAAAGGTAGGGCATCCAAATCCAAGGAAATTATATTCCCGTTGTACTCAGCCCTCAATAGACCAATAATTGAGTACAATGCGCCATTTAACTAGGCACTTACAGCAGCTGGTACAACGTCAGAGGTTCCTCACAAAGAAAATACAGTGTGTAAACATGTCCTTTGCAGATAGGCTAAAAGTACTATCCTTCTACTCTGCCCCCTACTGATTATTAAGGGGTGACCTATGTCTGACCTACAAGGCACCCACAAATCAAGTCCTGATAGAGCTACTACACATCCACAAGTTAAATAGCATGAGGGTCACCCAATCTAGGAGGCTAAATTAGCGACTGAAAACATTCTGGAGAGAGAGATGTGTGTCAGAGATTACTCCTTCTTTAGAACAAGCTTCCAATTCACATTAAGCAGAGCCCTTATCTAGCCCTCTTCAAATTCAGTTTGGATCAGTGGATAGGAAATCACAAATTTACACCTGGGTTAGTGCCTATGTCCCTTATGGACAGGGACAATTTGTAAGATACTCAATGCATAGGCACAGGCCCATGCCATCCTCTTTCCCCTAGGGGCCATATATTTGGTAAAAATCAGGTAATATTAGTTGGACTTGTAAGCCGTTAGCCTAGTAATCTCCTATGAACCTATGAATGCTTAGATGTTTCATATTTGAAAAGGTGAATAGGTTGGATATTAAATCATTTTGAGGAAATAGCTACGAAGGGAGGGTTTAGCTTTGAGTATAGGTGGGGTGGCTGGTAGTGTGTGTGAGCAAATAAAGTGTGAGTACCATGGTAGGTAGTAACGTGACATAAAATTAATAGTAGATACATGAAAATGCAAAGGATAACATAGATAGAGAGGATAATGGAGTATATGAGGAGAGATTATAGTTGAATGAAAAGTAATGGAGGTTAAAGGAGAAGGTAGTAAGATGAGGGGGAAAATAGATGAGAGTAGAAATGGCTTGCTGGAGGGTGGTCCGTTATTATGGAGATGGAAAAAAGGTTAAGATATTAATACAGTGTAGTCAGTTATAGAAATGTAGAATATACCACAGTGTGAATTAAAGGAAGTATTAGGAGAATGATTAAGTGGGTGGTGTGTATAATTAAAGGTTTGTGGATATTATGTTTTCTGTCAATATTATGAAAGGAAGGGTAATGAAAAGGATTTTCTGAGGAGGAGGAAGTAAATATATTGTACAGGGGAAAAGATAAAAGCAGAGATTGTAAAGCTAGAACAATAGTGAAGAGTAAATTAAGTAAAGAAATAGAGAATAAGTGTGGAGGAAAGGTGATACAAGATTACAAGACTGTAAGGGTTTTGTGTGAATGTCGTTGGATAGTGAGGTAGTATCAGGCGTTGGTGAAGCTAATCGTAACAGGAGGGTAGAGGAATGAGGAAGGAGAGGGGATATGTCCAGTATAAATTTAGATAATTAGGGGTGGGTAGGAATTGGGATACAGAAGCATAGCGAGGGTGAACAGAGGGAGTTAGAACCTCCTCACTGATAGAAGTATTAACCCAAGAAAAGCAGTCAGTGACAGTGGAGGTAAGGGAACGTTTAAACAGCAGTAAAAGTGGGTTTGCAAAATAATGTGAGTAACTCAACAGGACATTGGAGCAGAGAAGGTTTTAAAAAGTTGCTCATGGGTAAGAAAGCCATACGTTAAAGCATGCACAAGCTGCTCATGGTCAAGTAAGACATATTTATTAAAGTAAAATGTCTTTAACAAGCCTGAAGAAGATTACCATGTGAAGTCTCCTTTTTTTTTTTAGCAGAAGCACTTGCTGCAAGTTTAGTGGCACAGATGGTTTTAGCATCTTACCTTGTGGCAGACGTACATACTGCCAACAGTGAAAAATATTTTTTGGAGGCTGAAAATCCACTTAGCAGAACAGAGATAATTTTATGCAGAAAGATGATGAACTGAAGACTTTTGAGACTGGGTAGAAGGGGCAGGCTTTTATGTACTGTCAACATTGAATTTTTTTTTTTTTTTTTTTTTTTTTTGCAGGCTGAAAATCCACCTAACAGAACAGATATAACTGTATTCAGAAAAATGGGGAAACACAGCATTTTCAAAACTGGGTGGAAGGTGCAATCTTGCAGTGGCAGTCTTATATGCTGTCAACACTGAAAATAATTTTTTCAGGCTGAAAATCCACCTAGCAGAACAGAGATATTGTTATGCAGAAAGATGTGGAAACCAACAACTTTCAAGATTGGGTGGAAAGGGCAATCTTGCAAGCCCTGAGCAGATATATTCCCGTGTGTGTGTGTGTGTGTGTGTGTGTGTGTGTGTGTGTGTGTGTGTGTGTGTGTGTGTGTTATGTATGGTGGAAGCTGTATGTAACATCATAGAACTGAGGGTGGATCTCCTTATTTTCCAGTCATTTCAAGATTTTCTTCCTCGAAGAGTGATTGCCATGCGTTGCGACACCATGGTGATGATGTATTATATCAGCTGTCAATGAGAGGCTTATTTGTATTCCCCCTGTGTTTGAAAGAAGGTGAGTTTGTGGGAAAAGGACGTCATCAAACTGCTTTCAGTTTTCTCCTCACACCCCAGAGAAACTAATTCCTTAGCTCCTTAGCTAACAGGCTCAGACAACACCTGCTGATGTTGCATGAGTGGTCCCTTAGCTGGACAGTGGTGAAGATCTTTTTCCTAATAGGTGGAAGGTACAATGCAAACTGTTTGCTTCCTCAACCAGGGCCAAGTACATAAACTTCATTTCTCTGATTCACTCTCTGAGGCAATGACCAAGGAATGTTCTCTAGGAGTAGCTGCCAGATCTCTCTTATGCCTTACCATCCTTTCCACTCATTCCCCATTTTATACAAAAAGCAAAGTAGAACATGGCCAAGGTCATTCTTCTAGCCCTATATTGGCCTTGAGAATAGTGGTTTCCCCATACTCTGGCCACACCTTCTAGAGAAGCCTGTCAGACTAAGGTCATTCCATTGGTTTGATAACTTATCCATCCATCCATCCATCCAGCAAGATGCACCCAGACCCTTGTACCTTCAAGTTAACTGCTTGACTTTTCCAATTCCAGTAATAGCCATAGGACACAACTTAATCTGAAGGCCATCCAGATCCTTATCTATGTCTAGAAACTCATTACCAGAGCAAAGTACAGAAATAAATGGATGCATTTTCACTCTGGGCCCTAGAAAAATGAATTACTCTTTTTGAATGTATTCCCTAGGTGTATGACTATCTGGCACACATCTTTGATATAGATCCCAGCTGTTCTTCCATAAGGATCCCCATATTAGCTATTTCGGTTCAAATGGTGCTTTCATTAGTCTTTATTAGCTTCATTTAAGGTGTATAAGGCCCTTCTAAAGGGTGTCATTTTAATTAGACCCCTATTAATAGAACCCATACCCACCTTGGCAATAAAATTTCATCCTGGAGAAACTCATTCATTTTCCCTTGGAAACAATCTCTTGGGTGAAACTAAAACTCCTTTCCCAGGAAATTCTCCAGATTTCATTCTGCAAGGACTATGGCCTCTTTCCAAGCATTTTTTTTTTGCAAATGCTTTGCAGATCCCTGTGTGCTGCTGCTTGGGACTGGCTAAATCCTTTTGTAAGACATAACAAGTTGAATGTGTTCTCTTTCCTGGCTTTCCTTCAGAGCTACAGTAATTTTGAGAATCCTTTAATGATGACACCCAGGAAGGTTTGCTGGTGACTTCATACTGATAAGAGGGATGAACTAGACCTTGCCAAATGTAAAAGTTATGTACATACTCATAACAATAGAATTGCATGGTCATGCTTCGTCCTTTTTAAACCCTCACTTCTCCCAACCTGTCAGAAGAGGAGTCCTGCCTTAAGTGGTGTGCAGCCATGATTTGAGTTCCATATTGCGTTCCATTTATGAATGGAATACTCCAGATGTGGAGAATGATGTTGGTACACAGTGCGTTATGAGTAATGGGGGAGGAGTTAAAGCACGAGAAAATTTTGATCAGTGCCAAGCAGACTGAAAGCTTGCATTTCAGTGCTAGAGGTTATGAGGATGAAAGACTTGCTGTATCGATCTGTCATTATGGTAGGAATGTAACTTTTGATTCTAATGAATTCTCTTTCATTTGTTATCTCCAGAACTGCGTATAGTACTCCAGTATAGGCACTTCAGAAGGCCATGATTGATGCGTGCTGTTTTGCAACTTTGCTTTATACAGCTACTCCATTGTGCTCATCAGGTAGTAGCTGACAGCCATCACAGCTGGACTGATATACTCCTACTTCCAACAGCCAACAGTTTAAGTGGACACTGTAGGTTTAACAGATGTCAGAGAGCACTGGAAATTGGTTTCACAGGCAACAAAGATTCCTCATACTATCCCCACCAATGTTGGCCTGTAGAAAGGTGCAGTGTGTGATATTGCTGGACCTTCATTTCATTTCCCTTTAGGATTAGCAGTGATTCTTTGAGTACTATGACACACCTATCTTACATGGCATGCCATTCACTGCCAAGCATTATAATGGATGTAGCTGCCAAACAGGAGAGCTGTGTAACAACAATCATTGCATTTTGTTATTTTGTTAATTGTTTAAGTAAACTGGTCTTTCATGGATTTGTTTTAGCCACAACCTGAACCACAAGGAGGTAATGATAATTGAAGTGGGTGTGGGGGTATGGGGAGAGAGAAGATATATATATATATATATATATTATATATATATATATATATATATATATATATATATATATATATATATAGGTTCATACTAGGCTATCTGCCCTGGGGCATTTATAAGCCTAGCCCGATTGTGTTTGGCTTACGCCACCCCTTGATTTGAGTATACTGTGCCCTTTTTAAAGTTTAGCTTACTGTGCCTCTGTCTAATAGTGACACGGAAGTAATCCCTGGGACAGACCTACGATCCCCCATCCACTCATCAAGATTCTTCTTGAAGAGAGTCAGTGAGGTGCTCTGTCTAACATGAATTGGAATTCTATTCCAGAGCGAAGGGAGCCTCTGGGTTATGAATCTGTCCCTCCAGCATGTTCTATTTATTTCTGTGCTGAGGTTCAGGTCCCTCGAGCGCGTGGCTCTAAGGGATTTAGATTTACTGAGGTGGAGCATGTCCATTAATTCTGGGTTGGAGATAGCTTTATATGTCAGGCATAGATCGCCTCGAAGTAGGCGGTATGCAACTGAGTAGAGCTGGAGTTTTTTTTAACCGAGCAGCATATGGCATCTGTTTGAGTCCCTTGATCCTCCTGGTGAGGTACTTTTGGGGTCTTTCTAATTGCTGCAGGTGTCGGGTAAGGTACATCTCAAAGGGGGCATTGTATTCTATGATGGGCCTGATGAGGGATGAATAAAGGGGCACGATTACCTCTCTTGATCTAGATGTGAATCCTTTCATGATGAGGTGGGCTATGTAGAAGGTCTTTCTAACCACTTTGGCAATGTGGTTGTCAAAGGAGAGATTGCTATCAACTTGGGTCCCCAGATCCCTAATTACTTTCTCTGTACTTAATGGGTTACCACATATGTGGTAATTTGTGGGCACATTGTTTTTGCCAAAGGGTATGACTATACACTTTTTGGCATTTAGCTTTAGACCATGGCTCTGGCACCAGTTATCCGTCTCTTCGAGACCTTTTTGAAGGATGTTTGTGTCAGCTGGAGAGTCGATTATGGTGCCCAGTTTGCAGTCATCTGCGAACTTGGTGAGCCATAGTCCTCCCACGTTGGCCTGTACCTCAGAAAAGTAAATACCGAACAAGAGAGGTCCCAGGACAGAACCTTGTGGAACGCCACTTGTGACCGGTTTCGAGTCTGACATGGTTCCAGCAACTCTGACTCTGTGGGTTCTGTCTTTGAGCCAGTTTGCGACCCATCTTGTGACATAGGGGTTTATATTTAGGCTGGATAGCTTATCTGTGATGCCCGAGTGGGGTATTGTGTCAAATGCCTTTGCGAGGTCCAGATAGGCTGTGTGGACTACCTTCCCTTCATCTATGGCCTTGGTGACTGTTTTGAAGAAGTCAACCAGGTTCAAAAGGCAGGATCTGCCCTTGATGAAGCCAAATTGGGTGGGATCTAGTGTCTGTAGGTCCCCAATGTCTTTGTTTATGAGTTCCATGATGATCCTCTCCATAGCCTTGCAGACTAGGCTAGTCAGGCTTATGGGGCGATAGATTTCAGGGTCCGCAGAGGCGCCACCTTTGTGGAGTGGGACCACTGTTGCTGTACACCATTCTTTGGGCACATATCCTGTAGTGAGGCTGAGATTGTATAGCAGTTTTACTTGAGGGATTAGTTCTTCTTGGAGTTCATGTAGGATGCAACCCGGGACGCCATCTGGTCCCATGGAAGCAGTGTTTTTTGCTTTGGAGAGGGCGGCCTTCACCTGAGCATCAGAGATGTTTGGGAGGCTGCACTCTGCCAGGATAGATACTTGCTCTTTTGGGGGGGAGGGGGTGGAGAAGTTTGCACTGAACCTGTCTGCCAGGATATTGGCGATGTCTGTGGGTTCAGTGTATTTTTTGTCGCTTAGAATCAACTCAGAACAAGTCTGGGAGTTGCATCCCAGGTTCCTAACATAACTGAAAAAAGCCTTATGATTGTCTTTAGTGTCCTGTGCAATTTTTCTCTCGAAGCTGGCCTTGGAGGATTTTATGAGGGATCGTAATTTTTTGCTAGTACTGATCAGAGATGCCTTCCCTTTTAGGGATTTTGTTCTATCATGTAGTAGCTTCCTCCTTCTGTTGTACAGTTTATTTATGGCTGGGGTCCACCAGACTGGACGCCTGCCTTTGGATGATTGGGTCTTGATTTTGTTTGGGATAGCATGATCCATGCATTCCTGGAGATGTCTGTAGAATGCATTTATATAGGATTCTGCAGTTTGGGCCGTAGTTTCCACTGGCCCTGGGGCTTTGAAGGATTCCACTTTGGTTTTGAGAAGTGTGAAGTTCGCTTTTGAGAAGTTTTTCACTGTGGTTTTCTGGGCTGGGGGTGGGGTCGGGATGTGGATATCCAGTGAGATTAATTTATGGTCTGATCTTACCAATGAGGGATATACTTCTGGTATGGAGCATAGAGTCCCCATGTTGGTAATGATCAGGTCTAGTATGTTTTCCCCTCTTGTGGGAGTGGTGACTAATTGTTCCATAGCATTTGAGTTTATAAATTCCAGGAACCTTTGGGCTAAGGTGCTGGGGCTTGAGTAATGCTCCCAGTCTATGTTTGGGTAGTTGAAGTCACCCAATATAATGGTGTTCGGAGAGATCTTCATGTTCTCCAATGTTTTCAAGAAAGCCGAGTGGGATTCCTGACTTTGAGAGGGTTGTCTGTAGGATGCTATAAACTGAAAAGCAGTCTTGCCCACTGTCAGTTGCACATGGATGGTCTCCGATACTTCGTGCAATGCCACTAACCTGGAGGTGTGGATATCCTTGATAAATATGGAAACTCCCCCTCCTTTTGTGGTTCGGTCTGGGTTTTGGGGCCGAAAAACATGATATGAGGTATAACCTGGTAGTGCTGGGGTGCTCTCTGGAGCCTTGAACCAGGTTTCTGTCATTGCACAGATATCGATGTTCTCCATACTGAGGAGAGCTTCGAGTGCATGCATCTTGAGGTTAAGACTTCTGGCATTTAACAGCATTACCCTTAGTTTCTTGTTCCTTGTGCTGTCTATGGAGGTGGGTTTGACTTTTGAGCCTTGCCTAAAAAAGGCACTATGGGGGTGGCAAGAGCCTTTGCCAATATCCAAAAGCCCAGGGGTGACAGGTGTAAGCCGTCCCTAGCAAAGCAACGTGGCTTGTCGAGCATGTCATCCCAGGCTGACAGACACTGGATCCCCTTTGAATGACACCAAAATTTTAGCCAATTGTTAAAATCGATCATTTTGTCTTTATACTGTGGCATCATTCTAGGTGAGGGTAAGATGCTGCTCAAGGTCAGGGTCATACCGGCCTGGGCTACATCATTCTAGGTGAGGGTAAGATGCTGCTCAAGGTCAGGGTCATACCGGCCTGGGCTACATGATCAGAGAGCTCCTCTATGTCTCTTTTCATGTAGTCGAGGGAGGTATGTCTCAGGTCATTCACGCCAGCATGTACAATGACTGAGTCATATTTGTATTTGCTTTGGAGTGACTTGAGTGCTTGCATTATGTGGCGGATCCTAGCGCCCGACAGGCAGCTCACTGTGACCTTCTCTTTATTCAGCCTGGTGAGCGGGACGTCAGTGTGTCTGACAATAGAGTCATCTATTACAAGAGTATCAGGTGTGTTATTCAGCCTTAAGGGCTGTGACTGCTTGGCACACTGACTTTGTGTGCTATGTGTTGTACGTGTTTTGTTTTGGGGTAGCGTTTGCTTGGATGTCTGCTTTGGAGGTCTCTGTTGTTTAGGTAGATTTTTATTTAGAGCCTCCGAGTATGTTTTTGTGTTTTTATGTGTTTGGTTCGCTGTTGTGGTGGGACTATGTGATACTGGAATTGTGTTGTGTGAGGTTACCTTCTCCTCCTGACTGGTTACACCAGTTTTGAGATGAGAGAGCTCAGCCTCCAGTTTGTCTATATGGTTGCATCTCTCACATATATTTGAACCTGTTTGGAGGAGGAGAGGGTTGTCCGTGTACATGAAACAGTTGTAACATTGCCTCAAAATTCCCAGATTCACGAGCTGGACTGGAGAGGAAACCATTGACTGACCTTTGGACATGCTAGAGTAATATAGGGAACTGAATTAAAATGGACCAATAGGGGACAAGGTAATCGTAGAAGGTGTAAGAGTAAGCAGTGCTTATGGTTTATTAGTGCTAACTTGTAAAATTACTTATTTGGACCAGTGAGGGGCCTTAGAATGAGAATATGGTGTTTAATTTGAGAGATAGAGCAGTTCTAAGGGAAAATGTGGAGACCAGACTTTGTGGAGCCAGGAATAGTTTAAACCCAATTAGGCGGCGCTGCCCGATGTTGCGCTATGCCCCAAAACGTGCAAAACCGCATAAAAGAGGGTTTTAAGAGAGGGAGATCAAGGAGTTAGGAATTGACCCAAAATGGCCAATAAAACTACAGTTTCAAGGCAGTAACCACTCCCACAGGGGCAGGCAGGCTGCTCAATGTTTATCACTGCCACTGATGAACACAGAGACTTCTTTTTAACCCAAGCAAACAATGGCCTCCAAGAAACTTACAAACAGTTCAGAACAGCAAATCTGTAACTGAACTTTTTTAAATCTCAGAAAAGTGGGAAAAAAGCAAGATTTTTGTTTTTTTTTTTTTTTGAGGAAAGCAGAGGTTCACAAGTATCAACAAGTTAGAACAGTGCAGTAAATGACCCCACACTTGAGTGCTAGGCCAGAGACAGATAAAATGCAAGTTTTAAGAAAAAAACGATTTTAAAAATAAGTGCAGGCAGGAAATTCAGTAATCAGCTCTAGGTTGTGTTCTAAATACAGTTACCAGCACAGAAATCAAGTTTAACATGCCAGAAAATGCTCAAAAGTAGGCGGCAATGCAGAAAAACTAACAAATAATCTGAAGCAAAATACTTAAAATCTCAAAAGTGGCTCCTTTCTTCTCTCAGTGTTTTCTCCTCTTGGTGGGTGCTTCACCAACAGCCAACAAGTCCAAAAAGACGCCAAAACCATGAGGCAATTGGGTTTTAAGAGAGGGAGATCAAGGAGTTAGGAATTGACCCAAAATGGCCAATAAAACTACAGTTTCAAGGCAGTAACCACTCCCACAGGGGCAGGCAGGCTGGCTGCTCAATGTTTATCACTGCCACTGATGAACACAGATACTTCCTTTTAGCCCAAGCAAACAATGGCCTCCAAGAAACTTACAAACAGTTCAGAACAGCAAATCTGTAACTGAACTTTTTTAAATCTCAGAAAAGTGGGAAAAAAGCAAGATTTTTTTTGTTTTTTTTAAGGAAAGCAGAGGTTCACAAGTATCAACAATTTTATATATGTATATATATATATATATATATATATATATATATATATATATATATATATATATTACATATCTCTCACATTAGCCATCTGGAAGTGGCGTGTCCAAACAAATGAATATTATCAAATAATTAAGTAGAAATAAATAAATAATCCATAGAAAAACCCTCATGGGCACAGGCTATATATGCAGACTTAACAGTGAGAGTAACGAAAATAAATTAACAATGGATCTTGGAGCTGTGAGGTCGAAATCTTATGTACTGAATCACAGTGTTGCCTTAGCTAATGACCAGTTGTGTTGTTGAGCCCAGACACTTCGTGTCACACAGACTTACTTTGTGTTCCAGTAAACAACTCTGTGTTATAATGCTCTTGCATCTTGTGGTGACAATTTGGCCTTGAAGACAAGCATTGTATTTGTTCTGACCATCAGTGCTTTGAATAGCTTGTGGTGTCTGTTGCTGTCACTCCCATTCATTAAAGCAAGTGAAGTTGCACTCCAAATCTTCCCCATCAGCAAAACTACATACAGCATTTAATTATATTCAGAATGACTAGCCTGTTAAACTGTGGCAGTACACATTTAGGTTAGTCATCCTCAGAGAAGAGCAAGAAAACTATTTCAGAAGTGACACCCCGTACAGGTTGAAGTAGAAAAAAACAAGCTATATTCAAATGATAAATTTCTGTATAATCTTGATGAGTGGGGAGTTTTGGTACTATGGTAACAGGAAAGCTATCGGGCGGCCACAGTGGTGCAGTGGTTAGCATTGCTGCCTCACAGCAAGAGGTTCTCCGGTTCGATCCTCGGCTGGGGTGCCTTCTGTGCGGAGTCTGCATGTCCTCCCTATGGTCGCGTGGGTTTCCTCCGGGTGCTCTGGTTTCCTCCCACATCCCAAAGACATGCTGCAGGTGGATTGGACACTCTAAATTGGCCCTAGGTGTGCATGTGAGTGTGTCTTCTGTGGAAGGTTGGGCGCCGGGCTGGCAACTCAACACCGTAAAACTCCACTGCCATTCAATGTGCAGACAAGGTGATCCGCTGTGGCGACCCCTAACCAGGAAAAAGCCGAAAGAAGAAGAAGAAGAAGGTAACAGGAAAGCTATGCTTAGAGAGTAACATTAAGCCCAGAAGTAGCGATTTCATAAAAATGTACTGGATCCTACACATGGAGTCTAACAAATACAATATACTTAATCCAGAGAAAAACATGAAAATCGTAGCTGTAATAGAAAAACTGTAGAGCAATGCTAAAACACACACACACACACACACCAGAAGTACACAGTAGAATCAAGGAAAGCTACATTCTAGTGTGATAGCATTTCTGATTTGCTTATTTATTTTATTTAACTAAGTAAATGACTGGAACTTAGTCTTAAACAGTGGACTATTTTCAGTCAAGAACTTGGCTAAATGGCAACAAACATAAAACAATGTATGCATGAACAGCATAGATATATATATATATATATATATATATATATATATATATATATATATATATATATATGTGTGTGTGTGTGTATACGTGTATATATAATCTATGTGGTTCTCCTCTAAATGATCAAACATTCTTAATGATGGCATGATAAAAAAATGGCATTGTTTTAACACAGAATACTAATTCCCTAAATTTCGAAATAACAAAAGATCAAGAGAGGAAAAGTACTTCCTCTCTCGATCTTCACAGTAACCCCCCCCCCACACACACACACACACATACACACAAAAAACACTACCTTCCAATTTGTCTGAGTAGTGGCAGTGAGAGAAGCGATTACCCTGGGTTGATACAGGAGCAGATGCAGTGGCTATATAAGTAGTCCTTTAGTTGTTTCTTGAATTGAGTTATATCAGTGACATTTAATATATGTTTGGGAATAGAATTCCAGATTTTAGAGATATGGTGGGAATAGAGGGAATCCCCAGCCCTGTTGTCACTTTTGGAGACTTGCAGGAGAGTTTTATGTGTAGATTGGAGGAGACAAGTGTTATTGTAGGGCTTGAGTTAGTGTTGTAATGCTGGGATTCTGTCAGGCTGATTTACTAAGTGGTGGGTAAAAATGACTTGAGTATAAGTTAGGTAACGGGGGAGTTCTAAGCAGTTTAATTGTTGTAGGGAGGAGCAGTGGTGTGACCTGTGAAGGGAGTCAGTGGCGAATTTGGCTATTTTATTATAACAGGATTCAAGTTTGGAAAGTTCAGTTTTGCTAAGTGTAGTAAAGATGGGAGAGGGGAGAGAGAGGCATAGAATAGAGAAGACAGAACATGAGTCCTAGTAATGTCTAATCTGGATTGATTTCTAAGAAATGGTTTGATGCGATAGAGAGCGCCAAGTTTGATATGAGATTTTTTTTGATAGATTTGAGATAGTTAAATATCGAATTTCAATTTATCAATAATAATAATACCTAGTAATTTAGTTTGTGGGGTGGTGTTTGATTGTATTGTTAGAGGAAAGTATTTGAAAAGAGGTTGTTGGTAAGGACGATTTAGTGGGGTTGAAAAGGATAAGATTGGTCTTGTTAGGGTTCAGTATAAGGTTAACTTTGGAAAGCCATGAATCCGCTTGGAGATAGGATTGTTGTGTGATTTCTTGTAGCAGTCGGAGGGAGGATGCTTTACATATAAGAGTAGAGGCATCTGCGTATTGAACAACTGATGCTAATGGAGTGTATTTATTCAACTGGCTAGTGAATATATTGAACGACAAGGGTCCTAGTATGGAACCTTGTGGGATGCCAATATTAACAGGGAATAGAGATGATATCTCTTGTTTCCACCTAACAGCTTGTTGCCGTTTGGATAGGTAACTATGGAACCAAGTAGGGTAGTAACTGATTAGATAGTTGGTATAAAGCAATAATAGTACTGTATTTGGGTCTAAAGTTAAGTTGTCTGTCGGTCATTATATAATATTTGGTAAGGCAGTCCAAGGTTTGAACATATACCAGTTTCTAAATTTCTTACAAACTATCATTGCTTCTCAGGCATCACATTTTTGTTATATAAAGATTTCATAAACATGACAGATGAAGATGATAAATGAACTGTCATATACATGATACTGTTTCAATGTCATATATGAGATACAAAAGCAATGTGAATGCATCAGGTAGGGGGTGCACTTCCTGTGCATGATTGCAGATAGGGAAAACAGATGGTAGTTTTCACTGTAATATTTTATAACCATTTGTCAAGTGAAACCTGGATCTGCAGTCGTGTCACCATCAATACCAGAATGCTCCTGTCACAACTCCCCTTACATCACTGTGCAGCTGTACTTCAGTATATTCAACAGCATTTTATTGTCTGAGTCACAGCTACTGGCTAGAGATGTAAGCGTAAGAATGAGGTGGTCAGATGGTTTGGAATGGGGCATTACTGGCAGAAGAAAGAGGGGTAGATGTTCATTTAGAACAGCAGTAAAGGGAGGAAAACTAAAGGAATAGATTATGCAAGAGACAGTGGGTGAGGGGAGGAAGAAGGTGAAAAGAAGACGGAGCTATAGGAAGAGACTAAATGTGAGTGGTGTTGGAAGGCTTGTTTATTGGAAGAATTTGTTAGTTTGATAAGTGGAAAGGCATAACAAGGTATGGGAGAACCTGTCCCAGATCTATTACTGTAATGGGTGATGATATAATGTGATGAATGCATTTAGAAGGGATCGAAGGTGGGTGAGGCACATGCAATGTATGTTGGAATAAGTGAAATATCAGAGGAAACTAGTAGGTGGCCAAAACTAGGTAAGCAGAACTGAGTTTACTCCAAGTTCCCTTTGTGAGCTGTGGTACAAAGGGAGTTTTATTCACAGTAGGGAGGGTTGTATGTCAGAAGGCTGTTAGTTTAACAGGAGTCCAAAGGACTTCCCATCACAAAAATAAAGCAGGGGAAAGGGGGTTTTAGATGGTTGGGTATGGAGGGATATTTGGGGAGGATTCAAGTTCTTCACAAAGAATCTGAGCTTGAATATGGGGAGGATGGTTACATAGTCTCAAGAGTATGTTTGTAAAAGTATGTATTTAAACTTAAGTAGAGCTGTGGTATACTGAGGGCTTCCCTACCAATAATCGCCGGAAGAATGCAATTTTAAAAAGAGTAGAAGAAAAAAGGTGTGTCAGTATTAGGAGTCTAAAGAATGAGAAGGGTATGCTAGATTCAATGGGAATTACTAAAACATGTGCCAGTGAAACTGGGAAAGGGGATATGGTTTTGCCAGGGTGTAAGACCTCAATAAAAGGAAGGCAAGAATGTAAGTGTATTCTCTCACACACCCTTTCTCTCTTTGTTTATTTGTGTGTGTGTATATACATATACATACATAAATACATATACACACGTAAACATGAGCATAATGGTCGCTCTAACAGTGAAGTAATGTTGCTGTATGTCTAAGTATGTTAAAAACAAAAAAGATCAAAACAAGTACATTCTAACTCACATGGATTAAAAAAAGTACAATAAAACAGTTGCAGTTTTCAGACTGGCATTACAAATAAAAAAAAAAAAAAAGCAGTCCACTAACTCAGGCACTGTCTGCATAACTGTAATGTTAGGGAATGGGTAGTCATGTGTGCTAACACTGATCCTGCCCTAGCTCCAACCCCATTGTAGGGTACTAAACAGCCTGTCCCTTAACAGTACCACTAAACCAGACATACATACTTCAGATATTCCAGTACACAAGCATAACAACATATCTATTGCCTTCCTTAAACCTTAGTTTAACCCTAATCCACAATTACACACGCATACTTCCGCATGCACCCACAAAATCCCAAATGCCAAAACCTTTAGTGCCTACTCCTCTCACACATACACACACACACATATATATATATATATATATATCTATATATATATATATATATATATATATATATATATATATATATATATACATATATATATATATACATACACACACACACACACACACACACACACACACACACACACACACACATAGAACACCTTGTGGAAGAAGAGGTGGTAGGGACAGAAGACTTGGAAGGATGACTGTGAGAAAAAAGGATGACTTGATATAATATGTGCCGGTATTCTGAAGACCATCAGTAACTAGATTTACAGTGGATGTGTTTGTGTTACAGAGGCTCTGTTGAAGTCAGGTGACAATAAGGACAGGTTATTAGGTCTTATCCTGAAGGAGTACTGTTACAAAAGATAAATAGCCCAACAAAAGAAAAAAATGCCTTGAACCTTGATACCCATATGAATGGGAGCAAAATAAGAGGAAAGTATTTGCAAAAGAATAATATGTATGTGTTATAGCCATGGGGGGTGGGGGTGGGGGCTCTGTACAGGACTGTGAAAGACTGTGATAACAGTTACAGTGGAAAGAACAGACTTGGAGTAGTTTTTGGTTTATGAAGGAAGCAGAGGGAAACTGTAGTTAAAGAACTGGAAAGTTGCATTAGAATGTAATAAAGTGCAGAATCAGTCAAGGTTTAAATGGGATAAATGAAAGCTGTTGCTGTCCTCAAAAATGACTGTAATGGAAGAAAAAGTTAGAATGTGATAACAGTTACAGTGGAAAGAACAGACTGAGATGGCTAGGAAAGAGAAGGCTAGGAAAGACTGAGACTGAGATGGCTAGGAAAGAGAAGATGGACATTGTCAGGATAGCCAGGGTAAAAATGGAAAAATAGCTGCTGTTACAGGTGTAATGCAGAAAGGACAAAGTTTAAATTCAAAGTAGTTCCTTTGGAAGTTAGTAGGGGAAATAAAAAGTATACAGAGACATTGTAACAGGTAGTCATACAAGCTTGGTTAGCACTTTTCTTTGATCTTCATCAGGGGTATACCAAGAGTGATATCTGCTTGAGGAGTAGTATGTAGGTTAAGAGTTGGACAGATGTCATCATCTTGGAAAAAGCAGTATTTATGGAAATGATAGAGCAACAGTGGAGAGATCAAAGGGCGAAAAGTTCTGAATGTGGTGTTCGCAGCCATTCTCTATGGGTTCAGTGACAATCCTGAGCAAAAGGCTCCAAGATCCAAGGTAAGACTATCTCTCTCTTTGTGATTGTACATCCTCTTTTTTCAAATGTGGATATGTTGACAAATGTTTGTCTTAATTCTGTAGCTTGTATTACTTCTGTGCATGTCAATTGTTTACGTGGTTTGTTCTTACTGGGATGGCCTGAAAATAGTCCAGCTTCAGTAGTGCTCTACCTCAGAAAACAAGTTAAAACCAATCAGTCAAATTATGTAGCTTGGATGGTGCCACTGTACACAAGGGGCTTAAAGCATGGACATTGGACACTGTAAACAGGTGAGCTGGAAATCAGTTCTAGGGCAGCTTCTAGGATTATTGGAAACTTGTGGACTGTTGGTTACTTCCAAGATGGCTGTACACTGAGTAACAGCTTTATTTCAACTCTTCCAGTGTGAAAACAAAAACTCATAGAAGAGAGCAAGTCAGTTTGTCTTTTTGGGTAAATTACTGCTACTGGCTAGTAAGTCTACTGCCTGGATGCCAGAAAAGACAACATTTAGAGAATCTGAAAGAAAGTCAAACACAAAAGGTGAGGAGAAGACCCAGACTAGGAAGAAACCTGCAACTCCTCAGCAAAAAGTTCCAAACTGCAGCTTTGGCGCAAGACGTAACTTCAAGTAATCTAGAGGAACAATAAGTCAAATGTGCTCAGAGTTGATTAAAATAAACACTGAAAGAGTATGTCAACCCAAATAAATGCTGGAAAGATGGAAGAAGCCTTAAACAGATATTCAGATGGGCTGATAGAGCTGCTACAATCAGAGGTTGAAATGAAGAAAAGGTTGGTAGAGTATGAAACTGCTCAAGAAGAGATGTTTCAAAAAATGGTAGAATTAGGGGACAGAGCAAGTAGAGAAAACCTGCAATTTTCTGCTGCACTAGAAAAACAGGAAGGAAAACAATCTGTATTAATTTTTGAAAGCACAAATAAGCAACTGGACTGGTATTCTACAGCAAGAGTTGCTAATTGAAGGGGCACATCTTGTGTAAGCTCCATACTTGAGCATGAGAAAGCAGCCAAGACCTGTATTAGTAAAGATGCAATTCTACAACCAGAAAGAGTTGCTTCTGACAAAACTGGGTCAGTAGGGCAAAGTACTAAAAGTTGGAGATAGTCGAGTGATTGTGAAAATGATTACTCATTATACACCAGGCAGAAGAGGAACACATTTATTCCAGCAATCAAGGAATGTTGAGAGGCAGGTGTGAGATTCAAGATGCTGTATTCAGCTGTCTTTAGAAGTCTTTTTCCTGGAGGAGCAAAATCATTTGGTGGTGCAGATCAGGTTAAGGAGGAAATAAAAAGTTTGTCCAATAAAAACTGAGCTGTCAAACAGAAGGGAATTTTGCTTCTTATTCTTCTGATAATAAAGCTCATATTGAGACTTTGCTGGTGCAAAATTGTCCAACATTGCAAATGGAATTGCTTGAGAGAGAGGGAGAAAACCACATGAGTTGACTAGAAGAACTGTGAGTACATTGAAAATGAACCAGAGACTGGAGCTGGCAACTGGAGATCAACAGGAAGAAAATTAGCAACTTGGAAATTAATGAACAAATGTGGGATTGCAAAGCATCAATCACATTTGTGAAATATGGCTGAACAAGAAAAACTGGAAGTATTAGATTGGATTTTTTGACTTTGTTAAACTTGCAGGGGAGTCCAAAGCATTTGCCCTAATTCATGTCATTAATATTTGAAAGAACATTAAAGGGAGGGGTAGAGTAATTAAGTAAAATAATTGCTGTTCTTAACAGTACTTTTATGAAACATTTTGTGTCATAAATTGCATGTTATACAGTAAAGCATTTTCATTTATTTTGTGTGTGTGTGTGTGTGTGTGTGTGTGTGTGTGTGTGTGTGTGTGTGTGTGTGTGTGTGTGTGTTGCAAGGATACTGAAGTAAACAGGTGCACCCCTTTTTCTTCTGTTTGTTTATTCTTTTTTAGTTTTAGGGAATGTAGACATTGTAGTGTAAAAGGAGAAGAAAGCCTGGGAAAAACCATGCTTAAGATAATAGGCTGTAATCTTGAGTTGTTGAGATGGAAAATGAGGTATAACATTATACAGATCACGATAGAAGTAGAGTCTATATGCTTTTTCGTAGACGAGTGACTGTATTATAGCCCTTAGCTTGATATAACAAGTTTTTAGTGGAAGTAAGTAAATAAGAGGAGACTGAATGTAATGAAATGCTTTCCTTTAGCAAATGTTCAAAGCATGAAGTGAGCATCTTGTAGCTGAATGGAACTGTGTGTCTGTTTCTTATGTTTTTATGGAGACAAGCTGACAAGAGTGCAATACTTTTTAAGGATAAAAGATAATGTTTTCTGGAAGCATTCAAGTCCTTTTCTCTATCTGGGAGAGGATTAAAGATGAGACAAAAACAGACAACACTTATTATAAGTAGAAGCGCAGGCTGTGCCATGCATCTTAGCATGCATAACCTTAGATCTGAAGTAGGAGATTAATTTGTCTGCAACCTGTGGGTTGTGGATCCGATATCGGATCCGAACCGGCATGGTTATCCAGCTATGGATCCGAGCTCTTAGCTCCTCCCCTCACCCATAATGCCCTGCTCTCCCTACATGACCTCAGATCTAGTTTGCCGCGCTGGTAACCAGGTTTTGGATCGTCTGAGCTCTTCAGCTAAGTGACTGTTTTACCTAAAGAAAGCTTTATTTTGAATATTTGCAGTTAGTTTTGAGTGATTGTGTTAGGTTTCCCTTAATCTTTTGATAGTTTCAGTTAAAAGTTTTTACTTTTAAAACTTTAAGTTTATACCCTCCCCTCGCTGGTCGTAGTTTCTGTTTGAGTGTACTGTTTGGAGCCTTGTGTGTGTGCTAGTTTAGTACTAGAAAAGACTTTAGTTATGTCAGAAGCCCCTAAGGCAATATTTTCGAAGTGCTCCGAGTGTGGCCATAAGCTTTCCCCTGCTGATGGCCACACTTGGTGCGTTCGATGCCTTGGGGTTGAACACCTCACTTCTGGATGTTCCATTTGTGCAGGGTTCAAACCCAGGGCATTGAAGGAGCGGAGGTCGAAGCTGGTCCTGGCGAGACTTTTACCCCCGGACTCGGCTTCGGCTCCTGCTCCTGTGGTGGGTACCGTGGCTTCGGTTCCCTCCTCGCCTGCTCCCCCTCCTCCACCTGGGACTCGACCTCCCGCTGCTAGGTTGGAGGAGAGAGAGGCAAGAAAAAAGGATCGGAGAGAGAAGCACCACAAGCGGCGGGCCGAGACCTCCGTTTCGGCCCCGCCAGCTAAGCGGGCTTCTCCTCCGGCCTCTTTGGCTGCTGGCTCTCCCCTCCCTCGGCTCTGGTCTGCTTTTCACCGGGGCCTGAGGAGGAGGAGACCCGATCTCCGTCGAGGCTATCGAGGAGGCACTCAAGGCCTACCTCGGTAGCCTCTTCGAGATCTACATATAGCCTTTCCGACGCTGATCTGGACCGGATGATGAGAAGATTCATCCAGGCCCAGATGCAGATGGGAGTGCTCCTGCCTCCCCCCTCTGGGGGGGAGCTCGACCCCATTTTTCAAGCCTATAGCTCCTTCTCCGACCCGCTACCCCGGTTTGGAGCGTTCAGAGCCGGGCAGCTTCGGAGCCGGGGGTGGGTCGGCTCCGATAGTACTAGGTACTTCGGATCCGACCCTACCCTCGAGTGTTTCGGATCCAACCTCCCGGAGCCTGGCTCCGAGCTTCGGATCCGGGGGACTTAGTGTGCCTTCGGCGCCGTCTGTGTCGGAGCGCACTGGTCCCTCAGATCCGAGTGTCTCGGGGCCGGCTCCGATCCACTCTTCGGATCCGAGGGGGAGCCGACTTTCGGATCCTTTGGTCGAGGCTGGCTCCCCCTCGGCTTTTGATGTAGTGGAGAGGGCTCTGTTGAGGGCTTCCGGACCCCCGGCACTTACTTCGGCTCTGTCCCGCGCTCCATCTGCACTGGGTCAGGCTTCCACCATCCGGCCACTGGGACAGCCTGCTTCAGTCCCCCAAGCTGTTCCTTTGGAACAAGACACTGCTTGCGAGGGCTCCTCGGACAGCCCCCCCGAGGAAGCCCCTCACAAGCATACGTGTAAAAGGAGGCACATAGACTCCCCCGTGTCTTTAACTGAAGACACGGATTTGGAGGAAGGGGAAGGCTCCCCAAGATCACCCCCCGAGGATGTCTCCTTTGGAGACATCATGGAAATGCTTCGCATAAGGGGTGGGTGGTCTGCCCCCAAGTCTTCCTCAGATGAGTCCGTGTTCTTGGAGGCATTCGAAGCGGGCCCGTCTACCTCTTGGGTGTCCCCTCCTGCCGACCCCCTGGTGGATCTTATTACCACCAGGGCGTGGAAGGAACCGGACACCGTGGAGCCAATCGCCAAAAGGCCAGACAGAATCCTTAGCCCCCCTGCAGACCGTGCCCATTGGAGTAAGGGGCCTCCGGTAGATGCCATGTTGACGGCAGCAGCCACCAAGAAGGAACTCGCCCAGGAGAGTCCTTCAGTCCATCCTCCGAGCAAGGAGTCTTGGATGATGGACCGCTTGGGGAAGCGAATGTTTAGTTCAGCGGCCTTCTCGGTGAGGGCGCTCAACTACTTGGCACATGTTACCAGGATGCAGCGCAATCTTATTAAAGAATATGCTGCATCCCTCCCAGAGTCCATGTCGGAGGAGGACAAAATTTTGCACTCCACCCGTATGGCCACTCTTCAATCCGTGACGAATACCTCTATGCGGTTGCTGTCCCATGCTACTGAGGGAGCCGCTAGAGCTGCAGGAGTAGGCCTAGTCACTAGACGCCAGGCCTGGCTCCGTCATTGCGATTTCACGGAGCCCTTCAAGGCGTCCTTCGCGAATGCCCCCTTTGATGGTTCTGCCCTTTTTGGCAAAACGGTACACGACACCTTGACCCAGAGCGAAAAGGACGGAAAGACCCTGTCTGCCGTCGGAATCCGCTTCTCTGTGCCCCAGAGGTCCTACTCTAGGAACCAAAAGGGCCAGAAGAAGATGTGGTTCCGGAAGTCGCAGCAATCCCAACCCGCTCCGGACAACCAGTTCTTCCGTGGCAGAGGAGGACAGGGAGGACGCCGCCCCAGGGGCAGAGGGGCTCCCAGGAATTTTGGGTCCAGAGAACCTTTCTCTGAATGGCCCGCGCAGCAGCCCTGAGGGGTTGCCCGACTGCTCCACTCTGGAGGCAGTCGGGGGACGTTTTTCAGAGCACCTAGCGGCATGGGAGTCCATAACATCAGACCGCTGGGTCCTCCGCATTATATCCAGAGGATACAAGATCCCCTTTCATCACATTCCAAAATTAAAATCCCTCCCCGACGTTCCACCTGGTCAGTGGGAGGCAGCTTCGGCAGAAATTGGCCATCTGCTGGGGAAAAGAGCCATCCAGCCCGTCCCCCCAGACCAGATCGGATCAGGGTTCTACTCCAGGTTCTTTTTAGTGCCAAAGAAGACGGGGGACCTAAGACCAATTTTAGACCTGTCCCTATTAAACCTGGCAGTTCCCAAGGAGAAGTTCCGGATGGTCACCTTGCAATCCATCCTCCCCCTTCTGGGAGAGAATCACTGGATGTGCTCTATAGACCTCAAGGATGTGTACTACCACATACTAATGGACAGACGTTCCAGGAGGTTTCTTCGCTTCCGGGTGGGAGCCAGTCACTACCAGTTCAGGGTCCTTCCCTTTGGTCTCACCACAGCCCCCAGGGTGTTCACCAAAGTATTAGCAGTGGTTGCGGCCCACCTGAGGCTTCAGGGGGTGCAGGTCTTCCCGTACCTGGACGACTGGCTTCTTACCGCCCCAACAAGGCATCTACTATCATTGGTGCGAGACTCCTTTCTTCATCTAGCTCCCTGCCTGGGCATCACGATAAATGTAGCAAAATCCAACCTGGCCCCTACTCAGTTGATAGATTTTATAGGTGCCAGATTAGACACAAGGGAGTTAAGAGCCTTCCTCACAGCCGACAGAGTTCAAAATCTGCGACTCCAGGTGCGGGCCATCCTCCACTCCAGCTCTGTTCCGGCGGAATTGGTCCTGTGGGCTCTAGGGTCCATGGCGGCAGCAATATCTCTTCTTCCACTCGCCAGGTTCAACATGCGGGTCCTTCAGTGGACACTTCAAGTTCAGTGATCTTAACTTGCTCTACCTATGCATCATCCCATCGCGATCAGCAAGGCTTGCAAGCGGTCCCTCTTGTGGTGGCTCCACTCACAGGATCTCCACGGAGGCCGCCCCTTTTGTGCTTCTCCCCCTCTTGCCACGGTGACCATGGACGCCTCCCGCCACGGGTGGGGGGGGCATTTTGCAGGCAGGACGGTCCAAGGCACATGGAACGACTCAGAGACCTCCCTGCATATCAATGTTCTAGAGATGAGAGCAGTGCTCTTGGCGTTGCGAGCACTTCAGGCCTTTCTTCCCCTGGGAACAATTGCGATTCAGTCAGATAACATGTCGGTGGTCTGGTACATCAACAAACAGGGGGGAACCAGGTCTTATCCCTTATGTCGAGAAGCCATGAGAGTATGGGAATGGGCGATCTCCACCAACCGCTTTCTCGTCGCAACGCATATTCCGGGTCGGTCCAACATCCTTGCGGACAAGCTCAGTCGCACCATTCTTTCCCCGTACGAGTGGTCTCTCAATGCTCAAGTAGCGAAACGTATCTTCGCACGGTGGGGAGCTCCTTGTTGCGATCTTTTTCCGTCTTCCCTCAAACACCAAGTGCGACAGTTTTTTCGCTCTAATCCCTCCTCCAGGGGATTCCCCGAGAGACGCTCTGGTGCATGCTTGGCCTCCTGGTCTTCTTTACGCTTACCCCCCTTTGCCTCTGATGCTCCAAGTTCTTCAGAAAGCCTCTCGGTTGGGGTGCAGAATGATCCTCATTGCCCCATTCTGGCCTCGACAGATCTGGTTCCCTTACCTAAGGTCTCACTCGGTGAATCCACCTTGGATTCTAGATCCCATTCCGGATCTGATATCGCACCCATCGAACCTACCAACTCCGAATCTGGACAACCTGAAGCTGACTGCTTGGCTGCTCCAGTTCCACTCCTAATTAGGACTCCCAGTATCTCGTCCCCCGTTAAGGCCATCCTGGTAGCAGCTCATAAACCATCTACCAGAAAGGTTTACCGCAGTAAATGGAAACGATTATCCATTTGGGCGGAGCGGCAAGGTCTAGATCCCTTTACCGTTCCCCTTCCTCTGGTGCTAGACTTCCTAACCACTCTTTTTTAATGATGGTGCCAGTAGTTCCACGGTCATAGTGCAGCTCGCGGCCATTTCTCATTATCATGTTGGTCATGACTCTGGACCTCTTATGTCTGCCAAATTGTGTAAAATCTTCCTAAAAGGCACCTTTCTCCTTAGACCCCCTATTAAGCAAGCGGTTCCTCCATGGGATCTTTCTTTGGTTCTTCAGGCCTTGACTGCTCCCCCCTTCGAACCTGCGGCCGCAGTAGATCTTAAATTTTTATCCCTCAAGACTGCTTTTTTAGTAGCCATTACTTCGGCCAAAAGAGTTTCGGAACTTCAAGCCTTATCCATAAAGCCTCCTTACTTGGTCTTCCATCCAGACCGCGTATACCTCAGGACCAATCCCTCCTTTCTTCCTAAGGTAGCTTCAGAAGCAAACATTAACCAGTCCATTAACCTCCCTGTTTTCTTTCCTAAATATCAAAACAAGGGTGAATACAAGCTGCATTCCTTGGATGTTCACAGGCAGCTTTGTTTTTATCTTAACAGGACAGCTGGTCATAGGCAATCTGACCAGTTGTTCATTTCCTTTGCCAAATTCAATCTGGGTAAGCCAATTTCCAAAGTCTCCTTGTCACGCTGGATTTCGCAATGTATTCTTTTAGCTTATCAGGCTTCTGGGAGGCCCGCACCGGAGGGAGTAGTTTCTACCTCAGCGGCCTTTAAGGCTAGGATTCCTCTGGATGACATTTGTTCAGCAGCCACTTGGGCTTCATCTCATACCTTTATTTCTCATTACAAGCTGGATATCACATCTAGAGTTAGAGCATCCTTTGGCTCCGCGGTGCTCCGGAATATCCTTCCATGATGGCCGCCCAAGATTCAGGTAGCTGGGGACTCTGTCCCACAGGTTGCAGACAAATGAATCTCCTACTTCAGATTTAGAAGTTATGTACTTACCATAACGTTCCATCTGAGTAGGTGGATTCATTTGTCTGCAACCATCCCTCCCTCCTATCCCCCTGGCCTTGTCAGTTTCCTGCATATTACGTGTTACCCTTTCCAGGGTATTTTGATTCAGGGCAAACTCGATCTGAGGTCATGTAGGGAGAGCAGGGCATTATGGGTGAGGGGAGGAGCTAAGAGCTCGGATCCATAGCTGGATAACCATGCCGGTTTGGATCCGATATCGGATCCATAACCCACAGGTTGCAGACAAATGAATCCACCTACTCAGATGGAACGATATGGTAAGTACATAACTTCTAATTATAGGTTATTTAAAGCCCGTAAGTGTTCCTGTTAGGAGGGTTAAACATTATGGCAACACTTTCCATAGTATCTTGGAACGTGAATGGTCTCACAAGTGTATACAAAAAAGAAAGAGTAGTGAACTAGGTTAAGAAATGCAGAGTGCCGATAGCTTTGTTACAGGAGACATATTTGAAAAAAGCATGTAAATTTGATAAAGAAAGGATTTCAGGATGGTTATTCATCAGAATAGCTGGGTCAAAGGGAAAGGGGAGTACTTATATTAATTGCTAGAGGAGCTTCAGTAGTGGTAAAAGTGGGGAAAAAAGATGATAATGGTAGATTTGTGGTCGTAAGGAGCTACTGGTAAGGGAAGAGGATTATACTGACGTATTACATTTCAAATTCTGGGGGAAATAATCAGCCTTCAGCAGGGAATATTGCTTACAGGTTGAGACTGGAATTGGAGTTTCAATAGCAAGGATGTATCGAGGAGAGGGGGGACAAAAGAGGGTAGATTTTTGAAGAAGTCCATGAAAATATTCGGTATGGAAGATGTTAATTCAGTAGTAGGAACTCGGAGAGAATTTACATATTGTAAGATACACATTGGGCTAGGCTACACAGAAATTATATTTCACAATAACGTGCATTTGATTGAAAGCTTTGATATACATCCAGTAACTATTTCCGAAATAGCATCAATAATGAAGATACAAATGCAGGGTTATGAAGTAAAAATGAGATGCTGGTGCTTCCCCTCCTATCTCTAAAAGAGAGGAATGTAAGGAATCGGTAATGGAAATTATTCTGAAGTTATTAGTAAAGATATAAATTTCTTAAGAAGATAAAGCTAGGGAGTGGAGTAAAATGAAAGTGCAATTTTAAAATAGGGTAGAATATAAGCAAAAGATATATGGTTAGTAAGTAATTATTTAGAGGGACTGACAAAGGTTAAAGTATTGCAGAATAAGTGGAATTTTACAGAAAAAGAAGAGGCGCAAATGCAGATTGCAAAAGAGAAATACAAGACTACCTGGATAATATGCATGAATTTAGAAAGATTACTTTTAAGCAACTGTTGTGATAATACCTCCAGAGCACAAAAAACTTTTTTAACACAATGACTTAGGCAGTAGAAGGTAGAAAGGGTTGTTGCCAATCTTTGGGACCCTATAACAAGGAAAATAACCAGAGATCCTATAGAGTTATGAGAAATAAATCACAAATTGTATGAAAATCTGTATAAAGCAGAGAAATGGTAAAATCAAGAAAATGCACACATGAAAATATTTTGGAAGAATTAAATGTGCCAAGGTTAGAGGTGGATGAGGCTTAGTAACAGTTAGGATAGAAGGAGATGAGATAAAATGGTGATATGTAACAAATATACAGGAAAGTCTCCAGGAACAGATGGTATTCCTATGGAAGTTTGGAAGCTAGGAGGTAAGAAAGTGATAAAGATCTTGAAGGTTTTGTTTAACAGTATTTTAAAAGGAGAGGAAGCACCAACATCCTGCTAGAAAGCTATGGTAGCTGTAATATCTAAAGATGGTAAAGACCCATCAGCTCCAACTTCATATACGCCCACTTCAGTTGTAAACTATGATTAGAAAATGTTTGAATGCAGATGTGTTGTTGAGGGGAGGCAAACATTTGACATCATTAATAGAACAATGATGATCCAGAGGGAAGCAGAAAGTACTACTATTGTTGGTAGGACTTGATGCAGAGAAAAAATTCGACAAGCTGGGATTTTGTGTAGGGCAGTGCATTCCTGACACAGTAAAAAAGTTAATTAGGAGGGTATATAAGAGATCGTAGGTGAAAATTAAAGTGGGGACATTCATCTCTGATAAGTTCTGTTTGAACAGAGAAAACAGCCATGGGTATCCTCTTTCCTTGTTGTTATTTGCTTTATATTTAGAACCATTAGCAAAGAAAATAAGGGACTCAAATTCAAGCTATAATTGATATGGTACTCGAGAAATGTTTGCTGTATTTGTAGATCATATTGTTCTGTATCTAATAAAACCAGAAAGGGCATCAAAGTGTTGTGGAACATTCTGCGACAGCTTCATGTCTTTTTAGGATATAAAATTAACAAAGAAAAAACAAAGGCCATAGCTGTAAACTATGTACCCACACACAATTTGATTCAGGAAAACAAATATTTATGGGGACATGATAAAATGAAGTATATGGATTATGGGTTAAAAAGGAGTCTGTTATATAGATAATGATATATAAGAGGAAACTAAACAAGAGAGTACAAAAACTGAGGAACTGGAAGTTGTCTATGGATATGGATAGCCAAATACAAGCAGTAAAAATGTTTTTAGTCCCTTTAGTCTTATACACAGTTCAGGCATGCTTTTATCAACTAGCGGAGAAGTTGTGGATAGCAGTTAATAAAGATTTGAAGGATTTTATCTGGGAGGGGAAGAGGGCAAGAGTCAAGTGGGATAACTTGATCCTTCCAGTAGAACAAGGTGGTTTGGGATTACCTGATTTGAATGGGTATTTTAGAGCTACACAATTAAGGCTCTTATACATAAAATAAGCAGAAAGCTACAATTCAGAGTGGAAAAAGATGATTAATAAGCAAGGGGGGGGGGGGTCAAGAAATAGAATGGTATTCTGGATGCAGATCCATAAGTAAAAGAACACTCATACAGAATGGTATATTCATAAAGGAGAAGAAAGTATTCTAAGAACCTAGCCAAGTCAGGAATGGAGAAAGGAGAATCTGCTACTAGGGATGACTGCAATTAGGGGTACAGGGAATAGGCAAGAGGGTACAGTAATTTACTGGAGAAAACTGGCAAAGGAACCAAGGTATTGCAATCAAATAATTAGAGAGGGAAAGGTAATAGAATGGGAAAATGGCAAGATTACATTTGGACTGCAGCCTAGAGACTTCATTCCCTATCAAGGATTGATTTCCGTGTATAGACAAAGAGAAGAGATAGGGGAATGCTAAGTGAATGATCTGCACTGGTAGAGTTTGTAGTTGAATCTAGAACAGAAGCTACTGTTAAAAAAACGGATAATTAGTAGGGCATGTAAAATACTGCATGATAACTACAGAAGTCAGAGGATGTTTGAAAAGATTGGGAAGAGATTGGATAAGCAATTCACAGAGAAACAATGGGATGATATAGGTATGGCTCTCAAAGATGCAACAAAGTCTAGAAGATTAAGGATTTTGGCTTGGAAGTGTTATGTAGATATTTTTATACCTCAAGCAGATTCCAAAGAATTTTTTTTTCCTCAGGTTGATTGGAAATGTCTGAGGTGTGATGGGGAAGTATAATGAGTGGCAGGCTTTAAAAATTTCCTACAGAGTACTCTGTCAGGAATACTTGGTGAGCAAATTGGTGTAATTAAGGATTTTTTTTTTTAGTTGGGATACAGGATCTGAACTGTCCACACTTAATAAGTCCTTGCTAAGTTCTATTCTGATGGCTACCAGAAAAGCAATTACTAGAAAATGGAAATCAAAGCTTAAAACAACTGTATTTGAGGTAGTGGATATAGTAACACAGATACAAGAACTGGAAGAGGGATCTTTAGAAATTACATAGAAAAAAATGGAGACTGTGTGATCAGTATATCCAGAATAATGTTTTGTAGGGGGAGTGAGGTTTAAGAGAAGATGGAAATTGAGCAATTTATGTAATGCTGGATTAATGATTGTATAAAAGAATATAGTTGATGTTTAGTGTTTGTAATCGAGAATATGTCAGAATGATTTATCATTTATATAATTGTATGATTGCCTTTGTCTTGAGTTGTAATTCAGTAAAGATGAGTAAAAAAATCTAGTGAACTGTGGACCCAGGAAGTATTGCTTTATGGAGAGACACTTCTGTTTCTGTATTATGATTAAATCATGATGGAGATAGACTGCTAAAATACATATTTGGTATAGTCTGGTAAGACTTAAGCAAGGCTTTCAGCTGCATCCAACACAAAAGGATGATAGGAGCTCTAGGTGCTCAAATTGATGTGCTAAGTGTAGACCTTGGGTAGAGATTAGGAGACGTGGGTGTATAAGGGCTCTGTATGTCAGCAAAATCAGTCATAAGACTGGCACTGAGATTGGTCTTTGATCCCACTGTGATTGGGATAGTCATAGCTGATGATGCAAAGGTTGGAGCAGTAATAACCTTTTTTGGAGTTAGAATTCAGAAGTCTTTGTTACGGAAATGTCTTCATGGGGTTAGTGTCGAAAGTGTAAACATCATGCAGTATGATGAGCTGTTTCACATTTAACCACAATTTTTTGAGGAGTGCTTGATAGTATAGAGCAAGGGCATAGCCCCAGTCATTCACCAGTTATGCTGTGACATGCAGTTTATCTAAATGTATTTGTATTGTGTAGCAATAGATCTTAGACTCTAAGTTAAAACAAAATCTGACATTTTTTACCTTTTTATTTTATTAAGCTGTGTATTTTCTTAAATATCTTTTTTTTTCAGAATGTCTAATTATTTTTTCTTAAGTCTAGTCATTTCAGGATTTATTTTTTTTTCTCTTCAATTTATAAGGTATGCCATCCAAATCATCCTTTGTCTTGACAAAGATAAATACACTTTAGGGTTGGAGGGGATACATTTGGTACAATTCTAAAAATTTTGGCTATGATCTTGCTTGAAGGGGATCAACTTAAGAATTCACCAGCCTGCTCTGTGTAAGAGAGCAATGCCCGTGTGAAGCAAGTGACTGCTTGTAAATTATAAGACACTGACTCCTGAAAACTGGAGGCTATTGTACAATATACAACATGCTAGTGACAGCTCACCTAACTTATTGCAAGTCAAAAGTCATACCCAAAGAAGGATTTTAAGATGGCTGAGGCATTTGCAAAATAATCAGTTAAGATAATCACAGTCTAACTGATGTGGAGAGATTTCTGTTCTAAATGTACTCTAGGGAAGAGAAACAAACAAGTGGTTCTGATCTGTGTCTACAGAGCCCTCCTACAGGGGGTGGTGGAAGTGAAATTCAGGAGGAGGAATTTAACAAGGAGAAGGCGGAATGATTAGCAAAGATTAGTTTGAGATATCTAAATGTATTCACACATGTGCCATGGGGTCAGACCATTGGTGGCCAAACCTTCTACAGTGGAAGTGACTCTACATCAAAGTAAGAAAGAATCCTCTCCCCTAAAATTCTAGATTTGGATGAGGAGGTTCTGACGTACTCTACACAGATGCCTTTGTTCATGTCACTAACAGTAAAAATAATATATTGTTGGGCTGCCTGACAGAAAATATTTCCTTTGGAACATATGACTGTTGTATTTGGAATGTAGTACTTTACTACTTTGTTTTTTGTAATGTATGCATCTATGAATGTGTAATGTATTACTGCTTTCCATCTGTTGTAACAAGTTCTTATGTAGCTTTTCTCCACCAACCTCTGCTAGAAATGGGTCCTTCCCAATTGGACTATCCATGTTATCCAAGTAAATAAGAATGGGGAATTTTTGATATAAAGTAATCGAGGCAAATTGCTTTTCCCATTGTATTCTAGGCCTTTGCCAGTGACTTTGAAACCACATATCTGTAATCTGGCTTCCAACATTCTGCCCCTCAAAAAGCTGGACAGGTTTCCTTGAGTACAGGGCAGTTGTAAATTCCAGCAAAAAACATGGTAGCTAATCTGGTAGTGATATCTTGGGATGCTCAATGGGAATGTAAATACCACAAGTCGCAAAATGCAAAAGCTATGTAGAACATAAATGTATAGAATTTTTGTAACATTGTGCTGAAAACCCCATATATTTCTATATGAGTGAGATTTTAAAGCATGTAGGCCATGTTTGGAAGCATCTTAGTTTTACAATTGATTTCTTTTCCCGATGTTCTCCTGATGATAGTTAAAAGTGATTTTTGCAAAAAATTAAGATTATAATGTGATGTTTGACTTTTAGTTTCACTGTTTACTCAGTTTTTTCTCTATAACCACACCCATACAAATGACATTATGTTAGGTACTGAGCAAAGATTTACATTCAGCTGCAAAGTGTTATGGTTAAGTAAAATAGCTTCCCTCTTTAGATGAGCTGCGTCTTATATACAATATGGTTTCACAATTACATCATATGTTAATTTTCAATGCGAGTTGTCCCTTCTGCAAGAATTAGTCGACATCCTGCTTATCTAGGAAGAAAGAAACTACTTACTGATGAATTAACATGGAAATAGAGTAGTTTACGCACTAATTTAAGTAGTGAGGCATTATGATTTCAGTCTTTCATGAGGTCATGGCAGGGATATTCACCACTGAGAAAAGTATTCAGGGGCCGTCCTTAACAACAGAATAAAATTCTAAAACAACACACATTTTGCATCAAAAACTGCATAATTTGGCATTATATATTGTAAGGAGCATGTATCCAACTCCAAAGGATTGTTATTTAACACTTGCTTTAGAACATGACCAATACACTTTAAATTTCTAAATGCTGTGACATAAAAAGTGACATTAGAAATGAAAATCGTTTTCATTAAAATTCCTGATACAGCTGTTGCCTTTCTGCAGCTAGAGACATATTATAAAAATACTGGTACTTGTAAAGTTTTTATATTCTACACAAGTAACTTAAGATATCTAGAATGTAAGGATTCCGCTTTCTGCTGTGAAGTAACACTGTGCACACACCACTGCATGGCTGAGTCAGTAAATACAACTCTGGTCTATAAGTATGCATTAATGCATGGTAAGAGTGTTACCTGTTGTGTGATAACTAAACATCTATTTGAATTGAAAAGCATGAGGCTGCAGAAGCTCAAAAGTTGTATTTGCTTTTCATTTTAGTGGAGATTCATAGCATATAAGTATAAGTTGAAAATGGAAATGGTTTAATTCATGCACCATTCCACATTGCATAAATAAGAGGAAGCAAAACACTTAAAATTATGAGTGGATAAAATGAATTGCTAAGCTAGTAAACTGAGAACCAATATACAGTATGAAGTCAATTATCCAAACTAATTGGGACCTAGGGTAGTTTGGATAATCAAACATACGTTGAACTGGATAAAAAAACTTATAAAATTTTACTTTTTCTGCATGCAGGGAATATACTTTTCAACCATTCAGCAATTCTAATGGACAATAAAGAATATTTTTCACACATGAACAGGCTACAAGATAAAAAAACATTCACAAGCGAATATGTATAATGTTTACATATTCAGATTTTATGATTTTTTTTCCCACCCAAAAACTTTGGAAGGCTGCGTTCGGATAAGTGCTGTTTCGGATAATCGACATTCGGATAATCGAGAGACTACTGTATTTGCTGGTCGAATTTGTTTTGTAACCAGTCTCAAAAATGTATATTAACCTATGGTAGAAATCAAAAGTGGAACTATGCTTCATTCTTACAATGTCAGTGTGTTACGATTAGGAGCGCAGCTTCCTGTGTGACAGACAGTTATAGGTTTTGTGTCTAGGCTGGAACTGAGGTTAAATTTGAGGTAATGACAATTAAATACAGCACAAGACAGTACTGTAGTGGCATTGTATGGATGCACTACTGAGATCACTTTTACCCATGATGTGCTGTCTCAGCAGGTGTCCAGGAGAAAGTGTCAGAATCTATTTTCCAAGGTCAGCATTCTCCATATGATAAAACAAGTATATAAATCTCCAAGAGAATGTGTAGATGTTGAAATGCTTACTGACTTTCAGCACAAATTATTATGGTGACTTGAATGGTGGGGAGTGTTAATGATTTTGATAACGGTTTTGGTGTAGGTGTAGGTTCTAGTGAATCGTTTGTTATTGGGTATGAGAAGTTGAAAGTTCCAACTGCCCCATTTGTTAGCTCATTCATACTTCCTAAAAGTACTACTGTTATAAATGTTTTTGAAACAGTATTATGCAAAGAAATTTAACGTGAATATAATGTTTTCATAAAAAAAAAAAACACGTTTAATTTGAATAAAGAGGAATGGTTAACATTACAAAGTTTACGTATTGAAAATGAGAATCTGTTTTTTACACAAGAAGACAAAGGTGGCATCTGGGTTATTTTATCTAGGGACAAATATAATAAGATGGCTTATTGCTGAATGATGCGAATGTCTACTTCAAGTTAGATCATGACCCATCTGCTGAATTTAATTCCCTGTTATTGGGATTATTGGAAAGGGGAGAAAGGTTGAATTTTTTCAGTGTTAATTATGTTAAGAAACTTCATGTTAAGAATCAAAGAAGTGCTAGGTTTTTCACTATCCCCAAAATTCATAAAAATTTAATGGATCCCCCCAGGAAGACCAGTAGTACCTGGAGTAGGATCTTACCTACAAAATGTGGGAATTGTTTTGGATTCACATTTGAAAAATTATACATCACGGGTGGTTTCACATATTAGGAATATTAACTATTTCTCTGATTTAGTTGGGGACATGGCTTGGGAGGATAATTTCTCTTGGGTTTGTGTAGATATAAGGGCCTTCTATACTAGCATCAGTCATTCTTTGGGAATGGAAGCAGTAGCCAGGATGTTGGGTGAATGCCCAAGGACAAATTGCATCCTACACTTGTTAGAATTTTGTTTAACTCACAATTGTTTCAAGTTCGAGGATCAAACATATTTGCAAAAAGGAGGCACTGGTGTGGGTGCCTCCTTTGCTCCCCCTTATGCCATTATTTTCATGAATATTTTTGAACACTTCTTTATCTATAACACAGAATTATTTTTTAACAAAGTAGTCATCTACAGGAGATACATAGATGACCTGATTTTTATATGTAAGGTGGAAGTAGGTGATTTTGAAAAGTTCATAGTGGAATTGGAAAGGAACAGTTTTGGACTGTCATTTACTTTTAAGATTCATAGGGAGGTTATACAATTTTTGGACTTGGAACTTTATGTTGGTCTCAATAGAACAGTGCATTTTATACCACATTTGAAGGAAATTGCTGCTAATAATTTTCTTTTAGCTTCAAGCATTGCACCCCTCTCACCTATTGGATTCCCTTCCATACGGGGAATACAAACATATTTTTAATAGTACATATAGTAAGAGTATTCAAGAAGAATTTGCTAAGGTGAGGGATAAACTGTTATCCAGGGGTTATGAGATGGATTTATTGGTTAGGACTGAAAAGAGTATTGGGCATTTGTGATGTTGTTAGAAGGTCTAGTATAAGGATGGAAAGAGAAGAACAAGTTTACAATGAATGGGATAGTGGTGGAGAGGCTAGGAGAATATTTTTTGTTAGCAGGTTTTCACCTTTCTCAGAAATATTAAGCAGTTTGGTTAGGAGGTTCTGCCCCATCATAACACAAGGGGACACCACTAGAAATGTGTTTCCAGAAAAAGTAGTAAAAGAATGAGTAGTGATAGCTAGGTGGGTTGTTTCCCATGTTAAAAATGCAAAGTTTGCCCAAAGATTAGGAACTTAGATGGTACTAGGATCAATAATAGGGTTTATAAAGCCATGCATAGGCTCAATTGTATTTACAGTGGAGTTGTTTATATCATAGGATGTGGATGTTCTCCAGTTTAGTGGTATATTGGACAAACCAAGAGGCAGGTTAAGAAATGCATTCTTGAATGTTTAGGGGACATTAGACATAGATTGGATAGCCCAGTTGTCCTTCATTTTTGGACCTGTCATGGGGGGTCAGACTTCACTTTGTTTTTTAGTATATTAGCCAAACCCAGTCATTAACATGGAGAGATGTACAAGAACAAATTATTAGTTTTGGAAACTAGGTTTATTATCATTTTCAACACTTTACACCTGTCAGGTTTAAATTTAGAGTTAAATGTTTAATATGTATGGAAAACAGTGGAGGGAATACTTGTTTTTTTTAAATGTTCTTCAAATATGTTTTGTATCACTTTAAGGTGTATGCATCATTAATATGGTGTTAATTAATGTTATTATAAAAAGACTGCGTTTCTGGTGTGTAGTTTATCCCTTGAAGGTGCAAGGCGAGGTACCAGGAGACACCAGTAAAGTTTATTTTTAACTTGGAAGGCTCTTAACGTTTGTTTTTATTATTTTGCAGTCTTTTGTTGGCAAATCATTACTTTTAGTGCATACTGCTTTAGTCACTTCACCTCCAGAATGAGCATCGTGTTATTTTATGTGTGTGTAAAATGCAGACCCCAAGCACAAGCTTGGCCAAAATAATGAAGTGTGAACCAGCATTGTAGATGCAGTGGGTTAAAGCTCTTACTATGACCCAGGTTCAATTAATGGATCAGGCATTTGACTGCCCTGGCAGGGGGATAGTGTAGTAGAGCTGAATGCACAGAACGACAGTCCTTTGGATATGGTTTGGTATTGCACTGGGCATCTTGAGGATGGGTGTAAAGCTTATTAAGTTACTGCCCAGTAGTAGCCTAGCTCTCATTAGGAATGTGCACACTCAGGGGCTGGGTGTTATGAATTACTGTGGTAATGGGGACAGCCTGCTCCTCCCCACCCAGGGTCGAAGTTATAGATTTATGGAGGGTGGCCTAATGGTTAAGGTATTTGCCTTACAAACACAAGGTGCAGGGTTGGAGTCTCACAAGGGATAATTGGCTAGGCTTAAAATGGCTTGCAATGGCAGTTAGTCTAGTACGAACCTATGAGATACTACGGAAAACCTAATAAGGGATCTGGGGACCCATGTAGATAGTAATCTCTCCTTTGATAATCACATTGCCAAAGTGGTTAGAAAATCTTTCTATGTGGCCCACCTAATCACAAAAGGGTTTGCATCCAGATCAAAAGAGGTCATTGTGCCCCTCTACTCATCAGACCCATCATGGAGTACAATGCCCCATTTGGGATGTACCTTACAAGACACCTGCAACAGCTGGAAAGACCACAGAAGTACCTCACCAAGAGGATCACTGGCCTCAAACAGATGCCTTATGCAGCTCGACTGAAGAAACTCCAGCTGTACTCGGTTGCATACCGCCTGCTCAGAGGTGATTTCTGCCTGACATATAAGGCCATGTCCAACCCAGAATTGATGGACATGCTCCATGTAAAGAAAACCTTATCCCCTCGAGCCACACGCTCTAGGGATCTAAACCTTACCACAACAATAAATAGGATGTGCTGGAGGGATAGATTCCTGTTCCAGAGACTTCCCATGCTTTGGAACAAGATTCCAGTCTACATTAGGCAGAGCTCCTCGCTAGCACTCTTCAAGAGACACCTTGGCGAGTGGATGGGAAACAGAAAGTTTACCCCGGGGATCACTTCAGTGGCTCTGCTGGACAGAGGCACAGGGAACTAATCTAAGGGGGCAGTGAAAGCCAACACATTCTGGCTAGGCTTATAAATGCCTTCAGGCAGATAGCCTAGTACCTACCTATGAACCTATGTAAGTGATCTTGTTGTTGGGTACCAATTTCTGCCTGAATTATGGCCCCTTCAGATGACTGTCACCCTAGGGGATCTAAGGATTTCTCACTGCTAGGGAATAAATAGGTTCAAGTCTGCCGAAGAAAGGAAATACTAAGAAAAAAGTAAAATATGAACAAGATATCCTTAGTATAGGTAACTCATGCTAAGATAACCTGGGTTCAGCTAGCAGCACAGGGACTGTAGGGTCCAAGTGGGGGAATATGGGAGTGAGCAGCCAAAGCCAATTCACCTATTATGAGTGGGTGGCAGCTCAGCTTTGCATTGGTGACACCTGCAGAAGTGTATGTAAATGACCTACATCAAGAAGCCTAGTTTGTACTGTCTGCAAATGATGTGCATCTTGGGCCATGATATGTAGCATGTGCTGTAGCATTCATGCACTCCTGGATGTGGCCCATAGCTAAAATGCTTTTTACCAAAATGATGAAACTTGGCTCTTTTTGATGGAGGGACAATTAGGCCAGTTCGGTGCAAGAAAGGGGAGGGGGAGCCATTAGACAACTTTTGCAGACCTCAAAAAGAAAAAAAGGAAAAAAAAAAAGGAAAAGAAAAACGTCAAGCATGTGGTATTCAAATTCAAAATAATATAGCCAGGTAACTAAAATCACAGGGCAGAATACATAAATTCAATACAAAAATCAGGAATAGAAACAAATAATATAAAAGGTTTACCCAGAGAATGCAAATTATGTACAACTGATAACTGAACCCAGAGGTTCCAGAAGTTACTGTTCAGAAGTGCTCCTACAGAATACCGTTAGCTGTATGCTGAAGAATGTAATAAACAGTATGACAGCTAATGTCTGCCAGACCCAATGAGTCAAATCAGAAGTTCTAACAGCTCTTAGGAAGCTCAGAAATAAAGATGAAACTACTGAAATGAAGTGCTTTATTGAACTGATGAACACTGCCATCAGGTTTGTGTTGACACCGAGGATTAAGGCTTGAGCCGTTAACGAGCCATTTCTTATACCCAAGGTACCAAGATTTTTTCCACCTCCATTTGCCTACTCTGCAACTCTGAGCAGCTCAGTTAACCAGACAGTGCTCCTGTGATGTCCTTTAAAAATGAATATTTGCGTCCAGTGGGCTTATCTGGTTAACAGATGGTTTAAAATGGTAAGAGAGAATTAACAAATTTCCCAACAAGATGTCTGTTACATCCCAAATCTGAAAACCATTGTGAGATAAACTGTGTGCAGCAACCACTAAACTGACATCTCCGGCAGAAAATAGTCTAAATGAAGATCACATTCACTGATAAAGTTATATATTTCACTACAGAAATCTATTAAAACTCATTATAGTGGCAGCTAGTCACTGTTATCTTTATTAGCCAATAATATGGGGATTCATTTCTGTTTTTCTTATTTTTAGGAAGGATGTATGCTTATAGGAAATCAGAATATATCTACTTGCAAAAAAATCAGAAGTATACAGGTTAAAAGACATAGACACAAAAATTACTTGTGTAGTTAAAGTATCGTCCTTTAGTGACTGAACCTTTGCAGTGGATAAGTGGCAATGCTATTCTAAATAGTGTCATTGTTTAAATGCTTATGCATCAGGCATTCATACAGGGGCACGTCGGTGATAATAATCACCACTTCTTTATGAGCTGGTCGAATGATAATGCTTATGTATTATTCAGTGCTGCATTTCATGGCCAAGTCAGATTATGCACGCTTGCTTTTCTGCATGAAAGTCTTAAATCTTTTGTAACATAAATCTGCAGTGAAAAGAATAATACTTAATTTTTTTAAAAAAACTTCTTTGAAAGTATTTGGCATGTTAAAACGTTGGCTTTACGATTGCAAAGGCTTGAATAATTGATTTAGTCTGGTTCCAATAATTGATTGTCTGATTCTGTTTTTTATGTCTTTATTGAATTGATTGCTTTTATATAAAATTTAATTTTACACTTTTTAATTATAACCTTATGAAGAGTGTGCTGATTATTATTTGAAAAATATGAATGATGTTTTACATAACTGTATACTGTCCTATTTTTGCCAACAACACAATTTGAGCTTCCACTGTTAACCTTGTTGTCTTCCTTTACCAATTCTATTGATAATATTTAAATAAAACTGATTTAAGAAAAAGCAGGAAATATGAATTTATTTTCCATGATGGCCATGGTGTAGCTGAAGCTTTGGCAAATATTAGCAACTAAATCCTCACCAGCACATATTGAAAAAACGACTCACGTTGCCTTGAATCATCTGTTAAACGCATCTGAATAATGTAGGAAAAGTAAAGGAAATTCATGATTTTGGCATTGCTTCCAGTAATTTCACATTGTATTTCATGGTTTTCCCGGAGGGTACCCATTGAAATTTTGAGGATCATAATTGCAATCCTTGGAACAATGAAATTGAATGTGAGATTAGAGTGCATATTTTCTAATTATGAGATTGTAGTTTTTCATACTGTTCTCCTTACTCTGAGGTACAAGTGTCTTGGAGTTATTATCTGTAAGTAAAAGTGGTGCGGGATACATGGGGGCCAAGTCCTCCCTAGAAAAGTACTTTAAAAAGTGTAAGAGTAAGTTTCAATTTGTTGTTATTGTAGTTGAATTACAGTTCATTTTTTAAAGTGTTGGGGCATGCATTATTAGGTCTCATACTTCTGATGGGGAGCTCTGCAAATCTTGCTCCTCAACGTTGAGGTTACTAGTTTGTAGCTACACTATATCAGGTATGTCTTTCTATAATGTGCTGAGGATGTGATTGTGATTATTTCCCCCAGCATTCATAGTAACTATCCTGAATCAGCATTAGTAAGCATTTATTCTTTAAAAATAGCTTATTGTCAAGACTTTAATCCTTGTCATCACTGAATCCAGTTTAGTTTTGTTTGGTGAAAAAATGTCAGAAAATTGTCATTGACAGAACTGCTTTTCTCTGATTAACTTTTTTATCAAAATTACTTACCATTTATGTATCTTGTGTACTCATTAGAAATAGACTATTTCATTGTGTCAGCAGTAAGCCCTGCTTGTATGGCACCTGTGCAGGCTATCTTAGTAGGACTGAATAATCATCATCCTTTTTTTTTTTTTTTTTTTTTTTTTTTTTTTTTTTTATAATCTACAAAGGCACGCCATCACAATTGATACAACAAATAGAGAGAGCAAGTAAGATAAGATAAAACTTGACATAAGAAGTATATACAAGAAAAATGTAAGTGAGAAAATCTAAAATCAGTGTGATTCAACTTATTCTGTGTTTTTTGTGTAAGAAGACCTTAAGAAATGTAAAGATGTGTAATCATGGAACAAAATCTGTGGGAGGTAACTACAAGCTATCCCAACACTTCTCTTTCCTTCATTACTTAAACTGTCTCAGCCTCAGGCATTAGGTGCTTTTCATTCAAATGACCACTGCACACAGAGCAGTCTGCCCTTCTTACCTTGTACCTATCAAGCAAACATCCTGAAGCTTCCTCCCAGACATAATCTCCTTCCATTTCTTTCAAATACAGTTTATACATTGTAGAGTTTTTTTCTTCTGTGTCAGGCACTTCTTACACTCAAAGTTCCAATCAGCAGCTACCACCTGCTGAGAACCTGCATGTTGTCTTGACAGTAATGTGGTATGGAATTAATTTGGAAGGCCATCTGCCATTTCCACAAGTAGGAAATAGCTATAAAGTACTGCGTTCTCCACAGCATTGATCTGACACTGTCTAGTATATAAAACAGACCTGATATCATTGCAACCTCTTTCCAATAGTTTATGTCGGATTTACATTTGTTGACAGGATAGATCCAGCCGGGCAGAGCCCGTTTCGGAAGAAGTCCAGGTAAAAGCTCTTTCTGTACGCCTTGCACAAACTCCAAATAGGCAGTAGTTTTTGTAGTAACAATAATAAGAAAAGTGATTAACACAGAAATTGTAATTAGACTTGAAAATAGAATATTGGTGTAAGTAGCTAGAAGAAGCACACAACTAAAGCATTTAGGCCCAGTCAAGATGTCAGCATCATACCTTTCAACCTCTTAGCACAAGAAATCTGGACAAAGCCTAAAATAATAGGGGTCAAAGCCACAAAAACAGGGACAGATTTTAAATATTGCTCTTACAAACTTAGAAAGTTGCTAGGATAACATGTTTTGGTTAACATGTATTTTTTGAAGGGCGTGAAGTCTGAAACTCAAATGTTTGTAATTATTTACTGACTTCAGTCCTCTGTGATTTGCTAGAAAACCACAAATTGTAAGAGGAACAGACCAAAAATAGGTGAAATGTGGATAATTGAGAGGTATGGTCGACATTTAGGTTGTTTCTGTAGTTTGGGTTGCAGTAGGTAATTATTCATGAAAGACATAGTGGTACATTCTTTGACCTTTAGTGTGGCTAAGTAACACAGAGTTAATTACATCACACATTTGTATAAAATGAAATAGATATGATAACATGAAGCGACAATTCATACCCACAGTCATCAGTAGTGACAGTATGGATTTGAACATCAGTTTTGTACATACTAAAGGATGAAACTGTTACCTTTGTAATATTTATACAAAAAGTATTAACTGGTGTCATTTTTGACAGCATAGAGCCAGTCACCTCTATGACATTTCTTTTTTTTTTTTTTTTTGAGGAGAGGACTGTTGTATATACTGTTACTCTTTCCTTTAAGCATCCATTTTGGACTTGTTTTTCACCTCTTTTCAGAATGCAAGAGGGTTTCTTCCTACAGAATTATCTCAGAGATTGCTCAGATGAAAACTTCTTGACTGTTTTGATGCATCTTCATGCTGCATAAGGTATCGTTCTGAAGTCTTGGACAACAATTTCAGTGCCAACTTGCTTTGAATAGAATCACAGAGTTCTTGTTCTCTAGATATTAAGTCATTTTGCTGCAGAACTTGGTAGGTTTATCCCACATGCTGTACTTATCCCTAACCCTAGTTCTGGCTTATTTTATTTTCCTGGTCTTGCTAGCTTGTCATGACTTTTTTCCTCAAAACCACGTGATAAAAAAGGGGAGGATTACATAGTAATATTATATTACTCTGTAGATTGTAATGTGTAATGTGTGTGGTACTTTATGGGGATGGTGATGTAACTGGGACTGTACTTTTAAATGGTTATGCAAACTTTTATGGTCAAAGTGCTTATTTAGTGTAGTAGGGTTTGTTGGTCAAAGTACTGTTGTGAATGTTTTATTCAATTTACTGCACCTATATTTTTGAAATGTGCCATGTTTGACTTATTTTGCTAACATTTCTTCCTCCATGATGGGCAAATTGGCACCAGTTGCTTACCTCCATCCCTTACTTGTCTGTTCTATCACAAGCCACTATTCAAGCCTGGGCCATTTGGGTTGTAGTCAGGACTTAATCCCTGTATATCACAGAGTTAGGTTTGGTGCTCCCACCTGTGGAAATTCCGAGTTTGAGTCTGAAACAGGTGTGCCAACCATACATCATGTCTTTCTGCTTGTATTACTTCTTACAACAGTTTGAACCAAAATGTATTAACAGACTGTGTTGGTCTCTTACATGTATTTCTTCACTGACATCTTTTTTGTTCACTTATGCTGTAAACAGGTAAGCCACCCAATGTTATGTTTTGGTTATTTATTTTTTGGAGAAGATTATATGCAAAAGCCTCTCTGCTGGTCTTCTTCTTTCGTCTTTTTCCCGGTCAGGGGTCACCACAGCGGATCACCTTGTCAGCTCATGATTGGCAGTGGAGTTTTACAGTGTCGAGTTGCCAGCCCGCCGCCCAACCTTCCACAGAAGGCACACACATGCACACGCTCTCACCTAGGGCCAATTTAGAGTGTCCAATCCACCTGCAGCATGTCTTTGGGATGTGGGAGGCAACCGGAGCAAACCCACGCGACCACAGGGAGGACATGCAGACTCTGCACAGAAGGCACCCCAGCCGAGGATCGAACCGGAGAACCTCTTGCTGTGAGGCGGCATTGCTAACCATTGCACCACCGTGGTTCGTTGTAAATAATGTTGTAATACACATATGCATATAATATTGTCATTAATGATGAGAAGTATTGCAGCCGGAAATGTCAAGACTCACAGTTAACTAACATAGCCTGACTGACATCTCACAGTTACATTGTTGAACCGGACCTCATTGTCATTTAGTAAGGTGACTGTAAAACACTGTAATGGCATTTTTCATTTCTGTGCTGAATCTTGCAGTAATGTAGCGGTGACTGCTTGTTAAATTGAAGCACACACAGTTTTGTAACAGTGTCACAGTCTAATAAAATGCATATTCATTCAATTTCATTTTAATGCCTTGAACTAGTGCTACATAGTTTCATAGGTGTGTACTAGGCTAATGACCCTGGAGCCTTTAGAAGCCTAGCCAGTAGGGTTACCCTGACATCGTCCCACCCGACCTTAGTTCCCAGTGCCTCTGTCAAGTGGAGCCACTGGAGTGATCCCCAGGGTGAATTTTCTATTTCCCATTCACTCATCAATATTTCTCTTGAAGAGGGCCAGTGAGATGGTCTGATTGACATGTATGGGAAATCTATTCCATAGCATGGGCAGTCTCTGGGTTATGAACCTGTACCTCCAGCATGTTCTGTTGATTGTGGTAATGAGGTTGAGGTCTCTGGAGTGTGTGGTGTGGTGTGGAGGGATTGGGATTTCTTTAGATATAGCATTTCTAACAGAGCTGGGGTCAGACATGGCTTTGTAAGTCAAGCAGAGGTCGCCTCTAGGTAGGCAATATGAGACAGAGAATAATTGGGAGTTTTTTGAGTCTGTCCATATAGGACAAGTGTTAAAGGCCTAGGATGCTCTTTGTGAGGTACTTTTGGGGCCTCTCCAGTTGCAGGTGTCTCGTGAGGTACATGCCAAATGGGGTATTGCACTCGATGATTGGCCTAATGAGGGAAGAGTAGAGGAGGAGACAATGATCTCTTTCTTCTTGGATGCAAAACCCTTAGTAATGGATGTGCCACATAGAAGGACTTTCTGACCACAGTGGCAATGTGGTGGTCAAAAGAGAGGTTGCTGTCAACCTGTGTTACCAGATCTCTTATAACACCTTCTATGTTCAGTGGACTACCATCATTGTGGTAATTCAAGGGAACCGGGTTTTTCCCAAGGGGGATGACGACACATTTTTGGCATTGAGCTTAAGGCCATGGTTCTGACACCAATCGTTGGTCTCAGTGAGCCCTTTCTGTAGGATGTCAACATCACTTGGTGAGTTAATAATAGCACCCAACCTGCAATCGTCTGCAAACCTTGTCAGCCAGAGTCCCTTTGTGTTGGCCTGGACTTCAGAGAAGTAGGTAGCCAACAGTAGAGGACCCACGACCGAACCCTGTGGGACTCCACTCGTGACTGGTCTGCAGTCTGACTTGGAGTCAGCTGCTTTCACACTGTGGGTTTTATCAGTGAGTCAGTTTGAAACCCACCTAGTGGTATAGGGATTGATGCCTAGTTTAGTGAGTTTTTTTTATGATTCCTGAGTGGGGAATGGTTTCAAAGGTCTTGGCCAAATCAAGGTAGGCTGTATGAACCACCTTGCCTTCATCCACAGCTCTGGTGACTGACTCAAAGAAGTCGGCCAATTTGAGCAGGCATGATCTATCCTTCACAAAACCAAACTGTGTATGATCCAGAGTTTTTGGAGATTCCCTATATCCTTGTTTATTAGGTCCATGATGATGCGTTCCTTACCTTTGCATATCAGACTCGTCAGGCTTATGAGATGGTTCCCAGGGTCTGTAGTCGCTCCTCCTTTGTGGAGAGGGATGACTGTAGCAGTGCGCCATTTGGTAGGGACAAAGCCTGAGGTGAGGCTGTGATTGAACAGGGCACACAGGTGAGGTGCCAGTTTACTCTGTAGTTCATGTAGAACACAGCCAGGGATATTGTCAGGTCCCATAGAAGCTGTATTCTTGGCCTTGGACAGTGCTATTTTAACCTGTGTAGCAGTAATACTGGTTGCCTAGCAATCTACTGGTATTGTGAATGATCCTTTGGGGACAGGGGAGAGGAGTAAAGTTGGCACTGAATCTGTAGGCCAGTATATTGGCAATGTCTGTTGGCTCGGTATGAGAGGCACCCTTGTGCAGTCGCTGAGAGCAAATCTGGGTATTGCTGTGGAGATTCTTTACATAACTATAGAAGGCATTATGGTTGTCTTACTATCTACTGCAATTCTGTTTTCATAGCTAGCTTTAGAGGAGTTGATGAGGGGTCTCAACTTTTTGTTGAGGCTGATAAGGGAGTTTTTCCAGTCCTGGGACTTTACCTTATTCTGCATCAGTTTCCTCCTCCTGTTGTAGAGTTTGTTTATGGCAGGGGACTACCAAATTGGCTTTCTTTTTTTGGAGGAGAGTGTCTTGGTTCCATTGGGTATGGTGAGAGCCATGCATTTGTGTACATGTTCATACAGTGCATTGGTGTATTATTAGGCTGTCATGCAACTATTCTCCATTTGCATGGGTGCCGTGAAGTTGGCCACCTTTGTTTTTAGGAGCCCAAAGTTAGCTTTGGAGAAGTTTTTCATGGTGGTGGGGTGGAAGGGATGTGGATTTCCAAGGTGATTAGTTTGTGGTAGGATCGAACCAGGGAGGAGTTGAATATTTGTGTAGAGCAACTGTCACCCATGTTAGTAATGACCAGGTCAAGGATGTTGCTACCTGTAGTGGGGGTAAGAACAAAGCTGGTCCAGGGTATTGGAATTAATGAATTCCAGGAAACGGGCAAGTGTATTGGTACATCAGTAGTTTTCCCAGTTAATGGAGGGGTAGTTGATGTTGCTCAGTATGAGAGTGTTAGTTTGGACCCTAATATTCTTTGGGGTGCTTAGGAATGTGTAGTGCGTGTCTTGGGACATGATTGGTGACCTATAGCAGGCTACGACCTGAATCGCTGTCTTATCCAATGTTAGCTGCACCTGAAGTATCTCAGATGCGTTATGTTGGGCTACCAGTCTAGAGGTGTGCGCATCCTTTATGAATATGGAAACACCACTGGAGCTTTGGTCCAAGTTCTGGGGCTGAAAGGTGTGGAATGAGTTATAGCCGGGTAGTGCAGGGGTACTTTCTGCTGCCTTGAACCAGGTCTCTGTTACAGCACAAATTTCGATGTTCTCCATTTTAAGGAGTGCTTCGAGCTAGTGCATTTTGAAATTTAGACTTATAGCATTGAGCACCCTCATATTGCATTTGTTTGTAGCTTTTACGGTGGTAATTTGGTCTTTGGAACATCGCCTAAAAAGGCATTATAAAGGTCAAAAGAGCCTTGGCCAGTATCCAGAAGCCCAGGGGTGACAGATGCAGGGCATCCCTGGCAAAGTATCAAGGTCTGTCAATCATGTCATCCCAGGCAGATACTAGATCCCCTTAGAATGACACCAGAAACTTAGCCAGTTGTTGAAATAAATCATTTTCTGCTTGTACTGTCGTGTCTTTCTGGGGGATGGCAGGATGCTGCTCAGGGCTAAGGTCATACCCTCTGGGCTACTTAATCAGAGGGCTCCTCCATGCCTCTTTTCATGTAGTCCAGGGAGGTACGTCTCTGGTCATTCACACCCACATGTGTAATGACAGAGTCATATTTGTACCTGTTGTTGAGGGACCTGAGTGCATGCGTTATATGGTGGATCCTGGCGCCTGACAGACAACTGTTACTTTCTTCTTATTTAACTTAGTGAGTGGGACATCAGTGTTCCTCACTATCGAGTCACCTATGACTATTGTGTTGGGCATGCTGTTTTGCCTTAGGGGCTTTGGTTGAGTGGCACACTGTTTAGGAGCATTATGTGTCTCATGATTAGTGTTGTGTTGTGGTGGTCGAGTGTGTTTCTGCCTTGGAGAGGGCTCTGCTATCTGGGTAGATTTTTATTGAGAGCCGCCGTGAAGGTGGGTGTGTGGCTTGTGTTTTTATGTGAAGGCAGTACTGATGTGTGTTCTGGAGGGCTATGTGTTCCATGTGGTGTGGTGCAAGAGCTGACCTTCTCCTGTTGACCAGCTATTCCAGTCTTGCATGGAGAGTGCGTGGCTTCCAATTTGGATATATAAGTGCACCTCTCACAAGTCTGAGTGTTGGGAGGTAAGAGGAGAGGGCTGTCAGTGTAGATGAGGCAGTTGCTTCATTGCCTCAGGATGCCCAAGTTCACCAGGTTAATAGGAGAAAGCACAGGGAACTGACCTTTAGACATGCCTGGAGGCAAGAAAAGCGCAAACGTGGGCTTTTAAACCAGAATGTTGAAAGAGATGGAAAAACTGCCCGTACGGACAATAAACTACAATTTCTGGGCCAGAAACCACTCCTCTTGTGGTAGATAGGTTACCTCGTGCTTCCCACTCCCAATGACAAGCTAGAAGGCTTCCTTCCAACACAGAAAGGCTTGGGGGGTTCAGAATCTTGCAAACAGTCCTGGATACAGCAAATTTCTATCTGGACTAGGCCAGTTACAGGAAAGGTGGGAAACAAGCACAGATGCAGACTTTTAAACCAGAAAGTTGAAAGAGATGGAAAAACCTGGCCAAATGGCCAATTAGCTACAATTTCTGGGCCAGAAACCACTCCTGTTGTGGTAAATAGGCTACCAGTTTTGCTTTTAATGAGCATGCTTTGTGCTTTAACTATTTTTTGGGTGAAACAGCTTCTGTTTATTTAAAAATGTGATCTTTTGGCTGCCGTTATGATTTCATTTGGAGTTTTATTTGGTTTAATGCAGGCATTACTGTCAAATGGTATGAGAGTAATACATCTGATGTGACACTGTCTTCTTTCCTCTGAAGTTTTTTGTCATTCTGCTTTCAGGTCAGAAATGTGTTTATAATAGCTACTTATTTTTTTGTTTTCTATTTACTGCTATTAGCTAATGATATTTTAGACTACTTATTGTGATATTGCCCTGGGGCATGTACCTAAGTTCTAGGGTAAGAGTGGTTATGATAAATGTATAAGGGTGGTGGTGCAGCTGACTTTGGAAATTATCGTCTAGTGAGCCTCACTCTTACTGTTTATAAAAACGTGGAACATATCTTAGTCAGTCTCATTAAAAGCAATACTGGTACCTTACAAACAGTCTACCCCTAGTGAATACAGCTTTTGTGATAGGGAGGCCATGCTTGCTTCATACGTCTGAGTATTTTAATGGTGTAGCTGATGCCATTTATAGGGGTTATTCTGTTCATGCTGCATTTCTCAACTTTGTTAAGGCATTCAATGCAATTCCCCATGCAGGCGTTGTTGATAAACTTGCCAGATTAAATGTTAACCCCTCTAGTACTTGTTGGACTGCTGACACTCTGATCATACGGGGTGAGAATTGATGGTACTTATTCATCTAATACGTTAGTGACTAATGGAGTCACTAAGGGCTCTGTGTTGAGCCCCCTTCTGTTTGATATCTACTTCTCTGATATGAGCAGTGGTGCCTAGGGTTTGTTGTCAATCAGGTATGTGGATGACTGCAAATTGAATGCCCTTATTGATGGCAGAGTACTAAGGCAGTGAACTGTTAATGAGCTGCGTCCTGTAGTCAAAGGTGTGAATTCCTCAGTCTGCATTTACCTACTGTGTGACTTTGAGCAAGTCAGTTAACAAAGGTGTGAATTCCTCAGTCTGCATTTACTTACTGTGTGACTTTGAGCAAGTCAGTTAACCAGGCAGTCATCTGACAGTTCGAAACTTGGGCTACTGCACTGCATGCCTACTAGCTACCTCTGAACCTATTCCCCCACAGGCTCATGGTCTCTAGTAAGGGTTAGATAGACTCAACATCTAGTCTTTAGACCATGGCCTTAGATGTAATGCAAAAATACAATGTAGTTAGATTTGGGAGATAAGTCTTTCCTACTGATTATTAAATAAATGGAACCCCACTTAAGGTTGAATCAGTCATTTGAGATCTAGACACTTTTGTTGACAGTGAGCTGTCCTTTGATCATCAATTATCAGTTACAGTAAGGAAATGTTCTTTCATTCCCCACTTAATTTTATCAGAGGCATATCCTCAAAAGCTATGGAAGTCTTAGAACCCCTGTATTCATTACTTATCAGACTGAATATTCAGTATAATACTCTTAATTGCATCTGCAATCCATCTGCCTCTTTTCCCAGCTGAGAGCCATCCTAACTAGAACAGCATTAAGAAAATAAACAAGTCTGAGCCTTGAACACAAAGTTGTTTACTGTGGTGGAAGAGAAAGGTAATCAAGCCTTCTGTTGTCTGCCCTTCCTATCTACTGTAGTAACTAATTGCTATTATAAGAGACAGAGTGCAGGCTTATGCAGGCATTCTAGAGACACTGTCTTCTTCTTATGGATGTAAGTAGATATTTTCATAGAGAATCTCACTGGTTAATGAAAATTAGAAATACTCAGTACAGAGCTTGGTGTGAAGGCATGTAAATTACAAGTATATACACTTAACGTATCCAGCATGCACTTGTAAACATTTCAAGAGAAAACACACCTGGAAACTGAAAAAGAATCAGACCTGTAGTGTGTGGTTTATTGTGGCCATTGTGTACTGGCAGCATACAATATTTGTATTTTTGTATATAAATTACTTTAAATGTGACTTTTGTACATCTTGGTTTATTTGCCTTTCTTGACTCTACAGTGATGAGTTAATTCTGCTTATAGAGGCATTTTTGAAACACCTGAGGCAGTTTTAATGAGGCGATTCATTAGCCAATGAGATTACATATGCCTTCAAGAACATTAATTTGGAAAATGAAAACCTAATAGAGTGTTTAGCCAGTTCTTTATCACCAGTGACAGTCTTGGCTGTCTCCGTCATTAATGTTTACTGTGCCGATGAGAGATCATGGCCAGTTTGCTTATCAACACTTATTTCAAATGAACTCCCTCCCCTTCTTTTTGTCTACACAGGCGTGCATCTGTGCTGATAGAGAAAGTACTGAAAAGCATTTTCTGATCAAATGCTGTATTTAAATACCTCTCCCAAGGGCCTTGTGATATTGTAATGTTTGTCAGTCAGATTTCTGTTTTAGTGTTTTTGCTAAGCCTTTTGCAAATGCAGCATATTTATTTCATGCCCCCCTACCCATGGCATAGTTAAGTAGGCTAACAGTTCTACAATTCTACAAAGAGCTAATGACATACAGAAGCTTACCCATGGTGAGCGAATACACAGTTTCTGTAGTATACCTGTATGTAGTCCCTTTGTTTGATTAGACTGAATATGTATGTTTGAGTAGCAGTGATTGCTTTGTCTGCTGTCAGTATGATGGACTGTTGCAATGCACTTCAAAATTAGCAGTATCCCTTCACACCCACAAAGAGCTTGCCAAATGATAATTTAATGCAGTTTATCTCAAATGTTTGATTTTTTTTTACATGGGCACTTACTAAATGTTCATATAGGAAGCCATTAATACGTTTACGTCATTCATTTATTTATTTATTTCTCCTTTCCTTTGTTGACTGGATTAATCTCACTAGACGAGTAGCTTCTTTTCAAGGGAGACCTGAGGTGCTATTATACTACTTGAGTGAATTTGAATATGTGCTGTGGGATCTTTTACATCCAGCTGAGCTACCACCTACTGAAACAGATGGGTCTTTAGTTTAATGTCTCATCGGAAAGGATGGCACACGTAGGAGTGCAGTGCCCTCCTCTGCTCCACTGCAGTGTCAGTAATCCATCTACCTGGTGTGAGACTAGAACCCACAGCCTTCAGTAACAAAGACAAGTGTGCTACCTGTTCTTACACTGACATTACATTTATTCTAAAGTGTTACACATAGATATGCATACACTTGGGAAAACTGCCAGTATAAGCCAGATGCAGGTAAAATGAAATGTATCATCTGTATACAGTGTATGCCACATACATGAGTATATGTTCTGTAATCCATTGTGGATATATTAACAGTATAGTTCTTAACAGGAATATAAGGTTAAGTCACCATCACCAGCTACTCATTTGTCTGGGCAGTTCTTTAAACAAGTCGATTAAACAAAACAAACAAACCCAAATTGAGCTCATGTATCCAAAATAATGAATTCACTCTATGACGTATTGCAGATATTGAACAGCAAATGTGTACATCATGGCTGTGTTCTTGAACAAAACACTGACAGTTGTTTTGCATACAAGTAAACTGGAATAGTGTGGCAGCAGGTCAGAGGAGAAGCAGTCTGAGGTATGTAGAGCTCCAAGTGTCACAGCACAGTGCTGGTCAGGCAACAGTAGCTCATCACTGCAAAGAGGTTGCTGTCATAGTGCTAAGTGCCGCAGCCACTATTTAGATATTTATTTTTTTATGTATTTGTTGACTAGAGAAGCTCAGTGGACATGAGTGCTTTTTCTGCTATGACTCTGAAGCACTGCCTGGTCAAATTATTTGCTCAGTGTCACACAGTCTGCACATGGAAATTGAGGAAATCAAACCGAGAGCTACAGAATGAAGCTGTTTTTAAAAGCTCATAGTCTTAAACCTCTGAGCTAAAATTTCAGCTGTTATTTGCTGTATTCACTTTAAATTATAGTTTCTACAGTACCACATTTGTGCACGCATATATTTTGGCTGGTTTTCATGTTAGCATTGATGTGAAGGAGAGCATGTAGATCTTATGACGTCACTGTGGGCACTGTAACATTACAGCTTGCTTCAGTACCAAGTTTAAGGTTTCTGAACCTCTGAGGTGAAGTATTTGGTAATAGGTGAATTTCTGTGGTGCCCTGGACATATTTATTGTACTTTGTATAAATGCCACCACAGCAGGTCTCCTCTGAAAACAGGCCTATGGAAACAGCCAGTTAAGGCATGCATGCATGTATGTGTAAATAAATAAATGCTGTTAGTCTTGAGTTGAGCAACTTCAAAATTAGTGTATTTTGAGTTATGAGGGTTTAATGTGAGTGAGTATGGGGAGCTTGACTTATGAGGAAGTGTTTGACATTAAAGTTAGTGTATTTTGAGTCATAATGGTGTGGGTGGAACATACAGGGTCTTGAGTTCTGCAAAAAATGCCTATTTTTTGATTTTTTTTTTTCGGTTGCGTAAGATTGATATTTTTTTGTTTTGTTTTGTTTTGTTAGTGGGTGCAGTGTGTATCCCTTAGTGGACTGACATGAATTCATTGGAAATGATTATATCCTGTTCCTGTTGTAGAAAACTGTATTACTGTATGCGTAGAGAAAATGTTAAGGAATGTGCTAAGTACTTCAATGAATAAAAAGCGTGTAGTAATGAAACTTTTCCTATAAGTGTAGTTATTGGGCATGGTCATAACTGATTGATTCTTTGATGTGTATAGAAAGGAGATTCTGCTGATAGGGATGGCAGCAATTTAGGAGTACAGAAAATAAGCAAGAGGGGGATGGAATTTACTGCAGAAAACTGGCAAAGGAATCAAGGTGTGGGAAGAAAATAATTAGAGAGGGAAAGATAATAGAATGAGAAGAGGCCAAGAAGACACTTGGATTACAGACCAAAAATTGCCTTCCCTATCAAGGATTGATGTCAGATAATAGTTAAAAAGAAAGGGATAGGAGAATCCTGAATGAAAGACCTGCACTGGATGAGTTTTTAATTGAACCTAAAACAGAAGCTTCTGTTAAAAAGGGATAATTAGTAGGGCAAATAAAATACTGCACAATAGCTGTAGGAATCAATCTGAAGAGGTCAGAAAAGACTGGGAAGAGATTATGTATGCAGTTTGTAAAGAAACAATGGGAAGAACACATGTATGGTTCCCAAATATACAACAATATCTAGATGATTTAGGATTTTTGCCTGGAAGTGTTTGCAAAGATACTTTTGTACTGCAGGCTGACTTCAAAGAATTTTTTCTCAGTTAGACGGGAAATGTTGAAGGTATAATGGGGGAAGAAAGAGTTACCTGGGTACAGTTTTTCTCGGAGTATAGTGAGTTGGCAGACTTAAAAAATTCCCTAGAGAGTACCTTGTCAGAAATACTGGACCAGTAAATGAGTGTAACTAAGGAAATCATTTATTTTTGAACTGGGATACAGATCTGAAATGCCTAGATTTAGTAAACCCTTGTTAAGTTTAATTGTGGTGGCTGCCAAAAAAAGCAATTACTAGAAAATAGAAATCAAAGTCTAAAACAACTATACTTTAAGTAGTGAATATAGTACTCCAAATACATATCCAACTGACTTACACCTAGCTTCCTCTCACTAATACGTGTACCACTCACTCGGTCTTCCCTCTTACTCCTTTATCTTCCCCTTCCATCCCATTAGCCCCTCTAGCTTGTTCCACCTTCGTCTGGAGCTTCTGCTTTATATCTGCTTGAGTTTAGTGCAATATTTGTATATAAGATTTAGGTTTATGAGTTTAGAACAGTGTCCGTTTTGAGCTTGGTACTATCTGTATATACATCCTACCTTTATTCCTAGCCTCTAGCTAGATATTGGTATATTTGTTCATTACTATGTTTCATATTGTATGTATAGCTAAAGTTTCCTGCAGTATGTATTATTTTATGTTGTATGTATATTCAGTTGTTCTTCATGTACTTTGTTGCTCATTTATTGTTCTGTGGAGCTTTTCTCCCGGGGCCTCCACTGAAAAAGGACCTGTGTCCAGTTGGAATTTCCCAGTAAATAAATAAAATATAAATTAAATAAAATTGTAACAGAGATAAAAGAATGGGAAGTATGATCTTTAGAAAAGAGTTGGTGTAAATTGCATAGAAAGAATGGAAATTGTGGGAATAATACATGCAGAAAAAGTTTTGGAAGAGGAATGAGGTTTAAGAGAGGACAGAATTTGTACAATTTATGCAATGTTGCTTTGACTGCATGACATATAATATATGTGATGTATAACATTTGTAGATGTCAACTTGTTAATATGATTTGATTACTTTTATATAAATGTATATTTGCTTGTGTCACAAGTAATTCAATAAAGATGTTTAAAAAATTCTATGATTTGTATAGTGGAGAGCATTGCAGACTGATTTTGATTTCTCATAAAATACAGACAATTATAATCAGGTCTATAATGGGAGTTCGAAAGACGTGCGTAAATGGGCGTGCCTTCGTTGAAGGTTGGATGTCGAGCTGGCACCTTGGGGTTCGTGAAAATCTACTGCCAATCATTAGCGGACCGGAGTTCCGCTGTGGCGACCCCTAACCTGGAAAAGCCGAAAGACAAACAACAACAACATAATCAGGTCTATAATCATAGCATACGTGTTATGTTCTCAAGTCATTGATGTCAAGAAATTCACCGTTACAGTGGAGAGAAGCAAAGCTCGAGAGGTGAATCCTAACAGATTACTTTATTTCTCTAAATAGGTCATGACAGAAAAAGGCTCATGTGATCCACTTCAGTTGTTTAAGTAAATACTTGTGAGACGTGGTAGTGCTGTGAGCATACCTCTCAACCTCTTAAAGCAAGAAATCTGGACAAAGCCGTAAATGATGGGGGATAGAGGCCCAAAAATAGGGACATTTTTAAATATTGCTCTTACAAACTTAGGAAGTTGGTAGAAGGATAATAAGTTTTGCATTACCATGAATTTTCTGAAAGGTAAGAAGTCTGAAACTCAAATGTCTGTCATTATTTTCTGACTTTAACCCTCAATGATTTGCCAGAAAAACACAGTTTTATGAGAAACAGACCAAAAATATGAGGCAAAAATCTGAACATTCTCAGCAAAAACTGTACAGTTGAGAGGTATGGCTGTGAGTCGGGACTATACCTATGCAAGCTGTATTTCAGATTTCCTTCTGTTTTCCCTTTGAAGGGCAGGCTGGCAACAGAATAAGTAAGGTACACCAAACTTCCTTATCACTATCTATAGATCCAGCATATTTAGAGATTCCCAAGTAGTTTCACACTTTTTAAGAGATAAAACCTCTTTAACCTGTTCTCAGTGGACCATGCCTGGAACAACTAAAAAGGGAGTCACAAAAGGGGGTATCCTTATAAGGTACCCAAACCACCTTAATTGGCTTATTGAGCCATAGGTGCATTAACTGTACTCCTGGGCTCTCTGATCACTTTACATTCACAAGAGTAAACCCACTGACCCTGCAGAGAAGTCTCTCTTCCTCTGGCTGTACTGAGACGTCATTCTTTTCGTCACTATCCCCCAGAGCAGTTGCTAGGTTGTTTGGTGTCCTGGGCTATGCTACCATTATTTAGCACCCCCATCCACCCACTAACACGTCCACCCTCCAGCACTAGAATTGAAGGAAAAAAGAAAAAAAGTCTTCACCATGTTTGAGGACAAAAGAATTGTCTATATCAACAACAAAAGATAAAATGATTCCTCTGGGCTGTACTTATTATTGTTAAAGAAACTAGCCTCTTCATCTCTGTGCTCTCAACCTCTCATCCAGTCTACCACACTTCTTAAAACATTCAAATGTTTTTTGACTGCTCACATTAAAGTTTGCAGCTCACTTTGTAAACCTTATAACATTATAAAACTCAATACTGAATGCTTATTGTTGATACTACCTTCGCACTACCCCGCCCACTTAGAAACTAGACAGTACATTTACAGAGGATCCTGAGGTGCACAGTTTGTGTTAAACTAAGGAGTGTGCACAATTGCTCATTTCCATAGAAAGGGCAGAAGCAGGCAGGCACTTGACATTTGTCAAAAATTGCTGTTAAAACAAATTTGTCTTCTTTTTTTTTTTTCAAAAATACTGCATAAATTGGATTTTTTTTGTGCCCCACTGCAAGCTAACACTTTGGTCAGCAGCCCCCTTTGTTCCATCCTTTCTACAGACACAGCAACAGTCTGAGAGCTTAGTTTCAAAACTGTTCAACATCTACAGGATTACAGTCTCAGCCACAGTTCTGTTAGTCAGTGCCATGCACCCCCATGCTGTCACTCCTTACTCTCATGAACAAGACTGAAATATATCTGAATTAATCCATAATGGACACGTCCTCACCATCTAAGTAGAATCGTCCACTCTTTTCTATGAGACTACTTTAATGTAAACCAGATGTAGCCTACCTCATCCGTTTCATTCTCTCTCTCTTATCTGGGCTTCTTCTATGCCAAAGATTTTTCATCTGGCAGTCCCTGCTGCTGTAGCTTTTTTGTCCTTATTTGTACTTCATAGCTAAATCTGGTTAACTTTCCACGCTCACTACCTAGGAATCTCTTTTTAACAGGGCAGTCTGTATCACCATTGTTGTCCAATGCTGTGGTTACCATTTTAATTAGCACAGCTCACCCTCTTGCTGCAGATCCATGCTGCCATACAAGTGTCTGACGGCTGTAAATGTGATTCATTTGGACAGTCTGCTGTCAGCTTCACTCAACACAGTCAAAGTTTTTCCAAAGGTAGGAATTTACTTTTTTTCTTGCAGCACAAAAGTCTTAACTAGATATTATTAAGAGAGTATCACTGCTTATTTGGGTTTCACAGCTTTGTCTTGTAGATGTTTATCCAGTGAGTCCAAATCACCATTAGCAGGTGATTACTTGTCAGCTATGCCTCATCCTGAGTGTCCAGAATGTATGGTCTTGGGTGTAATGACATGAGCACAAAGTTAAGCATCTGTCTGACCTAATCCCAGTGTTCTCTGATGTCAGCCATACTTCTAAGCCTTCTTGCCGTTAATGATGGTGTCTATTATGGGCATTCCATAATTCACATAAAAATCTAATAATTATCAGCACTTGGTTACAGCTTTGAGATGGTATTCTCTGTCATGCCCCTCTGTGTATGTATCTACATCACTCTTCACATGAAAATCTTCAAGTAATACTGCAGAGTCAGTAGGCATCCTTCTGATAATCCTACTAAACTTCTCCTTCAAGGAGAAGAGGTTACTGCTTTTTAATCGTGTCACATTAATTGTAATTATATTTCTGCTTTTATTGTAAAATTTATTACAGCATTGCTGTAATCCTTCTCCCAGGAATCAAAAATTGTTATTGTACTTAATATTTTTAATTTTAAATAAAAAACTTAAAAAAAGCTTGAGTCCTCTGTACAACTGTGTCAAGTTTCCCTTTGTGACTCTCAGCCATACTAAGGAAACACGCTCATTCACTTAAATTAAAAAAAAAAAAGAACTCAAACCAGACTCAGTTAGAGGCTTCTGAATATCCCCATACATACTTGAAGCCTGTATAAAAAACATCTCATGAGCAGGAGAGACCTCCTGTGATTGTGAACTCTGAGTCAGTAGCCCATTCTCTCTATAGGGATGAGGCTGACTATATTGGATGCTGTTCCATTTCTTGCATCAGGTCAGACTTTCTTCCCAGTAGTGAGGTGATATTTTCATGTCCCTAAACTCATTTTCTATTGCTTGTGTCCAGACAGCTTCCAGGTAGCAAGCCATAATATGACTTCACATAGCCATTTTGGGATATTTCTGACCTTGTTGCTTATCCGAGGCACATTCAGCTGTGTACACCATTTCCAGACAAAGTTATTTCAGTTATCCTTGTCCAAGCAGAGTACTTTTAAGTTAATTTTTCCATGTCAAGATGGGTGTCTTGTGGATCACTCTTCATTTGTGCGTTGTCTCCCCACAAATTTTTGTTAAGGGAAGCTTTTCCAGAAGCATGACTCCAGAGAGCATATCTCTAAGGTTCAATGGGGTATGGCCCTTCCAGCTACGCAAGCTGATATTCCATAGTTGGAAGAATGTGTTTTATATCGTGTGTGTATTTTTGTAGCCTTAGAAAAAAAAGATTGTTGTCCATACTACAGACTTTCTGTATGTTTGAGAGAAGCCTCACCATCTTTTATTTGATGCTGTTTTCCTATTGCTTGATTTTGCTCGCTCTGAAGCCTTGTACATGCTGTGTGATAGCTCATTGCTAGGTTGGGGAAAATTATCTAGGAAGCTTTACTCTTCTGTTGTTGATCCCTGTAGTTATTTACGTTCCAGACTTCAGTCCTGGTTACTAGTTTAAATAGTTGAGCCAGGAACTGCAGAGCATGACTGATTTGAGAGATAACAGCTTTAAAAAAAAAAGATGAGACTAACTGCAGATTGCCAAGCATTGCTTATTGTTGCAAAATGTACTGCCAGTGCTGAAACAGTTTAACTCTATGCCTTATTCTGTGACAGATTTGGCATTTATGTGTGAGAGTTTTTTTTTTCTCCAGGTGACTGACCACAGTTTAGATCCTTCACAAAACTTTGTATATTGATTACCCTTCTGTGTTGTTTGAAGTTGAGTTAAATAGCAGTCCTTTCTAGCACACAGCAATGCTGTGATTACACTGTCCAATTTGGGAGAAACAAACTCATTAAGGGCAATCCCTAGTTTAAGACCTAATCTTAACAGTGCTTAGGGGTGTTTAACAAAATCTTGTTAGGCATACATAAGTGCTTTTTAAGAATGGACTCACTCTAGGGACTAACAGCAGGCCAGTGACTACTGGCAAAGAACAATGGCAGAAGGTAAAACAACTTGTAAAACTACTAGATCTGTATTATACCAAACTTACAAAGAGAAAGTGTGGCAGAACAAAGTGTCTAACAGCTTTTAAAGATGTAAGTTCTACAGAAGAGGACTTTAGTTTTGCATGCTGTCTGACTGACAGTGTTAAGTGCTTTATCATGTTTCAGAAAATTTGTTTGAGATTGACAATCCCTGCGGTAAGGGAATATGCCCTTAACCAGAAATTGTGGAATCTTCGACTTACTATATATAATTAGCAGCGGGTGTAGGGGGTATACCCCCTCTGTAAAAACTGTATTTATTTTCCAAGGTTGATCCTCTGAGTATGTGCAGAAGCTCGTCAACATTTTGCTGTTGATGTTAACATGTCAACATTTTGAATGTTTGACTTAAAAGAATACATTCATTTTATTTATATATATTTATATATATATATATATATATATATATATATATATATATATATATAGACACACACACACACACACACACACACACACACATACATGTATATGGATTTATGTTAGATTATCGACGTTCCAAAACTTCAAAATTCATATGGCCGAGATGATATGATCGAAGTTTCAGAACTACGAACATTAAAAAAATAAAAACAAAAAAATTCTATTTTTAACATTTTTGCAGGGTGTGGGGAAGCTTCCCTGCACCTCCCACACCCCCTACCAATTAAATATACCAACTCTGAGTGAGATTGCACTACATTGCAGAAAAGGGTAAATTTCCCTTTCCGCACTGTACTACAGTCTCCATTCAAAACATCATCATATGGTCCTGACCATATGACTTGAAGTTTTTAAACTTCTATAATCACAACATTGGAGGTTACTAGGCTAATGACCCTGGGGCCCTTCCAAACCTAGCCAAGAGTTTATCTCCAAAAAGAAACGTCAGTCAGCACTTCTCGCCCCTGTTGGTGAGGGACACAGGTAGAATCCCTGGGACAAATTTGTGGTTTCCCATCCACTCATCAAGGTCGCGGTTGAAGAGGGTCAGCGAGGTGCTCTGTTTGACGTGTATGGGAAGTCTATTCCAGAGAGGGGGCAGCATCTGGGAGATAAACCTGTCTCTCCAGCAGGCTTTGTTGATGTTGCATATTAGATTCAGGCTTTTTGAGTGGGTAGTGCGTGAGGAGTTAGACTTACGGATATGGAGCATTTCTAGTAGGGCAGGGTCCACGATTGCCTTGTAGGCGAGACATAGATCACCCCTGAGCAATCTGTACGATACTGAGTAGAGTGATAGTGATTTGAGCCTGTGTGCATAGGACAGGTGTTGGAGACCATGGATTCTCTTTGTTAGGAATTTCACTAGCCTTTATATATTTGTGTGTATTTTATATATATATATATAATAAAAGATGTGCTTGTGTGTTTTTCTGTCTCTCTCACTTTGTTGAATTGACCGTTATCTTTGTGACCTAGATTGCTGGATTGCATCATGACTGGAAAGGGTCTGAGAAGGCCCACTTTGTTCTGGCAGTTAATAAACAAATTAAATTACAAGAAAAGTAGTTATTGGCTCAAGATGATGTTATTAATTTGTGGAACTTAAGGTGGTAGTGTTAAACACAGAGGTTTAGTGATTTGGTAGTGTATCTGTGGCCCTAGTTTGAATTTGTTTGTTTTCATCTGAATACTGTTTCTTATCCCCTCCCTCTTCAGGCAGTCAACCATCAGTTTGTTCCAGTGATATCCCCTGTGTTAGGTGTAGCCATATATCCTAATTTCCCACAGACTTGCTCTGACAGGTTTAGGGATGACAAGGATCCTTAAGGTGTCCCAGTACCTGACATCATCCTTGCTGCAATGGGGGGCTGTAAAGACCTACCTTCACTCCCCCAACATTTGTCTGTTATGTTCAGGGGCTTCTCCCCCTCTCTGGCCATGGCTTCCCTCACTGTACACATAGATGAATGCTCCCTTGGGATGAGCACACCCATCCCTGTCTGCCAGTACCTCAGATCCCCATGCTGCTAATTAAATCCAGGTTGTGTAGAATGTAGTTCCTGCTTTATCCCACTGTGATGGCTACAGTTGCATAGCATTTGATGAATGTCAGTTATATTAATTTTGGTCATGGTTCTTCCATAAAAACACAAATCTGGTGAATCCAGTGAGACTGCCTTAACAACATGTTGATGTGCAAGTAAATGAAGACATTAAAGTGATAGAGCTAATTTAAGGTAACCTCAGTACTGAGTGCCAGTGACATTTTTCATAGGAAGAAAAATGTAAATGGAGAATAACGACTGGTCATTATATGACATTATTTTAATGCTGTTTCACACTCAAGTTTTACTTTAGCCCACAAAGAAATAAAGGAACTAAACCACTCACTGCTTATGATACACGGTCTTTGTAACGTATAAGGGTCAAAGCTAACATGATGTAACAGTTATGAAATGCATTGTCATGGATTTTTCACTCTGGTCCTAATTGTTTTGGTCATTTTTACTGTAGGGGTTGTTTATGGAATACACCTCTTTGGAGTATTCTTTGATATTTTACATATTATTTGATGCTCTGACTTCACAAGTTAATTTTGCATTGATAGTATAACATTAGGAACAGATAAATGCAGTTGATTCTGTTGCTTTGTTACATGCTTCTTGTCTGCTTGAATAATATTGATTCTCTCTGAGCAAGTGGATCCAGAAAGTAAGCAAGAGCAGCCACTTAAATTACAGGCAGGTCTCCAAGTCCAAGAGAGTAGTTTGCCTCCTTGTTATCATCTGGGTTAAAACAGATCATACAGTTTTAATGACAACAGCATCATAACTAGGGGCATGTGCTGTTTTCTACCGTTTTCATACTTCTCTTAAAGCACACCTTTCCCCAGATGAAGTATTTCTCTGCTGTTTTTAATTTATAAATGGAATCAACCTGCTTTAGCTACTGCAGTGCTTTCTTAAATTTGCCCCAGTGTTTTGTCATGTTGGTGTATATAGGAGAAATAACAAATGGAAGAAATATGCAGTGCCTCTTGTTTTTTTTTTTTTTTGACTGCTAATGAACGCAATGGTTGTTTTTAAATTCATTGTGTTACCTGCCTTGATAGCTGCCAGTAAAATTTCAGTGTGTATAACAGCCTGACCTAATTTATTTGTTAGTGTGTAACTGTTTTTCTTTTGAAACTGGCTAATCAGCAGATGCAGGCTACTTATAAATGCATTTTTACTCAACTACACTATACTTTTCTCAGTCTGTTATAGAAATTGACCATATATCAAGCTTAATCTTAGTAAGTCTCAACTACCTGTGTTTTATGTTACCATTTGTTTAATGTTTGCTTTTCTTATGCATGTTTATTCTCTTCTGAAGCAACAATGATCGTTCAGTTTGTTCCAGGTCACATTGGCCTTTTTTGACTGCTAGTTGTCTGAATAACTGTCTCGCACTTTGTAGCAGTGACTGGCGTTTTTTCTCTCTCTCTCTGTATTTAATCTGTTCCAAAGTAGTGAGTCATGTTGTATTTTTGACTGAAAGGTGTTTGAATAATTATTTTGTGAAAACGGTTGATTTGTTAATCTGTTTGTCAAAATACAGTTTAGTGCATTTCTGTTGGATACATAAATATTGTGCATAAAGACTACATTTCTTTCTTTGCTCATACATAAGCAGTTTTTGATTTGTAGGTGTGACTGACTGCTTTTATGAATTACTTTTACTTATGAAAATCCTTTGTCAGAATCTTTTTGTTACCTCGTCTAAAACAGTAATGCAGTGATACTTTTGAAGTCAGTTTAATTTTAACAATAAGAAGTTCATTTTTTTGCATACTTAGTATATTTTTTGTTTGCAAAACCAGTAATCCATGTTCAAGTAGTAACAGGGTGTAAGAAGGCCATTAGGAGAGTAGACGTTGCTAGACTTTGACCAACTCTCCAGTTAAGTGAGTTGTGGTTTCTGTGTTTAAGACCCCCTGTGGAAGAAATGGGCACTAATGTAAAAAGACAAAGTGACAGGGGAAAGTACAGGCAAATTTTCCATAGCCGAGTGTGTGTGATTATGGTAACACATGCATACAGGTAACATTGACATTGTTGCATACCAGTCATGGGGCTTGGGACAGATAAGGATAGGCCATGTGAGAAAAAAGATGCTCCTGCTATAAGGATGAAACCTTACTGGGATGCTTGTTTCCCTTCTGGCTTGTTACTTAGACTTACTATGGCTATTGAGACATGGTGATGATAAAATATTATACCATGATCCCCCCAAAACGTGCACGCTGATTGGCCAGCGTGCCCGTTGTAAATCGAGTTATACTAATGGAAAAAGGTCCGGTCGCCCGGACTTTTTTCCATTAGTATAACTCGTTAAACCCTGTCTCGTTTTGTTAAATGGGTTAAACAAAGCGAGACAGCTTTAAAATAAGCAACGGAGATCTCCGTTGCTTATTTTAAAGCTGTCTCGCTATGCTAAACCCATTTAACATAGCGAGACAGTGTTTTAAAGCACGGAGAAAGCAAGATCTCCGTTGCTTTTAGTGTTTAAGCTATGTTAAATGAGTTTAACATAGCGAGGCAGTTTTAAAATAAGCAACGGACATCTCCGTTGCTTATTTTAAAACTGTCTCGCTATGTTAAACTCATTTAACATAGCGAAAAAAAGCAACGGAGATCTTGCTTTCTCCGTTGCTTTTGCCCACAGCTCTGCGCAGTACATCAGAACTGCCGCGGATGCCAGACATCTGCGGAAGGGCAGTAAACAGGCATTATACTATGCCATTATTTAAGAAAAGGAATAGTTTCTTTTCTTAAATAATGTCATGGTATAATAGCAATACCCCACGCGTGGGTGTGGGTAATGCTAAATTTACCCACGGTTGGCGTGGTTTGGTCCCAAGGGCTTCGCCCTCGGGACCAAACCACGCCAACCGTGGGTAAATTTAGCATTACCCACACCCAGGCGTGGGTTATTGCTATAATAAGTCAGCACTTAATATGAATTATTCATCATCTTCTTTTGGCTGTTCCCGTTAGGGGTCGCCACAGCGGATCATCTGTTTCCATTTCTTCCTGTCCTCTGCATCTTGCTCTGTCACACCAACCACCTGCATGTCTTCTCTCACCACATCCATAAACCTTATCTTAGGCCTTCCTCTTTTCCTGTTACCTGGTAGCTTCATCCTTAGCATCTTTTTCCCAATATACTCAGCATCCCTCCTCAGCACATATCCAAACCAACGTAATCTTGCCTCTCTGGCTTTGTCTCCAAACCTCCAACTTGGGCTGACCCTCTAATATACTTATTCCTAATCCTGTCCAGCCTCGTCACACCCATTGCAAATCTTAACATCTTTAACTCTGTCACATCCAGCTCTAACTCCTGCCTTTTTGTCAATGCCACGGTCTCCAACCCATATAACATAGCTGGTCTCACTACCCTCTTGTAGACCTTCCCTTTCACTCTTACTGGTACTCGTCTGTCACAAATCACTCCTGACACTCTTCTCCACCCACTCCATCCTGCCTGTACTCTCTTCTTCACCTCTCTTCCACACTCAACATTACTCTAAACTATTGATCCCAAGTATTTAAACTCATCCACCTTCCCCACCTCTACTCCTTGAATTATTAATGTTTTTCTTTGGGGAAGAAGCTGCTTAATCCATTGCAGGGGAGCTGGAGCCAATCCTGGTACTCAGTGGACAAAAGACATAAAAGCTCATTCTAAATGGGTCACCAGGCCATCAGAAGGTGCATGAGCACACACCTTCACTCTCACATGCCATCCATACCACTCAAGCTCTAACCACAAGAAATCTGGACATGTCTTAAAATATTGGCGGGGCAAAGGCCCAATAATAGGGACAAATTTTAAATAGTGCTCTTACAGACTTACAAAGTTGCTATAATAACAGAATTTGAGTAAGCATGGATTTTCTGATGGATATGAAGTCTGAAATTCAAATGTCTGTCATTACTCAGTGACCTGCAAGAAAACCACAAATTTCATGAGGAACAGACCAAAAATATGCAGCAAAAATCTGGGCAGTTGAGAAGTATGACTCCATCCCTCTGTCGGATGGAGTGTGTATACCTACAGGCAGTTTAGGAGATCATCCATTTACCTGTGGCATATCTTTGGAATGTGGGGGGTGGGGGCCAGAACAACCAGCTAGAATTCACATGAAATAAGGGAGGACATTCAGACCCTGCCCCAGAAGGCACCACAGCTGAGAGGTAAACTGGAGTACTAAGAGAGTTTAGAGTTATGACTTATTTCTTTGTTCTTATGGAAGAATCAGTCCATACTAATACATGTGGATATTAATTATGCAGTTAGCACCAGGGTATCGCTACCTGCTACAAATATTACATTTTAACATCTCCAAAGAGGGAACTATAACCTACCTGCCTAAACCCAAACATTTTAATAACGTTGAAGGATTATAGACATACCTCTCAAACTCTTAGAACAAGATACCTGGACAAACCCATAGTAATGGAGGGACAAAGGCCCAAAAATAGGGACACACTTTAAATATTGCTCTTACAAAGTTAGAACATTTATAGAATAATATAGCAATAACCCACGCCTGGGTGTTGGTAATGCTGGATTTACCCACGGTTGGCGTGGTTTGGTCCCGAGGGCGAAGCCCGAGGGACCAAACAAAGCCAACCGTGGGTAAATACAGCATTACCCACACCCAGAAGTGGGTTATTGCTATTATACCATGACATTATTTAAGAAAAGAAACTATTACTTTTCTTAAATAATGGCATAGTATAATGCCTGTTTACTGCCCTTCCGCAGATGTCTGGCATCCACGGCAGTTCTGATGTACTGCGCACCTGCGCAGTACATCAGAGCTGTGGGCAAAAGCAAGATCTCCGTTGCTTTTTTTTTTACTGTTTTCACTATGTTAAATGGGTTTAGCATAGCGAGACAGCTTTAAAATAAGCAACGGAGATCTCTGTTGCTTATTTTAAAGCTGTCTCGCTATGTTAAACCCATTTAACATAGCGAGACAGTGTTTTAAAAGTAGAGTTATACTAATGGAAAAAAGTCCGGGCGACCGGACCTTTTTCCATTAGTGTAATTCGATTTACAATGTGCACGCTGGCCAATCAGCGTGCACGTTTTGGGGGGGTCATGGTATAATAGGTTTTGCATTAGTATGAATTTTCTGAAGGGTATGAAGTCTGAAACGCAAATGTCTGTCATCATTTTCTGACTTCAGTCCTCAATAATTTGCTAATGATTTGCTAGAAAAACAACATTTTCTGAGAAACAGACCAAATATTTGAGGCATAAATCTGGACATTCTGTGAAAATCTGTACAGTTGAGAGGTATGCAGACAGCACTAGTGTTCTTGAATAAGCATATTATTTTTTTATAATTGAGCAACTTGCAGAGGTATGCAAATGTAGAACAGATACTTGTTGAATGTTCATGGTCTGTAGCTGTGATCCTTGTGTACAAACAGGGTAATGTATCAAAACTCAGAGGTTCAGTATCTTATGCTACCCATTTTCCCTTATTCTGACTTGCATTGATTTCAGAGTTCGTCTAAATATGTGGCAGGGATGTGGAAGGTACAACCTTTCACATTGTATGACTTGGATGAGGGTGGGGGGCAGTAAAGCAGATCTGCAAAAACAGTTAAGACTGTAACAAGATATGGAATTTCACTTTAGTTTTTGTGTGTTGCAGTTATGATATTGAACACTACAATAGTGGCAGTACAAGTCACAGTGTTGCTTTTGTGAGACTGAGTGGGCCTCTATGCCCTCTCCCACCCTCCTTTTTATGTGTTAACCTGATAAATGAACAGATCTGAAAACCCTTTTCAGACATGAGTAAGTGCTTAGGCAAATTATATCAATATAATAAGAGCAGGGGAAATATTTAAAAGTTCCTTCCTTATACTTGAAGTTTTAATGCATCAGGAGTAGTCTGAAAGCAATGACTGCAGAAAATCAGTAACTTAAGGTAATGAGGGATGCATAGGTTTATATATGATATAAATGTTTGATACATAATGGAAATAATATTGTACTCAGGGCAATATTAAAAACAAAAAAAAATCTTAGATAAGCCATTTTGGACTCCTAGTTACACTGAAAAAAGTGTCTTTTCAGAAAATACTTGGCACTACTGTTTACGTAAGTCAAAGAAAAAAAAATATTTTTTGTATGTGTATGTATGTATATATATATATATATATATATATATATATATATATATATATATGTGTGTGTGTGTGTGTCTTTGGCTGTCTGCAAACATTGTATAATGCCATGTTGTTGAAGCTTGTACAGATCTCTGTAAGTGTGCAGATTTTGTGCGGTACTAGTGTAGGGCCTTAAGTGTTAATTACATTATTTGCCCTTTTATTGACAAACTTAATGAATGTAATGGCTTGCTTGTTGGCAAGGCATATCAGGGTGCATGAGTATTTTAGTTTCTTAACAAAGACTTCAGTTGTGTGTGTTTTCAGAGGTTCTTGTAAAGTAAAGCCATAAATGGAGAGGTAGTAATAATCTTAGGTTAGAGAATCATGACATTAAATGCATAGTAGTGACTGCCTATGACCTGGGATATTCAGTGGAGATTTTGAGATGACTGTCAGATGTTAAGGTAACTAGGTAAGGGAAATGACAGCAGAAGAGAGAAGGAATGGATACAGCATATTCATTTTGAAGAATGTACCTCCCCCACTTTTAGAGATGGCTTCTCCAGTAATACTCAGAAAGATGGCGGTGATGCAGAGGAGAGCATCCTAGATGGTGTGAACTCTGCATTAACTGCCATAAGAGGAACTATGACTCCCCCCTGCCCACCCTTACTCGTGTGCTAACCCTACCCATGTTCCAAATCCTATCCTTTCCCCACACATTGTTACTAATAGCCCTTTCCCTAACAGTGCCACTAGTCAGACAGCGTCTGTTCTGGGTTTTTTGGACAGGGATTACTGATGTAGTGTTTTTAGTGAGAGAGAAATAGTATTTTGAGATTTGTTCTTAGAAGTGTTTCAATGTTTTGTGCATTTCTTATTTTGTGTTTAGCCATGTGAGGTTCACTCTTTTGTGAATTCAGTATTTTCTAGTGTTGTTGTGTCTTTCGGCTTTTCCCGGTTAGAGGTCGCTACATCGGAACTCCGGTTTGCTAATGATTGGTAGTTGATTTTTACATATCGAGTTACCAGCATGTTTCTCTATATGTATATACCGTATGCATGCATTTGGTCGGCCGGTAGATGGCCGACCGGAAAAAGTTCAAATGCATGTCTGCGAGTTTGCATAAATGCGAACACAAAGTAAGTGAAACGCAAAACGTCTCCCCCTTTGTGACCCGTGGTAGCGCTTGTTTAGGTGGCAGAGTGGTCGGAATTGTCGAATTCGGAATTTTTTACAACATTCCGACTGTTCATCACCGGAAGATTTGACATTAAAGTTCGGAAAAAAACGACGTTCGGCATTTGGTCGCGCGACCAAGTGCATGTATTTGGTACATACATATATGTATTAGATACAAATATAAATATGAAACGTGTGCATATATATATATATATATATATATATATATAATATATATAGAGAGAGGTGTGTGTGTGTGTGAGAGAGATGCACATAGCAGATATGTACACATATATAGATATATTCATTCGTGATTGGGATAAAGGAGCCAGTGTTTGAAGAGTTGTAACTGTTCTGTACTGCATGCACTATTTTCACATATGTATTCATTTGCTACTTATTATATGTGCTAACCTTATAGTGTTGTGGTACATGGGCTTTTCTTAAAGGGCAACATTTGACCTCTGCAATTACCCAGTTTTCAAAGTGTATGTTAAGAAATGTAGCCTTACCATGAAATGTGCGTAAAACACAAACTGCCTATCAGTTTAATCAGCCTGGTGGGGCTTGTACCAGTAGACTAATTATCTAGCAGCACAAATCTTTATGGTGTCTGTTGAGTGCTTCTGTCATGTATGTAGTGTAAATAGCTTAGTATGCTGCAGAAATGAATTGACCTTGTGTTTTTCCTCACAACATTAATAAAGTGCAGAACCTTACATTTTCCTTATTACCCAAATATCTCCACGTATATTAAGAAAGGCTTTTAAATGTGTGTCCAGAATTTCCTTTTCTTTCCATGTGTCATTGAAATTAGTGTTTACTTCATATTATAATTGCGTTCAGAATATACTTAATAATGGCCCATACATAACAGAAGAACATTTGTAGAATACTGTGTTGCATTAAGCGGTGTTATTCTGTGACCCTGACTGGTTCTGAGAGTCTGGCAGTTCAACTCTAAATCATTTGTGGTCTTCCACATGCTAGTATGATAGCATGTACACCTGCAAATGAAATTTAATTACTTTTTAATGTTAAAAACATTTTTCTGTGTTCACGTTCTTGCTGCTGATCCCTGAATTGGCTGTTCTTTAACATTGTTTGATGAACCATAACTTACACTGTTGAATGTGGTATTTGCTAGAGTTTTTTTTTTATTTTACTCATTCATACATTTAACTGGGTAGGTCCACTAATCTGAAAACCCTTTTTAGGCATGACTGAGGGCCAAATGGCAAAGATAGCAACAGCAAGTTACAAAATGTTAATATTCGTGAATATATAGTATATGCTTAAACAGAAAAAAGTAGCAGTGACTTGGAAAATTACATGCTTGGAAAAAAATATTCATATAATGTGCTGCCAAGTTTCACTCTGAAATCTTGGGTCCCAAGGATATTAGACGCACTTAGGGAAGAGTAAGTTAAAATTGAAAGGATTAGTTAGCGGAGTAAGTATAGGAGGTAATGCAACAATTAAAGAATTAGTCAGATGAGTAGGTAAAGCAGGATAGTGCAGGAGGATATAGCCATGCATCTATAGTCAAGATACAGCATAAAAGGAGAATTCCAAGATTGATGCACTCTGTAGAGCAGGTTGATTAGAGCTCCCAGTGTAAAAGAAAAAGCCAGTAGTAGCTAACAACTTGGATAAAATTCCATTACTTACTAGTCATTAATACTGTCTAGATGTCACCTAAGGAAAAAAATCTGGAGAAAGTAAGAGCAAATCAACTAGAAAAGGAGAATTAAAAATGTACTGTGTTGAGGAAAAAGTCTTTCATCTGTTCAGCAAAAAGCAGTTCAGGTCTCAGCTTTGGTGATGGAGATGGCTTCCAGTACTTTATATTACAACATCAGTCAAATGCATTCAGAGGTGTTTAAAATAAGTGAGAAACTGGGCTAATATGTCATGTTAAATGACAAATGACCGGAAGGAATAGAAGCAGCTTTAAGTAGCTGCTCAGACGAGCTGATAAAACTGCAGAAATCAGAGGTTAAAATGAAGGAAAGACTGGCTGAAAATTATATTTCTCAAGAACAACCGTTTCAAAAATTATGGCGTTTGAAGGTGGAACACACAGAGAAAACCTTAGATTTTCTGTTGTAGACTGCATCGGTTTTATGAAAGTACAAATAAGCAACTGAACTGGTATTCCACAGCAGAGTTTAATTGAAAGGACACATGATGTATATGCTCCAAGTTTGGCTATGAGGGAGAGACCAGGACATGTGGTAATAAAGATTCTTCCATGCTAGGAGAACTTGGTTTTTTGACAAAGTTGTAGCAGAACAGAAAGTATTAAAAACTGCAGTCAAAAAACTGTTTTATGGAAAGTGATGATTCACTTCCCACCAGGCAGAAGAGAAGCAAGTTTATTCCTGCAAAGTGGGGATGTCGATCTGTTTTTACAATATTTTCTTGGAGGATCAAAGATATTTTCGGTTGCAGAACATGTAAAGGAAGAAATTAAAAAAAAAAAAATTCCCAGCAAAAAGTGGGTCGACATGCTAAAGAGGGCTCTGCTTCTAACTGTTCTGAGAATAGCAAAGTTCATAAAAAGAACTTGACAGTGATTTTTTTCCGAATGTTTCAAATGAAATGATTGAGCAATAGAAAAAAGCCCAGGAGCCGACTAGAAAAATAATAGGTGCATTGGACTTGAACCAGAGACCTGTGGTGGGTGTGTCATTATGATGAGGAAGAGGACCAGAAATAATGTCAAAGCAGGAAATTAATGGAAGAATTTTAAAGATTCATGCCAGACTTGAGAACTGTGCTTCTGCAACAAGAAGTGGCTACAAAGAGATTAGAAATTTGTTGAATGTGTTAATTTGGTGGGAGAAACCCATTCTGTCATTAATGTTTAGGACAATGAAGAGACTAGAGATGTAACTTTATTTAGTTAGTTGTTTATTGGGAAAGTCTGAGTGGGGCCAAGGAGAGAAACTCCAAGGTATCCAATTTAATGTGATCAGTATTTACAATAACAAATTTTGTAATGCAGGTCCAGGGAATGCATAGCATAATAGTATGATAAAATTTGTATTGATATTCAAAAATATTAAATTTATAAGCCTTTGTATTGAGACTTTTCAGATATGAGTGGTGTATAAGATAGGAGTAATTTAACAAATAAAATAGTGCGAGGTATTCGAGGAGATAAGCAACTTTGAGTGTTAATAGAGAAGTAGTGATAGAATAGTAATTTGTGCTGATTAGAAGGGTGTAATAGTTTTAAGAAGTGCAATGAATTGAGGTATTGGAAGGGGATAAGCAAGTTAAGTGATTTGGTGTTTTAAAGAGATGCTTAAGAAATGTGACGAAGGGTGTTAGAAAGCTGTGTCACAGATGAGAAGCAGGGACAAAGCCAGGAGGCAGAGAGGAAGTCTTTAAGTAATGGTTTGAAAAGATGAAGGTGTGTGTGAGAGACCTGATTGATATAGGAATTTTATTCAAAGTTCTAACTACAGTATTGGAATAGAGGCTGTCTCCAGCAGCCATTTGTGGTTTGTAGATGGTAAGCATTTGTTTATTATTTGACTGAAGGGGAAAGGGTCTAATTGCTGGGCAGGCAGGTGGGTTGTGGATGATTTTATGGGTTAAGGTGAGTGGAGTATAAGATAGGTGGTGAAGAAGCTCAACCCAGTTAAGTGTTTCTAGTGCTAAACAGTAGTGGGTATGGTAAGGTTTGTTGCAAGCGAATCTGTCACCATTGTTACAGCACTTTTCAAGTTTAGAACTAAGGCTTGTAGGTTGGTCATGATAGGGGCTCCACATAGGAGAAATAGTAAGAAGTAAGTAGTAGCTAGAGTTACTTTGGCAGAGTATGTAAGGAATTTTGTTACTCAATGTAGGGTGTCTAGTTTTTGTTGTTTTTTTTCTGCTGTTGTGGATATGTAAATCAAAGTTAAGATTCTCATGCTAAGTAGTTTTGTATGTGAGGTACCTTCAGTCATGGTATCATTTAAGGCAGATTTTTTTCCCCAAGTACATGGGATTTAGGGGAAAAAGAGAAGTAGTTTATTTTTGTGGGGGTGGGGAGATTTAGTAGCAAGCGATTATCTTGTGGCCAACTTTCACCAGAGTTGAAGGCTTCTTGAGTAATTATCTGCAGATGTATTAGGTTGCCAAAAATGCATATTAGGGTAGAATTATCAACATATTGTATGAGGGGAGTTGTGGAAAGAATTTATGTAAACTGTAAGTAAATATATGAAAGAGTAGAGGGATAAGAATGGAGCCCTGTGGCACACCAGTGTTGGCCGTAAAGAAGGGAGAAAAAGTGGTGAGCCATTTAACAGACTGGTATCTATCGGTTAAGTAGTAGTTAAACCATAACATTGTGGGTTGTGATAGCCCGAGGAAAGACAGTTGATAGAGGAGTTTTTGGTGAGAGACTAGATCCAAAGCTTCAAAGGAATTAAGGAATACAGAGGAAACAAGTTTGCCTTTGTCCTGACTTTGTTAATAGTATCTGAGAAAGTTAATAAGACTGGTGGTGGTGCTATGTGTAGGTCTAAAACCATGCTGTGTGGATGTAAAAACATTTTCATGAAGAATATGTTGAAGACTTTGCTTGTGAATGTCCTTCTCCAGAATTTTTGACAAAGGGGATAACATTGCGATTGATCTGAAATTCATTGTATTAGATAAGGTTCCTCCTTTATAAAGGGGGATGATGAATTTTTTTCCATTGAGAAGGAACATATGATTCCTTGATAGATCTGTTAATTAGAAGAGACCCAGGATAAACTATCGAACTGGCAGCCAACTTGATGTGTTTTGCTGGGAGATTATCTACTGAAGGAGAACAGAGTTTCAGTTTAAGTAGCAATTTGATATAGGAGGTTGGGGTGGGTTTTAGGGTAAAATAGGGGGTGTTTTCTGCCTGAGGAGAGGGCATGTCCTTATTGTTGGGAGAAAAATCGTAATAAAAAAAAGGTTTTGTTAGTAAAATGCGAATAATGTCTTGAAATAAACTGCATATTGTATTATAAAGTAGGTCTGTATAGTATGCAGAGGTAGTTTGTGTAATATGGGGTCTCATCAGTTCTTGCTCTTTATGCCATGGTATTAAAGTAAGAAAGTACTTTTTCTTAACTTTAATGTAACCAAGGTGTATTCTGTAACCAAAGGATAGCTATAAGCAATATAATGTGATATTTGGCTGATGGGGGGAGATGTGGGAAGGATGTAAAAGTGTAGTGATAATACTATATTAAAATAGAATTATTTCCCCTGATTTTATACAGGGTGAAATACAAATTAGGGTTCATCATTTGTACTCTGGATAAGGATTTTTGTTCTAAGAACATAGTCTAGAGAATAAAAAGCACAAAATGGAAGTATTCCTGCATTCAAAAAGTTCTGTTTCTTGCATATGTTGTCCCCACCTCCACTACCAAGTACCAGCAGTCTGAGATTGTAAGTCTAACAGCTGCAGGCAATTCATCAATAGATGATTGATGAGTGTTCTCTGAAACATTTGTATAAGAAAATAATGGTTAGTATTTCAAGGGGAACTGGCAAGCAGTTTAGTGGAAGTAAATGAAGGTTTGATGCTGAGAGAGATGAATGCATTTGCATGTAATTAAATCGCTGACAGCCTTCGTACCTTTATATTGAATTTAACAGTGCACAACTTAGTTTCTTCATTAAAGGGTAGCCAGTGCACTTTTTTCTTAAGGCTAAATAAAAGTTAACTGAGAGCATGCAAGTTGTTTACTTCTGGGAGGGAAGTAGAGATAGGGCAACTGGTGGTATCTGTGCAAGGGGATACACAGGCTCTAGACTGTGCATAGCATAACGTGATCAAACCTAATTTTTAAAGAGGTAAAGTCTGTTAGTGTAGCTGTCTGTCTAAGGCAACTGCACCTATCTAAAGGGATGACTTTCCTTTTTGGAAAGTGTATATAGCTTTATATGTTTGTTGTAAGTTAAAATGGGTTGTGGTTTGAAAATGTATTTTGTTCCTTGTTTTTTTAAGTGATTTTATTGAAGCAAAAACTCTTGGGAAAATGTGACATGGGTTCAAACGGAGATGAGAATCAGCAGCAGCATAGATCATCAGCCTGGCAAGGATTAATGTGTATATGTAAGTTGCAAGTTGGAAACATATATTCAGAATAACGTAAATGCAGAATATGTGAAAGTAATAGAATGACTGCCTTATCAATTTTATCATGGAATGTCAATGGCATTGTAGGTAATGGCAACACGTTGGGTACTGAATTTCTTTTAAATGTCATGTGCAAGTAGCAATGTTACAGAAGATGCATTTGGATAGAAATGTGCATGTGAATTTGGCAAAGAAAGGACTTGAGAAAAGATATTCAGCGGCGTATCAAGGAAAAAGTAAAAGGGGTTAATAACGCTGATTGTGAGAGGGGTTCCAGTAGTGCTAGAAGATGAAAAAGTAAGATAATTGTAGATTTCTGATAAGGAGTTATTGGCTGAGGAAGGAGGATTACACTGGCATGTATTTATATTCCACCTAAAACTGCTATTATGGAACTTAAGAGAATTTTGGGAGAAGTTTGATACTGAGAGAAGTGAATGCATTTGCATGTAATTAAATCCTTGACCGCCTTAGTGCCTTTATATTACATTTACCAGTGCACAACCTAATTTCTTCATTAAAGGGTAGCCAGTGCACTTTTTTTTCTTAAGGCTAAACATCATTTAACTGAGAGCATGCAAGTTGTTTTTTACTTCTGGGAGGGAAGTAGAGAGAGGACATAAACTGGCGGTATCCATGCAAGGGGATACACAGGCTCTAGATTGTGCATGACATAACATGATCAAAACTAATTTTAAGAGAGGTAAAGTCTGTTAGTATAGCTGTCTGTCTGAGGCAACTGTCCCAATCTAAAGGGGTGAGTTCCCTTTTTGGAAAGTGTATATAGTTTTGTGTGCTTCCTGTGAGTTAAAATGGGCTGTGGTTTGAAAATGTGTTTTTTTCCTTATTTTTGAGTGATTTTATTGAAGCAAAAACATTGGGGAAAATGTGACATGGGTTTAAACAGAGATGAGAATCAGCAGCAGCATACAAGATCAGCCTGGCAAGCATTAATGTGTATATGTAAGTTGCATGTGGAAATGTATAGTCAAAATAACATAAATGCAGAATATGTGAAATTAATGGAATTGACTGCCTTATCGATTTTGTCATGGAATGTCAGTGGCATTGTAGGTAAAGGCAAAAAGTTGGATACTGAATTCTGTGAAATGTAATGTGCAAATAGCAGCGTTACAGAAGATGCATTTGTATAGAAATGTGCATGTAAATTTGCCAAACAAAGGACTTAAGAAAAAATATTCAACAGAGTATCAAGGAAAAAGTAAAACTGGTTAATAACACTGATTGTGAGAGGGGTTCCGATAGTGCTAGAAGACGAAAAAGAAAGATCATAATTATAGATTTCTGATAATAAGGAGTTATTGGCAGGGAAGGAGGATTACACTGGCATGTATTTATATTCTACCTAAAACTGCTATTATGGAGCTTAAGAGAATTTTGGGAGAAATTAGTTTTCAGTGGGGAACATTGTTTATGGGTGAGAACTAGAACCTAATTTGCAACACTTATGATGTATCAGGGATCCTAGAATGGAAAATGTAACAAAAGAGGGTAGATTTCAGAAGACATATGAGAATATTTGGAATAAAAGATGTGAATTTACTACCAGAAGCTCAGACTAAATATACATATTATTCCCCAAGATAAAATAACTGCGTTAGACTGGATAAAAAATATATTTCATAGGAGCATGGGTGATTAATTTAATGTTTTGAAACATATCCAGTAACCATTTCAGATCATAAACTAATAAAGACTATGGTAAGGATACAGGGCAATAAAGTAAAAATGAAACACTGGTGCATTCCTACTTATCTCTTAAAAAAGAGAATTTAAGGAATGGGTAGTAGAAATTATATGAGAGTTATTATGTAAGAAAGTAATTTCTTCAGATTTCTTCAGATGGAATAAAAAGTGATAAAATGAAAGTGGATTTTAAAGTGTTGTAGAAATAAAATAAAAGTAGATACTGGAAAGAAGAGTGTTTTTCAAAGGTTGAAGTATTGCAGAAAGGGAGATTTCTTAGAATAAGACCAGGAGCAATTGCTGAATGCTAAAGGGAAATTAAGAGAGCATTTGGATGACTTGCATACATTTATAGCGGTTGATGTCAAGTATATTTTGATAACTCCGGAGCACAAAAACTCTTTAGCACAAAGATTTGGGTAGCAGAAAGGGTTGTTGCCAAACTGAGGAGACTATATATATATATATATATATATATATATATATATATATATATATAGATATAGATATATATATATATATATAGATATATAGATATATATATATATATATATATATATATATATATCTATAGATAGATATATATGTATATATATGTATATATATATATATATATATATATATATATATATATATATATATTTAAAAGGTTACTAAACTGAAAGGATAGAAATGGCAGGTACAGCTGTCCTTTGCTAACTGCCAAGTTTAGGCAAATCAAGTGTTTTTTTACTGGTAA